>NC_056731.1:1854339493-1854525454 GCF_019279795.1 Protopterus annectens
CTAGCTGTAGAGTCTATGTTGTGGGCAGTAGCTACCGAAAAGGAACTGGTAGAATAGAGGTCCTCTGTCCATCCACTTAACAGGGAGTCTTGTGCATTGGACAAGTTTGGGAAGTGAGTCTATCCTTGAATGGCCTTTGCTTTTAGGGTGCTGAATTACTTGGCATATGTCACTGATTTTCAGACAGATTTGACCGAGGAGCTATCCAAATCTCTCTTGGTGTCCTTACCTGCATGGCAAAGGTAATCTGTTGACTCACAGGTGGCTAACCTCCAGCCCTTATTCAGCATCTCTATGCACCTTATTTCCAATGACACCGAAGGTGCTTCCAGAGCGAGCAGCATAACCATTAACAGTTTCTGTAGAGTACATAATCATTTAAGTGTTGCTTCTAAAATACAGGGACTGATGTCTTTTCCATACATTACTCAAAGGATGGGTCTTAAGATCCAACCTCAGAGCCAACTTCAGCTACTCCAAACTTAGGATCAAAAGCTCAGACTCCTCCCCTTACCCATAATCCCCCTCCAGTGCCTGACATTATCTCTCATTAGTGTAAGACTTGGTCCACTGCTCAAGTGACTCAATTCAAAATATTGCTTTTTTTGGAGTATTTCCTCTAGTTTTGCTACTTTCTCTTTTTCTACATCACCTTTCCTTTGATTTTACCTCTCCTTAATCTATAATAAAAATAATAAAAAACGTCATCTGTTATTCCTCGTGCTGTTGGTACTCTTCTTTCCTTCTGCTTGGTTGTATTGGGAGTGAAATTTGACAATTATCTCATTAAATAGTTTATAATATTGTGTAGTTTCTTCTTGTGGAAACTCTTGTATTGTTTTTGTTTTTTTCTTTATATTGTGGTAGAGAAACCCTCTCATTTCAAGAAATGTGTAGCCTGTGAAGATACCAAATTTAGACACATATACTAAGTGTGTTTATTGCCTGTGTGTGGGACATCTTGATAAAGACTGCTCCATCTGCACTGCTTTTGGCCATAAGGCCATTATGGAGCACTGTAATAAAACAGAATTAAAGGGTCTTTTCCCAGCCTCTGTGGGATACTCATCCCTTGCTCTGCCATCTTCTTCCTCAACATCTGGAGCTTCCCTATCTGCCAAAAAAAATGCAGACAAACACAAGGGGGAAAATGGCAGTGAAAAGTCCAAAAAGAAAGCCAAGGAAGCTAAGAAGGGCTCTCCTGAGCTCTCTGCATCTTCTGTTGCATCTTTGGCTCTGGCTTCCAAGATGCTTAGGTCATCCAATCCGACAACTCTTTTAGATCCAATAATCATTGTATCCTGTACTCTTCATACATAGACAAGATTCTCACTGTATCCCTGAGACTTGACTCTCCCTTCTTGCAAGAAAAGGTAATATATTTCTTCTCCCTGTCTCCAGTGTCTTTTTCCATTAGGTTAGGCTGATCTACCAGAAGTCTCACAGAAGTGGACATGGATAGGAAGATGAGGTGGTTCCTCTGGCTTGGTCCCCTGTTGGACCAGCGAGTTTCAGCACATCCCCTCTTCCAGTAGTGGCTCCCACCCTGATCTGACATATGGCTTCAGAGTCCCTGGATCCAAGTTACATCCAAGGGTTGCCCTCATCGGATCTGAAGATCTGGTTGTCTTCTTCTCTAGCAGCTTCTATTATCTGTACAAGTTTGAGCACCTCTGATCCATAAGGATCTCAGAGCTGAAGCTATGGTGCTATCTCGGAGGTTGGGGGTTCAGAACTCCCTCAGGGCTTCAGAGCTAGATAGCTCAGTCTGGCTATGGAGCCTTGCCAAAGGAGGATTCTGAGAACAACCTGGGCTAAATACCTCAGCTCCTTCCAGGGTGGGTTTGGGCTTCCCCTTGGCTTTGGTGTTCAAGGCTGTACAGAGAGCACTGTCCTTTCCTGCTGAGCAGTCTTCCTTCTCATCCATAGTTACTTTAGTACCACACCAAAAGTCCTTGGCTCCTCTATCTCATCTGGGGAGTTAGCTCATTAAACCTTGAGGCAGCTCTTCTTTAGATTTGTCATCCATCCGAGTCCTCCTCAGAAAGCCCCACCACAGAGGCACTCCAGTAACGTATGCACAAAAAGATGCGCACAGACTCTGTGGGAGTGTCTCACCAAAGGCACCAGTTTTAATGAAGGGGAAGGGTCCTCCAGGTTACCCCTTGCAGCTGTCTTATTCAAGGAGATCAACAAAATAAAAATCAAGGTGACCACCACAGCTAAAAACACGTACTTTAATCCGACGAATAAATAAAGGCATACAGTGGAGACCTAAAAGAAAAGATTAGTGCTTTCACACAATAAGTGCTTCTCCAGATCTACTCCTTCAAGAAAATCAGCCTAATTTAAAGAGACCAACAGCCAATAGGACAGTGAAATCAATTAACTCTGATAAGAAAGCCTGCGGGCTTTTAAAGCAGGCTTTAAAGATACAACCCCATTTAAACCAGGGTCTTTATCATCCTGTAATTTGGCAATCCATTTAATTTCTGCCACTGCAGTATGATTTACAATGTCTCTACCTCTTAAATTTTCTTCTTCTATTTCCAGAACCATGAAGGTAAAAGAATACCCTGGGTTATTGAAAATATGTTTATATAAGGCATTAGAAATCTTCCCATTCCTAATGTCACTCATATGCTGCAAAATGCATTCTTTCAAAAGCCTGTTGGTTTTTTTATGTAGTACCCTTTGCATACCTTGCAACTAGCCAGATAAACCAAATTCTTAGTTTTACAAAGCCCGCTCTGAATTTGGTTAAGGACAATGAAAGGTCAACCTTATTTTGATGAAGTACTTCAGTCTGTGAGTAGACCTTCTGTGCTGCATAATGCTGTTTATAATGGCATTTTCTACCACTAGATTTATGTTGACATATAGTAGTGATTGTTGGAAGGCCTGTGATAGTTAGGAGAAATTGGCCTGTCTTGTTGTCAGTTGATATTACATTGTTAGTGATAGACCCAATTTTGAGTTTAAGAACTATCCATCTTTGAAATGGAAGATTTGTTATGGACCTAGGGTAAAGAAGAAATGTTTATCCAATATGGTTGGTACTTTTCTCTGTAGAGCCTGTAAGGCTTGCAGTATGATCTCCACCTCTAATTAATTTGTACATCCTCTAACACACACTATATATAGTTTGAAAACTTATGCTGAAGTGGCAGAAATTAAGTGGGTTGCCAAATTACAGGCTGATAAAAACCCCGGATTAATTGGGGTTGTACCTTTAAAGCCTGCTTTAAAAGCTCGCAGGCTTTCTTGTTAGAGTTAATTGATTTCACCGTCCTATTGGCTGTTAGTCTTTTTAAATTAGGATAATTTTCTTGAAGGAGTAATTCTGAAGAAGCACTTATTGCGTGAAAGTGTTAATCTTTTCTTTTAGGTCTCCATTGTATGTATTTATTTATTCGTTGGATTAAAGTATGTTTTTAGCTGTGGTGGTCACCTTGATTTTATTTCATTGATTTTATTTGTGCAAGATCGACTTTCAGCTGCCTGTGGTATTTTTCTGGTTATTTAAGGAGATGCCATTCCCAAGAGCAGTTTGTGCTCCTTGAGGTCTTTGGGTCCAGCCCAGATACATTTTGGGTGGTCTCTTCCTCAGATGAGATGGTTGATGTAATCTGAAAGTGGGCATGGAAGGAATTGGATGTGGTTTAACTGATACTATTTAAATTAGACACATTTCTTATATCCCCAAAGAACATCCTTACTGAAGCAAGGGTCCTGTGGTTGATTTGATGGTAGTTATGGCAGCCACAAAAAAGGAGCTAGCCAAAGACGGCTCTTCTGTCCATCCTCCTAGCAGGGAGTCTAGGGCTTTGGTCAGGTTTGGGAAGTGAGTTTATACTTCAGTGACTTTTGTCTTGAGGGCACTGAATTATCTGGAACACATGACAAGATTTCAAAGAGATTTAACAAAAGAGCTTTCCAGTTCTCTTTCAGGGTCCATTTCTGCTGAGGCCAAGAAAATGGTAGACTCACAGCTGGTCACCCTTCAGTCCCTTTCCAGCACCTTGATGTACTTGATTTGCAATGCTACAGAAGGCTGTTTGAGAGCCACTGGTACAGGCATTACCTTAAGGAGATGTGTTTAAATGCACTTGTGTGTCTTTGCAGAGCACTTCAAGATGTTCTTTATAAGTGCCCCTATTGATTGTTCATATCAAGTTTGATAAGTGAAAAAGACATGAAAAATCTGTCATTGGAATACAGTTTTCTATGTCTAGTCCTTCTCCAGGAACCAGAAAGGTGACAAGAAACTGTGGTTCTATAAATCCCAGGGGGTTTCCTTGGACAGTTCTGGAGAGAGGTCCCCCATGGTAAAAGGGGGAACTGTAATGGTGGACATCACCTCTGTGGCAGAGGAGGTCCACAAAACCAAGGATGTTCTTCATCTCACATTGCTGCAGTCCTAACACTTGGGTAGTCCGCTGTCCCTCGGTCGGCCCGAATATCAGAGTATAAGGCTGACGTCGGTCAAGGCACATTTGACTGACATCAGAACGTCAGGGTACAAATGCGCATGACCGACGTCATATCCTCAGTCTTTTTTGCCGCATGGTCCGATGCAGAAGCAGTGTTGCAAGTGCCGTTCGGCGTTCTGAAATTTTTCGAATTCGGAGTTTCAGACCGAAGTCAGAGTTGGTTAAGTACCCCGTTGGGGAATATTTTGGTTTATTCTTGCCTCAGTGGTTTACCGGATGTCAGAAAAAGTGAATAACTGTATTTCTTGTGGGAAACAGATACCGCATAGGGATTACCATAATTTGTGTATACCTTGTTTGGGACCTGAGCACGACGTTGTTGGGTGTCGCTTTTGTGCTAGGTTCAATAAACGCACTATTAAGCAAAGGTTAGATTGTGCCAGGTTGGTCTTTGGGAAGCGGTGCAATTACAATATGCCGTCGGATGCTCCGACGCCGGCTTCCTCAAAGAAGCGCAAAGACAAGGCAGTCAAACCTAGGTTAGAGGAGTCGTCCGAACCGGACGCCGGTTCTTTAGAGACATCAGTGGAACCGGTGGTTCCGACGGAGGCCTCTCTGGAGTCCCAGGGAGAAACTTTGATTTTACAGGATGTGGCCTCCCAGGAGGCAGGTCAGGCTGCAGGGGCTTCTCAGATAACTGTACTCCCCTCCCTTCCTAAGGTGTCTAGGCCCTCTCTTTCTGTTTCCAAGGCTTCTCCTAGAGGCAGGTTTAGTTTAGCTTCTGTGGGTGTCACTCCTAGTTCTTCAGGTTCTGTGCCCAAGAAGCACATGCTTAAAATGGCAGAAGATTTAATTACTTTAATTAGAGGCTCTATGCCCCCTCCTGATAAGAGGCCTAGGATGGAACCAGTGTTGGGGGATTATGAGCAGGCTTCGGATGTGTCTGAGTCTTCGGCTGAAGACTTGCAGGAGTATTCTCCTTATTCGGATTCTGATGTGGATGATTCTACTCCTTCTGCTTCTCCTCCTGAGGATTTTTCTTTTTCGGAGACTCTTCATTCCATGAGAGAGCATTTTAAATGGGAAGGTCAGGACTTCTCTGATTCCAGGAAAAGGCTTAGGGAATTTTTGTTTTTACCCCAGCATAGGCCTTTGGCTGTACCTCCTGTTCTGAATGTGGTGGAAGATGTGTTTGCAGAGGCTTCTCTTAATCCTGATTCTTTGCCTCCTGCGCCTGTTAAACCAGATAGGTATTACAGGGTGCCTGAAGCTCATAAGTATCTTTTTAAGAGTCCTAGGGCAGACCCAGAAACTGTTAGCCAGGGGCCTAAGGGTGTTAAGGCTTCTGTTGTCAAGAATCCGGTTCCTGCAGATAAAGAGGCTAGGGCCTTGGATAGATGGGGAAAGAAAGTTTATACTTCTTCCACTCTTGCCATGAGAGCTTTGAATTGCCAGTTTCACATGTTGAAATATCAGAATTATCTCCTTTCACAATTGAAGTCTAAGGTTGATGCTCTGGCGGAAGGTATTGATTGTAAAGAGTTACAAGATTTAGTGCATGTTTCTGAACAGGTGGGTAAGCATTCTTTGCAATGTGGTTTTGATGCTGTACAGGCCTCGTCTAGGGTGGCTGCCACTGGGTCAGTTCTTCGCAGGCATGCCTGGCTGAGGGATCAAAATTTATCTGACCATGTTAAAACAAGGATTTTGGATGCTCCTTTACAATCTGATGTCTTGTTTGGTTCTCCTGTTGAAGCAGTTTTAAAGAAAATGGAAGACAAGGCTAAGTCTATGCAGACTGTTAAAGATTTTTGCAGGTTCAGCCTCCAAAGTTTAGTAGAAATTGGCCTACTAAGGGGTGGACGTATCCTTCTTATGATTCCCAGTCTAGGGGTAGATCTAGGCGTGGCAGGGGCAGAGGTCAGGGCTCTTTCAGGCCTAGAACAGAGCGTTCTCCTGCACAGTCTTCAGGTGAGGGCAGGGGACAGTCCTTTCGTAAACAGACCCAATGACCTACCTTTTCAGCTGCCAGAACCTTCTCGCCTGGCAGCACCTTTGGGAGGAAGGTTGGCACTTTTCAAAGAAAATTGGAGTATAATTACCCAAGACAGATGGGTATTGGATATCATACACCACGGTTACAGGTTTTATTTCCATACCTTGCCTCCTTTCAAAGGCATGCCAGACATTCCTCCTCAACAAAGAATAGAGGCTCACAAGCAAATTTCTCTGTTACTCCAAATAGGGGCCATACAGCCGGTTCCTATGCCAGAAAGGGGCCTAGGATTTTATTCTCGCCTGTTCCTAGTATCAAAAAAGGGGAACACGTGGAGACCAATTTTGGATTTATCTATCCTCAACACTTATCTGGACATTCCCAAGTTCAAAATGTTGACGTTACAACAGCTTTTACCTCTACTGGGCAAGGATCAGTGGATGGTAACTTTGGATCTCAAGGAGGCTTACCTCCATGTTCCTATCAGACTAAGTTGCAGGAAGTATCTGCGTTTTGGACTGGGACTTCTCACTATCAGTTCTCTGCATTGCCCTTTGGCTTATCTACTGCCCAGAGTATTCACGAAAGTTCTGGCTCCAGTGATAGCTTTCTTCAGGCTAAAAGGATACAAATCTATCCTTATTTGGACGATTGCCTGATTCTGGCTCAAGGAAGGGACGAGCTTCTTCATCATTTGGATTATGTGATAGCAGTGCTAAGATGCCTGGGGTATTCTGTGAACGAAATAAAGTCCAGTCTAGTACCCTGTCAAGACATGTGCTTTCTGGGTGTAAGACTGAATACAGCATCCCAGATGGCCTTTTAACCCCGGACAAACAAAAGAATCTTTCCCTTTACTTCCATCAACTATCTCTTCAGTCCGGGCTGACTGCAAGGACAGTCCTTCAAGCCTTAGGGTTCATGGCATCTTGTATTCTGGTGCTTCCCAATGCCAAACTGCATATGAGGAAGCTGCAATGGTATCTCAAAAATGTATGGACACAGCACTGCCAGGATCTGGACACTGTCATTCAAATAATACCTTGCATTCAAAAGGAATTTTTGTGGTGGGCTCAGGAATGTCACCTAAACAAGGGACTCTCTGTGACCCGGCCAGAGGCGAGTCAGATTTTAACGACAGATGCCTCAGACAAAGCTTGGGGAGCTCATCTAAATGGAAAGTGGATACAAGACAAGTGGCCTGTCAGACTACAGCATCTACATATCAACTTGAAGGAGATTTTAGCAGTCCAGTTTGCATTAATAGCTTTCAAGGATTTACTTCTTCCAGGGCAGGTGTTGATTCTAACAGACAACACAACTGTCATGTGGTACATCAACAAGCAGGGGAACACATTCTTATCCTCTATGCAGGCAAGCAATGATTTTGTGGGAGACTGCTCTCAGTTTACAACTAAATCTTCAGGCAAGGTTTCTGCCGGGAGCACAGAACTCCTTAGCAGATGTGTTAAGCAGACAAATCATGGATCCCCACGAGTGGAAACTGGATCTTCATGTATTTCAGAAATTGACAGTGTCATGGGGAACTCCAGACATAGATCTGTTCGCTTCTCCACTAAACCACCAGCTGCCAAAGTTTTGCACGAAGAGGTTTCATCCCACAGCTTGGAAAGTGGATGCTCTTTCTTTCAGTTGGAAAAATCTTCATGTGTATGCCTTTCCACCTCTGCCTCTCCTCCCAAAGGTACTTCTGAAGGTCAGACAGGACAAGCCAAGGATGATTTTGATAGCTCCAGATTGGCCTCGACAGCACTGGTACCCATTACTGAGAAGTCTAGTACGGAAGCCTCCATGGCTTTTGCCTTTGATTCCACACCTGTTGTCCCAGGAGGACAGTCATTTGCTCAATGTCAAACTTCACTCTCTTCACCTGACAGCCTGGCATATTCTGTTTTGAACCATAGAGGGTCTCATCTTCCACAACAAGTTTTGAATGTGATTTTGGAAGCTAGAAGGCCTAGTACAAGGAAAGTGTACGCAGATAAATGGAAGAGATTTTTGTTTTGGAGTGCAGCAAAGGATTTGGATGTTTCTGAGCCTAATTTAAGTGTGGCTCTTCAATATCTTACTGAGTTATTGGACAAAGGTTTGTCCTTCTCTTCTATTAAGATTCATGCTGCAGCAATTTCAGCTCACTACGACTGTGACCCTCCATTGTTTTCTCATCCTTTGTTCAAGCAATTTCTTAGAGGGCAAAGAATATAAGACCCCCACGAAGAGCTCCTACTCCTGCTTGGGATCTCAATTTTGTGTTGGAGAAACTCACTCTACAACCTTTTGAGCCTGCAGCTACTGCTGAGTTGAAATATTTGTCATGGAAGACTGCTTTTTGTTGGCCATTACCTCTGCAAGAAGGGTTTCTGAATTGCAGGCCCTTATGGCAGTTGAGCCTTTCTTAATTTTCCATAAGGATAGGGTATCTTTACGTACTAATCCTTCCTTTATGCCTAAAGTGGTTTCTAGTGTGGCTTTAAACCAAACTATTCATTTGCCTACTTTTTATGCAAATCCCCAAAATAAAGGGGAAAAGATTTTGCACACTTTAGATGTACACAGGCAGTTGCGATATTATTTGGACAGAACTAAAGGGTTCAGGCAATCTCAGCAGTTATTACTTTCTTTTGCTTTGTGTTCTCAGGGCAAGCCCGTGTCAAAACAAACTATTTCTAAGTGGATTGGATTTTGCATTGCTTTCTGTTATTCCCGTCATGGCAAAGAGATCCCAGCTGGGATTAGGCCTCATTCCACTAGGGCTACTGCCACTTCAACAGCTTTTTTGAGGGGGGTGGCAACTAAGGATATTTTGGAGGCAGCTACTTGGAGTTCAGTGCATACTTTCTCTAGGCATTACCACCTTCCACTGTACTCTAAATCCAGGGCTGGTTTTGCCACTGCTGTTTTGCAGGGCATTTTGGCAGCTCCTGCTTCATTATAGTTTAGCCATCCTCCCTTACCTCTGCTTTGGGATTCTACCCAAGTGTTAGGATTGCAGCAATGTGAGATGAAGAACACAGTACAGTTTTGTACCTACCATAAATGTAGATGTTCGAAGATCCACATTGCTGCAGTCCAATTTACCCTCCCTCCTTCCCCTCTGTAGTTTGAGGCGGTTGTGTGGGCTGGGTTATCAATCTGAGGTATATTGTATATGTTGTTTATATTGTACATATTTTTAGTGTTAGGTTGGTTGATTGTTTGGTTGTTGTCTATGGGTTTTGACCTTTCTTTTTAGGGTCTTCTGACATCTGGGGCAAGAAAAGACTGAGGATATGACGTCGGTCATGCGCATTTGTACCCTGACGTTCTGACGTCAGCCTTATACTCTGATATTCGGGCCGACCGAGGGACAGCGGACTACCCAAGTGTTAGGACTGCAGCAATGTGGATCTTCGAGCATCTACATTTATGGTAGGTACAAAACTGTACTTTTCCAGGGACCATTCTCTGAGAAGTCTTATCAGCTCTTCTGAATGCTTGCCTTACTGCCATTCTCTGGAGGTAGTCCAGGGTGCTTATCTATGCACCCCAAAGTCTGGACATCCATCACCAAAGATACTTGGGTGCTGAAGATTATCTACAGATGCTATTCATTTCCCTTCCTTTGCTCCCCTCCATCATCAAGATAACTTCCAGATGTTCCACTCTCTCAAAGAAGAGCTGACATAGAAATCTGATGGACAAACAAATCATCCAGGACTCCAGCATGGATTCAGAACTTGCTCAAGATTATTTTTGGTGCCAAAAAAGTACTGGGATCTCAGGTTCATTTTGGGCCTCTGTCATCTCAAGTCAATATGTCAAACAGATGGAATTTTGGATGGTCATGGTTTAGTCCATCCTCCCATTATTGAGGAAGAATAACTGGATGTGCTTGATAGACCTTCAGGATGTGTACTACCATATTATGGACAGGCAGTCTGGGAGATTTGTCCACTTGTGTGTGGGAGCCATTTTCAGTTCAGGGACCTGCCCTTTGATTTCACCACTGCACCCTGGGTGTTCAAGTGCATGGCAGTAGTGATAGCTTATAACGGACTGCAAGGGTTCCGGCTGTTCCCCTATCTTGATGACTGGCTAATTTCCACCCCTACAAGAGATCTTCTCTTCCATGCCAGGGGCTCTCTGCTCCTTCTGCTGTCATTTGGGCATTACTGTGAATCCTAGACAAATCCAAGCTTCTTCCTGTCCAGACAGTAGAATTTATTGAGGCCCATTTGGACACAACCATTCAGACTGCAAAACCTCCAAACAACTGGCTGACCATCCTACAGAGTCAAGGGTCCCTTCATGCAACATGCCATCTGCCAGACTGATTCTTCAGATTCCAGGATCTATGGTTGCCTCCATTACTTTGGTTCCCCTAGCGAGGTACCACATGAGGGTTCTTCAGTGGATGCTTGCAATGCAGTGGTCCATCAGACATTAACCCATGAGCTTTCCTATTAGCTTGACAGATATATGCAGGACACACATAATATGGTAGCTTTGGTCACCGAATGTACCTCAGTGCTGACCTTTACTTCCTCCTCTCCAGGCTGCAGTGACCATGGAAGCTTCCTACTTGAGGTGGGAGGCACTGTGTGGGAAAGATGGTCCAAACCATGTGGACTTCTTCCAAGACCAGTCCTCATACCTGCATCATGGAGATGTGAGCTATCCTCCTAGTGTTGTAGACCTTTCAGGACTTTCTACTTTTGGGAGTGATTTCTATCCAGATAGACATGTCTGTATCCTGGTACATCAACAGATGGGGGATCATGGTCCTACCCATTATGTCAAGAGACATTGAGAGTATGGCAGTGTGCAGTATCTTCCTATCACTTTCTAATAGCCCTGCATATCCCAGGGAGATCCAGTGTGCTAGCATACAGGTTGAGCGGGTCTGTCCTTCCCCACCAGTGGTCCCTCAATCCAACGGTGGTGAAGTGGACCTTCCTCGCTTGGGCTGACCATGCTGTCATCTTTTTGCCTGCCGTCACATCATGAAATGCAGCAGGTACTTCATCCTAGTCCCCCAAGAGGGAGAGTTATCAAGGGATGTCCTGACTCACAATTGGGCCCCCCAGATTCTTGTGTGCCTTTCCTCCTACTACATCACAGAGGAAAATCACGATCATCCTCATCGCCCCTTTCTGGCCTCGTCGGGTATGGTTTTCCTTCCTTTGACCTCACCTTTTACACACTCCATTGGGTGCTGGACCCAAGTCCAGATCTTCTTTCTCACCCATCTGGAATTCCTCACCCTGATAGTCAAGCCCTCAAACTGCTTGGTTTCTCCAGTTCCACTGAGGGCTAGTCAGTCCAGGCTTTCTTCCCCAGTTATCCACAGTCTCTCTTCTTTTCAGATACCATCAACAGGAAAATCTACTGAAGTAAGTGAAAAAGATTTTTTACCTGGGCCATCTCAGCGAAACTTGGACCCCTTTTTGGGTCCTCTCCCTGCTGTCTTGGATTTCATGGTCTCCATATTTCATGATGGATCTACATTTCTACTATTAGGGTCTAGCCAGCTGCAATTTCTAATTTTTATATAGGATTAAATAATTTGTCTGTAGCTTCCCTTAGATTGTCCAAGTTATTTTTAAGGGGCGATTTTCTTCTAAGTCCTCCATTCAGGGATTGCACCCTTCCTTGGAACATAAACATTTTGTTTCAGGCCTTAATCCATCGCTTTGAACCTGCAGCCAAGGCAAATATCAAGTTCCTTACTTGGTGGTAGTCATGTCAGCTCAGAGAGTATCTAAACTGCAAGCCCTGTCTTGCAAACCTCCATATCCTATTTTTACAAGGATAAAGTATCTTAATGGACAAACCTATCCTTTATTCCAAAAGTGGCAACTGAAACTTAATAAACTAATACATCCATCTTCCATTTTTTTTTCTTTCCTAATTTTGCCAGCAAAGGTAAGTGTATATTAGACTTGCTGAACATGCATTTTCAGCTCCATTTCTGCCTTCATCATACCAAACATGTTCGGAAATCTGATCAACTGTTTGTCTCCTTCCACAAAGCCGTATTGGGACAAGGAGTGTCCAAAGTAACTTTACTGAGATCACTGTCTGACTGCATCTCTCATGTGCACAAGGAGAAGGACCTTACATTGCCTAGATCCATCAATGCCTACTCAAATAGATCTCTGATCACTGTTTTTTTTTTTTTCAAGAACATCGATTGATATTTGTGCAGCTGCCACCTGGTCAAATATTCATACCTTCATTTCTCATTATAGACTGGATTTGCTCCACAGAATAGCTCTGCTTTTAGTTCAGTTGTCATCTGGAATATCCTTCCATGAGACCTCGGTAGAAATCTTGAACTGGGGGCTCTCTCATCCATTGAGGAAAGAAAGGAAGAAACATCAGATATGAAAGTTATGTACTTACCATAACAATAGATCTGAAGTTGTTGTCTTCATTTGGTATTTCAACCTGTGGCTACTCAGATCCAACCGGATCTGACTCTGCTGCATTTCCAGCATCTGATCCGAGCTCCAAGCTCCTCCCCTACCCATAATGCCCTTGTCTTCCTCCTCCCTTCAGATCTTGTTTGCCGTGCCCAATAAGCATTGTAATCTGTTGCTCTTAGCTTAAGTGACTGAGTTTTATCAATTATTTTCTACCTACTTCACTTCATTTTTCCTTTCTATCTTTACTAGCCCCCCTTTGAGCTCTCGCATTGGGTAAAAAAAAAAAAAAAACTTTATTTCATGAGCGTGTGTGTGTTTTCTGGTCAGCCCTCTCTGTTTGTTAAGCATGTCTGAGACCCCCAAATCAGGGTTCCGTAAGTGCACAGAGTGTGGCCATAAGCTCTCCCCAGTGGATGGCCACACTCTGTGTGTTGTGTGCTTAGGGGCTGCCCATTTAGATTCCTCCTGTTCCATCTGTGCAGGCTTCAATCCCCGCACATTGATGGACAGGAGGAACAAGTTAATTTTAAAAGGCCTGCTCCCCCCCCCCTTACCACTGGGGCCCAGGTCTCCTCAACCCTGGCTTCTAGCTTGGTCTCTGCCCCGGCCTCTGGGACTCAAACTCCTGCCAAGAAGTCCTGGGATGGGGACAAGCAAAAACCCAAGGACAAGCTGAGGAAGTGGTCCCCCGATCTCTTGTCCTTCCCTGGTCCACCGGCCAAGGTCTGCTTGGCTCCAAGACCAGAGTCTCCTCGGCTCTGTTCCCCTTGTTTCTCCCCATGGCCAGAGGAGCTTCAGACCCATTTGCCGGCTTCGGCTTCACCCCACCTCCCTCCAGGCCAGTATCGATGGCCTCCTTGTCCTGATCGTCCCACAGCCTCATCGAAGTGGAGGTCAACAGGATGATGCGAAGATTTGTCTGTGCACAAATACGAATAGGAGTCTTGCCTGCCCCTTCACCCTCTGGAGTGGGGTGCATGCAGTCCATGTTCCTACCAATTACTCCTTCTCCGATCCCTGGTTTCGGAGCTTTCAGATCCAAGGTCCCTCAACGTCAAGGGGTCGGCGCCGATGGTACCTTGCACCTTGATGCTGGCCGTTACCTTGAGCAGGTCGGAGCTGACAAGTGCGGGCCCCTACGTCTCTCGGAGCCGTAGCCTCGGTGCCGGATCCGAGGGGATGGTATTGGCACTGAGTTTTTCAGAGCAGAGCTTTCCACTTGGAGTCTTGGCACCTGGAGGTGTGGCTCTGACTTCCCCATTGATCCAGAGGGTTGCGGATCCATCTTTAGCCCCCTCTCAGGCGGTCCACTCCCCTCTACTTTCGACGTGATGGAGGGGTTCTCTCGATCCCATCGAGACCATTGATGATCTTATCTTTGGAGTCCGTCCTGGCTCCCTCTGTTTCTGGCGCGATCTGGCCATCCTGCTACCTCAGGGACAGTCAGACATCTCTTCGCCCCAGGGAGCTCATGCATGGGAGCAGCAAGACACTGTTGAGTCCTCCCCAGAGACCCCCACAGACAAGCTGCCTCGAAAATGTATGTGCAAAAGAAGGCACTTGGACTCCCCCTCCAGAGTCCCTCACAGAAGGCACCGATTTAGAGGAAGGGAAAGGTTCCCCCTGGTCACCCCCCAGGGATGTCTCCTTTGGAGACATCATGGAAGTTTTTAAAAGCGAGGGGGGTAGTCTGTCCAGAATTGTAACCCAGATGAGTCGGTGTTCTTGGAGGCATTTGACACAGGACCCTCTACTTCCTGGGTGCCCCATTCCTGCAGATTCACTGGTAGACCTAATTTCTTCTCGGGTGTGGAGTGAGCCGGACACAGTGGAGTCAGTCCCCAAATGCCTGGACAAGATACTTAGTGCACAGTCTGATAGGAGTCATTGGACCAAGGGACCACCTGTTGATGCTATGGTGATAGCAACAGCCACTAAAAAGGAGCTCACACAGGAGAGCTCCACGGTTCATCCCACAGACTGTGAGTCCAGGACAAAGGACCATTTTGGGAAGTGGGTGTATGCTTCAGCGATATTTTCGCTGCGTGCGCTGAACTACCTGGCACACGTGATTGGACTTCCGTGAGACCTGGTTAAGGAGACCACTGAGTCTACCTTTGGGTCCATGTCGGCGGAGGACAAGAAAGTTTTCTCCTCTCGCATGATCACCCCCAAGTCCATTGCTAACACCTCTATGTGTCTCCTCTAGCATGCTACCGAGGGCACTGCTAGAGCTGCCGGAACAGGTGTTGCCATCAGGCATCACGACTGGCTCCAGCTTTCTTCCTTCTCAAAGCCCTTTAAGGCATCTTTTACTAACTCCTCGTACAACGGTTCTACCTTGTTTGGAAAGTCGGTGCACAATACCTTAGTCCAGTGTGAAAAGGATGGGAAGACTCTGTCTGCTGTCAGGATCCACTTTTCGCCCCCTCAATGAACCTTTTCAAGGAATCAGTGGGGTGCCAAGAAGGTGTGGTTCTGGAAATCTCAGAGTTATTCCCAGGACACTCGGGATGCCTCTTCCCCCAGAGGCTGAGGGGGATTTGATAGACGTTGCCCCCAAGGCAGAGGGAGTGCAAGGATTCAAAGGTCTTAAGAGCCTTTCTCAGACAGACCCACTCAAGGGTTGCCCAGGTGCTCGGCTCTGGAAGCAGTTGGGGGATGCCTCTTGCTACACCCAAAGGCCTGGGAGTCGATCACAAATGATCGTTGGGTGGGGTGTTGCAAATTAGATCCAGAGGCTATTTAATCCTGTTCAGTCAACCACCTATCTTGCCCAAACACCCTCCCGGACATTCCACCCACTCAAAGGGAGGAAGCAGCACTGGAAATTGCAAAACTGCTGGAAAAGCGAGTCATCCAACCCATCCTTCAGACCAGTCCAGATTAGGCATTTATTCCAGATTCCTTTTGGTGCCAAAGAAGACATGGGACTTGAGACTCATTCTGAATCTCTCCTTAAATCTGTCAATTGCCAAGACAAAATTCTGGATTGTCACTCTTCAGTCTATCCTGCAGTTTCTGCAGGAGAACAATTGGATGTGGTCAGTTAACCTTTTGGATGCGTACTACCACATCAAGATGGACAGGTGCTCTCACAGGTTTCTCTGCTTCCAGCTGGGGGCCAGTCATTACCAGTTCAAAGCCCTCCCCTTTGGTCTCACCACAGCCCCCAGGGTGTTCACCAAAGTGATGGCAGTAGTAGTGGCTCACCAGAGACTACAGGGATTCCAGATCTTCTCCTACCTGGATGATTGGCTCCTTGCTGCTCCCTCAAGGCATCAACTCTGCCAAGCTAGGGATTCCCTGCTTCTCTTAGCCCACCAGTTGGGCATAACCATCAATCTCAACAAATCGTTACTGGCTCCAGTCCAGGTACTAGATATCATTGGAATACGACTGGACACAATTCAACCAATGTTTTTCTGACCTCAGAGAGAATGCAGTCTCTCAAACTACATGTTCTCTGTATCCTTCAAGCTCTATCACTGATGGCAGACTTGGTTTTACAGGCATTCGGGTCCATGGCGGCCACAACTACTCTTACCCATTGCCCGATTACACACGTGGCTTATGCAGTGTACTCTTGCAGTTCAGTAGTCCTTGCTAGATTTCCCATTCTCTCACCCCATTAGAGTATCTTGGGTGTGCAGAGACTCTCTACTGTGGTGGATTCATTTCCCAGCTCTTCTTCGGTGTCGCCTTTTTCTTCTACCTACCCCTTTGGCCATGGTGACCATGGATGCCTCTCTACTAGTGTGTGGGGGGCACTGCTTGGGAAGGACAGTCCAAGGCACGTGGTCCCCGACGAGACTCAATTGCATGTCAACGTCCTGTAGATGAGGGCAGTGCTAGCGTTGCAAGCTCTCCATGCCCATCTTCACCTAGGGATGATGTACCAGACCACTGGGGGGAACCAGGTCTTGTCCCCTGTGTCGCAAAGCCATGAGAGTTTGGGAATGGGTGATCTCTACCAGCCATTTTCCGGTGGCAATGCACATTCTGGGGAGGTCCAGCATTCTAGCGGACAGGCTCAACGGGTCTGATGTTCTTCGTGTTTCACTGTTGCAGTCATTACATTTGGGTAATCTGCTGGCAGGTTGCCCTCAGTCGGCCTGAATTCCAAAGTCTTGGGTCATGCATTGGTTGCTGTCTTCTCTTCCATGACGTCAGGTCGTCAGGGGTATAAAACATGCAGCTGACGCCATTTTCTCCAGTCTTTCTTGCTGCGCGGTGCCCGAAGCAGAAGCATTTCGCAAGTGCCGGTCGACCGACTACTGAAATATTCGAGTTTGACTTTCAGAACCGAAGTCTTCACTAAAGCTAAGTACCCCATTGGGGAAACTTTTTTCTTGCTTTTTACCGATTTCAGAAAAAGTTAATAATTCTATTACTTGTGAAAAGCAAATACCTCATAAGGATTTCCATTTATACTGCATTCCTTGCCTAGGCCCTGATCACAACATGCCTGGCTGTCGGTTTTGTGCTAGATTTAACCAACGCACTATTAAGCGTCGGTATATTTTTTACATCAAAGTATTTTGGAAACAGATTTAACTACCCAGAAATGTCGGATAGCAATCCAACTACCGGAGTACATAAAAAACGCAAAGAAAAGGACAGAGAAAGGCAGTCGAGATCCAAAACTGATGACAAAGCTTCTCCTAAGCCAGTCGCCGGTTCGCTGGTACTCAGTGAGGTGCTTTTGCAGCCCCTGATACCTGCTACCTTCGAGTCGCAGGCCTCTGCCAACACCCATGTGGAGTCCGTTATGCCGCCAGTTACTCAAGGTATTGGACCGACGGATGTATCTCCCTTAGATGGGTCCGGAGCCGCTGAGCAGGCACCGGCTTCTGAGGGTGTATTCAGACCTCAGCATTTGTATATTAAACCGACGACAGCTGCAAAACCAAAGACAAAAGCAACTTCTAAAACTAAAAAAATGATGCATGAACCACGTGCACAGGCCTCTATGCCTAAAAAACAGATGATCAAAATGGCTGAAGACCTTATTACCTTGATCAGGGTTACCCATCCCCCTCCAGAAAAGAGGCCTAGGCAAGACAATGATTATGAATCTTCAGATCAGGTTTCTTTTCTTTCTGATTCCTCTTCTGATCAGGAATTATCTATACCTCCCTATGAGGATTCTGATGCTGAGGAATCTATTCGATTTGCATCTCCTCCTGAGAATTATTCATTTGGAGAAACCTTGCATACTTTGAGGGAGCATTTTCACTGGGGGAGTCAAGACTTCTCAGACTCAAAAAAGAGGCTCAGGGATTTCCTTCTCCCTCAGCACAGGCCTTTAGTCATTCCCCCTGTTTTAGACATTGTGGATGATGTGTTTTCGGAGTCAAGCTTGACCCCTGACTCCTTACCTCCGGCTCCCAGTAAGCCTGACAGATATTACAGGGTCCCTGACTCACATGCATTTTTATTTAGAAACCCTGCTGCTGATCCTGAAACTATTCCACAGGGTCCAAAGGGAGTTGAGGCTTCAACAGCAAAAAATCATACCCCCTCTGTCAGAGATTCAAGGGCACTGGATAGATGGGGAAAAAGGTTTATACATCTGCAACCTTGGCAATCAGGGCCTTAAACCGTCAGTTTCATATGCTTAAGTACCAACAACATGTTATTGGAGTGCTGAAACAGAAAATTATGTTGATTTCAGAATGTGCAGAAAATAAAGAATTGCAGGAATTATTGCATGCAGCTGAACAAGTTGGAAAGCATACTTTGCAATGTGGTTTTGATTCCTTAGAGGCCTCCTGCAGGGCCGCAGTTACTGGATCTGTGATTAGGAGGCAAGCTTGGTTAAAGGAACAAAATTTTCCTGATCATGTTAAAGCTAAATTGCTAGATGCACCTTTACAGCATGATTCCCTGTTTGGTATTAAGGCAGAAGAGGTTTTAAAGAAAATGGAAGACAAAGCTAAGTCTATGCAAACTGTTAAAGACTTCTTACAAGTGCAGCCACCAAGATTCAGTAGACACTGGCCTACAAAAAATTGGTCCTTTCCTGTGTCAGACAGAGCTCAAAGGGGCAAATCCAGACGCCCTAAGGATTTCAGATACCAGGCGCAAGATTCATAGAGGTCAAAGCAATGGGGCTCTTCCACCTCCAAATCTGGAGGAGATAAAGCACAAACCTACAGAAGGCAATCCCAATGACTTCCCTCTGCCTACACCAAGCACTTATCTTTTGGCAGCACCCATAGGGGGAAATTAGCACTTTTTTGCTCACAATTGGCAGTCAATAACTCAGGACAAGTGGGTTCTAAACATTGTATCACAGGGATACAGATTCCATTTCCACACTCTGCCAATAGCAAATGGTTGGCCAGATCTGCCAAAAAATCTTTGCAGATTAGCCATGGCACTATGGGACACAGCTTTGACCTACCAAATACATCTTCAAGCTCAATTCCTGCCAGGAAAACAAAACACTCTGGCAGACGATTTAAGCAGAAACCTTATGGATCCTCACGAGTGGAAACTAAATCCACAAGTCTTCAGCATGATAACAGAGATATGGGAGAGCCCAGACATAGATCTATTTGCCTCTCCTCAAAATTATCAATTGAAACGATTCTGCACAAGGACTTATCACAGACAAGCATGGAAAGTGGACGCCATATCCTTCAGTTGAAAAAATCAGTTTACGCCTTTCCTCCTCTGCCTCTTCTACCCAAGGTCCTCTTAAAAGTCAGACAAGAGAAGCCAAAGATGATATTAATTGCCCCAGACTGGCCCCGCCAATACGGGTACCCAGTCCTAAGGAACTTGTCTCAGTACCCAGCTTGGACCTTGCCTCAAAGACCACAACTACTGTCCCAGCAAAACAATCACATCCTGCACAATCAACTACAGACTCTGAACCTGGCAGCATGGCTAATCATGTAGTCATACAAACAACACCTCTCAGAAAAGCTGTGATGGATGTCATTTTGGAAGCCAGAAGGCCTAGTACTAGCAAATCTTATGCTGACAAATGGAAGAGAGTCTGTGCTTGGAATCAAGCACAAGGAACTGATACAGCAGAACCAAATATTCCTCAGATATTGCAATACTTAACTGAGATGCTTGACAAAGGCCTATTTTTCTCATCAATCAAAATTCATCCCTCTGCCATTTCGGCTCATTACAACACAGAGCCACCAATCTTTTCTCATCCTTTACTAAAGCAGTATCTTAGAGGAGCCAAAAATGTAAGGCCTCCTAGAAGATCACCATTACTTGCATGGGACCTCAATTATGTGTTGGAAAAGCTCACCCTGCCTCCATTTGAACCAGCTGCTACCGGTGATATAAAGTTTTTATCATGGAAAACAGCTCTGCTACTAGCAATTACTTCAGCAAGAAGAGTTTCAGAGCTACAGGCCCTCATGGCTGTAGAGCCTTTTTGTCATATTTTACCCAGACAGGGTGTCTTTGAGGACAAATCCTACTTTTATGCCTAAGGTGGTTTCCAGTGTGGCTCTTAACCAAACAATTCATCTGCCAACTTTTTATCCAAATCCGCAGAACAAAGGGGAGAGAATTCTCCATTCCTTGGACGTACACAGACAGCTAAGATTCTACTTGAGCAGGACTAAAGCTCTAAGAAAAACTGAGCAATTACTAGTGTCATATGCTGCAGGATCAGAAGGAAAGGCTATTTCAAAGCAGACAATTTCAAAGTGGATAAGCCACTGCATCCGTTTCTGCTACTTACACCATGGTAAACCTGTGCCCAAGGGCATTAGGTCTCATTCCACCAGAGCTGCAGCTACTTCAGCAGCCTTTCTCAGAGGAGTACCAACCAAAGACATTCTAGAGGCTGCTACTTGGAGTTCTGTTCACACCTTTACAAAGCATTACCATTTGCCTCTCTACTCTAAGTCCAGGGCAGGCTTTGCCACTGCAGTGCTGCAGGGCCTTATAGCCGCACCTAATGCTGTTTAGCTCCAGCCTTCCAACCATAGCTTTGGGATTCTACCCAAATGTATTGACTGCAACAGGAAACACGAAGAACATAGTACAGTTGTGTACACTTACCATAAATGTAGATGTTTGAGTGTATTCACTGTTGCAGTCCAGGTTACCCTCCCGCCATCCCCCTGTCATTCTAAAGTTTATCTTTCCTTCTCTATCTTCTACAATCTATGTGGTGTATTTGCTTGTAGATGAAGGTAAAGGTTATATTGATGCATGTATATATACATATATATATAATTTTGCTCCCTTTTTGGGGGCACCTGACATCGGGGGCAAGAAAAACTAAAGAAAATGGCATTGGCTGCATGTTTTATACCCCTGACGACCTGACGTCATGGAAGAGAAGACAGTAACCGACCCAAGACTTTGGAATTCAGGCCAACTGAGGGCAACCTGCCAGCAGATTACCCAAATGTAATGACTGCAACAGTGAATACACTCGAACATGTACATTTATGGTAAGTGTACACAACTATACTTTCTGATGCCTTACTAGTGGTCTTTGAATCTTTCACTAACAGAGCAGATTTTCCAAAAGTGGGGTCAGCCTTGCTGCAATCTCTTCGCCTTTCCTTCCCACGCAAAGTGCAGCGAGTTTTTCAGTCTGAACCCCCCCTCAGGGAGAAGACCCCAGAGATGCTCTGATTCATGCTTGGACCTCCGGTCTTCTGTATTATCCTCCCCTGCCCCTCATTCCAAAATATTTTCAGAAAGCTCGCAGATTGGGGAGCTCCGTCATCCTCATTGCCCCATTCTGGCCTTGCCAAGTCTGGTTCCCCTTGGGTGTGTCTCATGTGTGTCTGCCCTGGATGTTAGCTCTGATTCCGGATCTCATCTCTCATCCCTCAGGGATTCCCCATCCAGACCTGGTCAGTCTGAAGCTCACTACTTGGCTGCTCCAGTTCCCATGATAATCAGGACTCTCCCGGGTTATCTTCACTGATCAAAAAGATTTTGGTTGCGGCTCATAAATCTTTTACCAGGAAGGTTTATTCCAGCAAGTAGAAACGTTTTTCTATCTGGGCATCTCAGAGTGACCAAGATCCCTTCACTGCTCCAGTGCCAGCGGTTTTGGAATTTTTACAAGTATCTTTCATCAAGGTGCCAGTTTTTCTATGGTGAAGGTCCAACTGGCAGCAATATCTAATTTTCAAGTAGGCGACAACTTGGCTTCTCTGGCTTCTTCTAAACTTTGAAAAGCACCTTTTTGCCTCGGCCACCCGTTAAGGATCCAACGCCTATTTGGGATCTCACACTAGTTTTGCAAGCTTTAGTTTTGCCCCCTTTTGAGCCTGCAGTTTCAGTTCTACAGTTCCTTTCCTGGAAGATGGCTTTCTTGGTTGCTATTATGTCCATCAAAAGGGTTTCAGAGCTTCAAGGGTTAATTGTCAAACCTCCGTATTTGATTTTTCTTAAGGACAGAGTTTCCTTGCGTACTAATCCATCCTTTCTTCCTAAAGTGGCTTTGGAATCCAACATTAATCAGGTAATTAATCTTCCGGTTTTCTTCCCAAACTTTCAGAACAAGGGAGAATACAAATTGCAGTTGATGGACATGCATAGTCAGTTATGTTTTTACCTGCATAGGACTAAATCCTTTTGTAAGTCTGATCAACTTTTTGTCTCCAATTCCAAGCCCTTTTTAGGGAAACCAGTATCTAAAGTCACCATTGCTTGTTGGATTTCCCAGTGTTTTACTCTGACGTATTTGGCTAGAGATCTATCCCCGCCAGGTCAGGTGATGGTGGACTCCACTAGGTCTATGGCTACTTCAGCTGCTTTTTGGTCCAGGGTGTCTTTAGATGACATTTGCTCTGCGGCTACTGGGACTTCTTCACATACTTTCATCTTGCATTACAAACTGACATCCTATCCAGGAACAGGTCAGCCTTTGGCTCTGCCGTGCTCTGAAATATTCTCCCATGAGGGCCTCCCAGGTGTTTAATAGCTGGGGACTCTGTCCCACAAGTTGAAGACCAAATGAAGACAACTTCAGATAAAGAAGTTAGGTACTCACCATAACATTCCATCTGAGTTATTGCTCTTCATTTGTCTTCAACCATTCCTCCCTCCTTCTCCCTGCCTTTTGTGGTTGTGTGCTGTTCTGGATAGAAGAGGTATAGTTGCCATCTGGGCATTCTTTTGCTACTTTCGTCATATCTCTGAGATCTGTGATTGTGAAGTAAGGCCTTAGGTCAGATTGGGATGCTAGGGTTGGCAGCAAAGTCAGTCTGAAGGAAGGAGGAAGATGGGGACATTGTGGGTAGGGGAGGAGCTTGGAGCTCGGATCAGATGCTGGAAATGATTCCGAGTCGGATCCTGTCGGATCCGTGTACCCACGGGTTGAAGACAAATGAGCACAACTCAGATGGAACATTATGGTGAATACATAACTTCTTTATTGGTGTCATCTGCTTCCATCCTTCTTCAGTGTCTCATTCTCCTTTCTCCTTCCATAAGTAGAAGTTTACTTCTTTCCTGGTTTCTGGTATTATGGTCAGCCCTTATTTCCATGTCCTTTTCACAAACACCCTAAGCTCCAGATGAGGATATAAAAGTATGGTTATGTCCAGAATTCTACTTTTTAGAAATGTTTTTTCCACTCTGGGAGAAACTGTGGGCAGACTTGATCTGAGGACTGGGGGGGGGGGGGATTATGGGCAAGAGGTGAAGCCTGAGCTTTTGATCCTAAGTTTAGAGTGGCCAAAGTTGGATACCCGTTTGGGTCTGAAGACCCATCCATTGAAGAAGGATGGAAGCAGACAACACAAATGTATCATTATGGTAAGTACATAACTTTCATTTAATTCTTCTTCTAACCTCAGATTTTATGTTTGGGTACACAGATCCCTTCTGGCTCATACTCAGGGTATCTCTGCAGCAACATTGTGGTGTGTCCTAGTCCCAGGATTCCCACTTTTTCTAGCCCTTATGTGGTTACATCTCATCTTTACATGCATTCTTAGAAACATCCGGTTTCGATACCTAAAAAGTACAGAGTTTCTAAGTTTTTATATAGTCATTAGATTATGTGCTAGAATCACAACAGTAGCCACCCCATTTTTACCTTGACTGATAACACAACATTGCGTGGTATCTAATGCTATGTCTTGAATTCCACAGTTACCATGGATCAATGAAGTAATATTTGTCTCCGTGCAAACAGATTGCTGTAGATGGACAGTCATTATGGAGATTTACCAGAAGGTAATTCCTGAGAGGCTAGGCAGGAGTTCAAAAGGTACAAGATGAGTAAACATGACCCTGCTTCCTCTGCTGATCCCCCCGGTCCTCACAGCTGCAGTGGCCTCTTTGCACTTGAGTGTGATAACTTTCTTGTCTACTGAGGATTCAACATCATGTGGATGACTGTGATTGGAGAGGTGTGCTATCGGTGCATGATTTAAACAGCGAGAACCAGGGTAAACCTGCTGGCACCACTTTTCCCATGAATCACTGTTTTTTTGCTTCCATGTGTGGAACATGCCCTTCAGTTCATGGATTTTATTTTTGAAACTGAATTCAGATCTAGGGCATTCCAGTCCCTTTGTCTCCCTCAAGCTGAGAGGAGATAGGTAATCAGTATTGAACTGACCCCTTGTATTCACCAAGCCATTTGCTGCTCCCAGCCTCAGGAACTGACCTTCACTGTCTCTCTCTTTTTTTTTTTTTTTTTTTGCCTTGCTGGTGGTCATTGAATGGACCTGGGAAAGCATCCTTCATTCTTATCATGTTTGCCTGAAATAAATACATTACTGAAATTTTATCAGCACAGTCTTTAGCTTGCACTTTTCTGTATACTGAGATGTATTCACTTGTCCCTGACAGTGTGACTGAAACCTTGCTTATGGGGGAATGCTGGTTTAGACTTGGACACAGAGCATTTCTCTCTCCCTTTCTGAGTAATCCTTTGGAGGGAAACTGAAGTGTTCAAGTTTCCTGTCTCTGAAATAGACCATGGTAATTCGATACCTCCTCTTAAGATGATCCCCTCCTTTTTGGTGGTGATGTGACTCATGAGGTCCCCAATGACATTCATTCTCTACTCCACTTAGTGCTTCTCCCTAGAAGCAATTTAATGTCATTCTAGGGAAAATAAGGAAGAGAAGCCTTGGTTCATTCCTCACTGGAGCCAGTAGTTAAGGCATGAATTTTTACAGTCTAGAAACATGTAGATTAGCCTTAGATCTAACTTTTTATAGGTGTGTACTAGGCTAATGGCCCTGGAGCCTTTACAAGCCTAGCCCATAGAAGTGCCCTGGCTTGGTGCCGCCTAACGTTAGTTCCCAGTACCTCTATCCAGTAGAACCACTGGAGTGATCCCCTGGGTGAACTTTCTATTACCCATCCACTCAAGATCTCTTTTGAAGAGGGACAGCGAGGTGCTCTGCTTGACATGTATGTGAAGTCTATCCCAGAGCATGGGCAGTCTCTGGGTGAGGAACCTGTCCCTCCAGCATGTTCTGTTGACTGTGGTAATGAGGTTGAGGTCTCTGGAGTGTGTGGTGTGGAGGTATTGTGATTTCTTTAGATGTAGCATTTCTAACAGAGCTGGGTCAGACATGGCTTTGTAAGTCAACCAGAGATCACCTCTAAGTAGGCGATATGAGACAGAATAGCTGGAGTCTTTTGAGTCTGTCCATGTAGGACATGTAAGCAGAAACAAAGCACCCTGAACCACTGCTAGGTAGGCACACAAATTTATTAAGCCGAACAGTTCACTCGAAAAAATAACGCTGAATCAAATCACCATACGTTTTCGTCCACAACTTCATCAGATTACACTAATACATTCAGTTAACTGCTTTTATATACTCATCCAACTTTTAAAAAACAGCCAGTAAAAACAATCATTGTACATAGAAATGCATTGAGTTACTGCCCTCTACTGACAAGGAGGATTATTACACATTAATGTCACAATTTTGCTGATCTCATTTTTAATACAGGGGCAAGTGAGATCATGTCATTTAAACCAGGGAATTTACTGGCCTCCAACACCACTTGCCAGTATAATTCCCTGTATTCAACTAAAGTCTCCCACATACCAGCGCTGGGGTCCTTTGGCACAACCGCTAATATAAAAACTGAAATTCAGCTTCAGGACAAGTTTTTGTGTGTTTGTACAGAGAATTTGTTTCACATTTTATACGAATATCATAGGTGTGCTCATAAATTCTCTGCTTAACCTTTCTTTCACTCTTGCCAATGTAAAAGCATTACATTTTTACATAACCCAACATAAATAATCCCTTTTGTGTTGCAATTCGAAAAGTTTTAAAGTTAAAATTTTGTTATTTCTGGCAGGTAAAGTAATGGTATCCCCAGTAATCAAATAAGAACAATAATTACAAGCACCACATTTAAATACACCAGCTTTTTTGTTTGTACCTGCTAACCTTGAATTCCCTTTACTACCTCTTTCAAAAATATCCTTCAGGGTGTTCCCTTTCCTATAAATGTGTTTTATTTCACCCTGGAAAATGTGATTTAAGTCAGAAACTTTAGAAAAGTTGATTCACTCTTTGTCAAAAATTCTTTTGATCACACCAGCTTGTCCATCATATGTGGTAATGATACCTGATACGAATTCATTATTTAACCCATCTACTTTCTTGTTTGTGACTTGTTGAGTTGCAACATCTTCAATTTTACCCAATACAGGGGCAAACCTTCCCTTCCTCCCATCACTGACTTCTTTGGAAACTCTATCAATGAGCTCTTCCGGGTAGCCTCTATTCAGGAACATGTTTCTCAGGTTTTTACATTCGTTACCATAACATGCATCATCAGAAGTCATTCTACACAAGCGCACAAATTGCCCTTTTATAACACTCCTTTTCTGGTGTGGGGGGTGCGAACTTGAGTAGTGCAGATAAGAATTAGAAAAGGTCTCTTTTCTATAAATTCTAGACTCAAAGCCATACTCAGTTTTAGATATGTTAACATCAAGGTATTTCAATTCATCAGTAGTGAATTTGTGAGTGAATTTTAAAAATTCTGTGGTACCATTTAGGTATTCCACAAAGCTACCAAATTCATCTTGAGTGCCTGCCCATAAGAAACACAAGTCGTCCAGAAATCTACCATACAACTTCCATAAACTACTATATTCTGAATTCAGTACAAACTTATTCTCCCAGAAGGACATTATAGTGTTAGCATAAGTGGGAGCACAGTGTGCCCCCATCGCCACACCTTTAGTTTGTCGAAAATACTCGCCCTGAAAGAATATGAAATTATTCTTTAGGACAATCTCCATTAATAACAAAACAGTTCTGAACTCATTGTGCCCTAGTAGTTTGGATTCAAGTAGCATTTCTTCGAACCATTCAAGGCCTACATCATGGGGTATACTTGTAAATAAGTCAATCACATCCAAGGTACCAAAACCTTTTGTTTCATTTGCAAGTGATTCATTTAGTTTTCCTAAGAAATGCCACGAATCTTTTAAAATAACATTGTTGTCACAAACAAGCTTTTTTATCTTCTGGTCAATGTACTTGGCCAAAGGTGCAGTGACCGAACCTTCGGCTGACACTATCACTCTCAAAGGTGGGTCACTTTCATCTTTATGCACCTTTGGTATCCCAAATATGGAGGGTATTCTCGGTTTGTCTACATGCAAATATTTAAAAGTACTCATGTCAATAACTCCATCCATTAATAAGTCATTTAAAATAACATAAATTCGCTTGTAGGCAATATTAATTTCATTCAAGGATATTCTGGTGTATTTGGTATTGTCATTTAATATGTCAAACATTTTGCTCTCATAATTAATGGCATCCATAAGCACAACCCCCCCGCTTTTATCGGGCTTCATAATTCTTATATTCTTGTTCTCACTTAATGATTTCAAAGTTTTCAACTCTGGGTCTGTTAAATTAGACTGCACTTTGTGACAATTCAGAATTTTCCTAAGCTCGTGTTCCAAGCTCAATTCAAAGTTTCTTAGCTGAGGGTGTGTTGGGGGTTTAAAGGTGCTCTTACGTCGCAATTCTACATTGTTCATGTTGACACCATTTCCTTTAAAATATAATTCTAAGTTTTTCTTCCTAATAAATAATTTAATATCAATTAAAAGTTTAAAAATATTTGTTTCTCTCTAGGTATAAAACCAAAACCTTTTGTCAATAGTTCAAAATGACTACTGTTAATTGCTACATCTGTGTAATTGAAAATATTAAAATCATTATAACTGTATTTAAAACCACAGTTTGTAATTATTCCCAGACTGGTCGTCTCCTTTCCTGAGCTCCCCAGTTTCTGGTTTTGTAGTTTTGAATTGTAAGTAACAGGTTCCCTGTGCATAAGTCTCTCAGACCGCCTTAAAGGTGGAAATGCAGCATCATAATCATTCTCTAAAGGCAATTCATTGTCAGAAATGTCATTGTTAGGTTCTCTGTAGTGATTAATGTCATAATTTCTAACATTTCTCACCCAATTCTTAGGCTTCGGGTATTGTTTCTTTGTTTTGTATTCATTTAAATCTCTCTCAATCTTGTTTAATTTTCTGTTTTTAACCTCCAAACATTTACTTTCTAAATTATTTAATAGTTTATGATATTTGCTTCTCTCTTAGTCCACTGTAAATAGTAAATCGTGAGTAATGTCCTTGTTTATACATTCTACAGTTTCTTGCAACTTCTTTATTTCTACCTCATTGTTTTTAATGATAGCCCTCATTATATCAAAACCACAATTATCAAAAGCCTCTATTAGTTCAAAATAAAACTCTGTACCTTCCACAACCTTGTTAGGGTATTTGCATACCCTAAGCCCTTTGGGCACAATTTTCTGTTCTAAACAATACTTTAAATAAGTGTTATCCATTTCTAACATTTTGCATTTGTATAAAAAATAGTCCAGGTCATCAAGCTTTTGAGAAAAAGTTCCTTGTAGTTTATCATTAGTGTTGTTTTTGCTAGCAAACTGGTTTGTTCTGCATCCTCCGTTTTTTGGTTACATGTAGGACATGTGTTTAATGCCTAGGATCCTTTTTGTGACATACTTCTGTGGTCTCTCCAGCTGTTGCAGCTGTCTAGTAAGGTACATGCCAAATGGGGCATTATACTCGATGACTGGTCTAAATGAGGGAAGAGTAGAAAGAGACGATGACCTCTTTCTTCTTAGATGCAAAACCCTTGGTGATGAGATGTGCCACATAGAAGGACTCTCTGACTACAGTGGCAATGTGGTTGAAGGAGAGGTTGCTGTCAACCTGTGTCGCCAGATCTCTTGTAACGCCTTCAGTGGACTCCCATCAATGTGGTAATTAGTGGGAATTGAATTTTTACAAAAGGGGGATGACAAATTTTTTGACATTAACTCATTACATCTGAGTGATGCCTCCAGGTGCATCTGCAGTTAACTCCTACTGACCCCTCTAGATGTCAAATATTGCTTGTTCATGTTTGCATCAATAATTGCAAAACCATACTATGTGCAATATTTTAAAATATTTCATCTTAAAGTTTGTACAATAGCAAACTCAACTGCATTAATATTTGACCTCTGCCTATTGCAGCAAAATAGATATTAACTGTTTTTATGATATTATTATAGATATAATTTTCGATTTTTCTAAATATCTCAACAACCAAGCAACACAGATAGAACTCCTTAGCCTCGTATGAAAGCTCTCAGATAGATGAATGCAATGCTGCTGACATTGTGTATAACTTGAGTGGTTGCTGAGATATTGTAAGTTGTTTACAAAATATTTCAAGTGTAATAGTTGCTGTTTACTGTGACTTATAAAATTTAGTTTAAGACCTAGAACTTAAAGATTACTACCACTATAAAAATCGTTTTTGCTGAATATTTTGCCATTTATGCTTCTTTAATAATCCCTGTGGTTCCATAGATATGAACATTTGTTTGAAATGTGAGGACATCATTTGAGTCTGTCAAAAGGCTTAGGCTCCGCCCATTGGAAGTTAGAGAAGTTTTTCAAGGTGGTTACCTTTGCGGGGGGGGGGGGGGGTGAGATGTGGATTTCCATGGTGATTAGTTTATGGTCAGATCGGACCAGGGAGGGATTGACTATTGGTGTAGAGCAACGTGGGGGTCAGAATGAGCTGGTCCAGGGCATTGGAAATGATAAATTCCAGGAAGCGTTGGGCCAGTGTATTGGTGCTTCAGTAGTTTTCCCATTTGATGGAGGGGTAGTTGAAGTCTTCTAGTAAGAGAGTGTTGGGTTGGACCTTGATATATTCCAGGGTGCTTAGGAACATGGAGTGAGAGTCTAGGGACATGGTTGGGGGCCTGTAGCAGGCTATGATTGGGATCGCTGTGTTACCCAGTGTTAGTTGTACACAAAGTATCTTAGATGCATTCTGCTGGGCTACTAGTCTGAAGGTGTGCATATTCTTTATGAATATGGAGATATCAGTGCCTTTGGAGTTTCGGTCCATGTTTCGAGGCTGAAAGGTGTGGAATGAGTTATAGCCTGGTAGCGCAGGGGTGCTTTCTGCCTCTTTAGAACTGGTCTTCATTACAGTACAGATGTCAGTGTTCTCCCTTTTGAGGAGTGCATCTTGAGATTTAGACTTTTAGTGTTGAGCTACATGACCCTCAGATTGCATTTATTTATAGCTGTTATGGTGGTAATTTGGTCTTTGGAACACCACCTAAAAAGGCAGTATAGGGGTGGCAAGAGCCTTAGCCAGTACCTGGAAACCCAGGGGTGATAGATGCAGACCATCTCTGGCAAATCATCGAGGTCTGTCAATCATGTCATCCCAAGCAGACAGATACTGGATCCCCTTAGAATGACACCAGAAACTTATCAGTTGTTGAAGTCAGTCATTTTTTGTTTGTACTGCGGTATCATTCTGGGTGAAGGTGAGATACTGCTCAGGGCTAGTGTCATACCTGCCTGGGCCACATATTCCAAGAGCTCCACCATGTCTCTTTTCATGTAGTCCAGGGAGGTGCGTCTCAGGTCATTCACACCCACATAGACAATGACAGAGTCGTACTTGTACTTATTGTAGAGTGACCTGAGTGAGTGTGTTATGTGTCGGATTCTGGCACCTAATAGACAGCTGACTGTTACCTTCTCCTTATTCAACCTAGTCAGTGGGGCATCTGTGTGCCTCACTATTGAGTCACCTATGATTAGTGTATTGGGCAAGGCATTTAGTCTTAGGGGCTTAGGTTGAGGGGCACACTGGAGATGAGCTATGTGTCTTGTGGTTTGTGCTGTGTTGTGGTGGTGTGTGTTTTGGTCTTGGAAGTCTCTGCAGTTTGGGTAAATTTCTATTGAGAGCCTCCGCGAAGGGTGTGTGATTTGTGTTTTTATGTGAGAGCTGTGATAGTGGGTGTGCTGGAGGGCTATGTGTTCCATCTGGTATGGTGCAGGTGTTGACCTTCTCTTCTTGACCAGCTAGTCCACTCTTGGCTGGGGAGTGCATAGGTTCCAGTTTGGTGATATAAGTGCATCTCTCACAGGTCTGAGTGTTGGGAGGCAAGAGGAAAGGTTTGTCTGTGTACATGAGGCAGTTGCTACACTGCCTCAGAATGCCCAAGTGCACTAGGTTAATAGGAGAAAGCACAGGGAACTGTCCTTTAATCATGCCAGGAGGGGGTGGTCATAACTATTAAATACTGGAGCTATTTCCCTGAAGGGCGACTAGTGCTGATGGCACTTAGTTGTGCCACAATAGTTGCTACAAAAACCTGTTAAAGTGCAAAGCGATTAGGCTATTTGAAGTGCAAGAGTGAAAGAACTAGCAAGATCTAAGGGAAAAACTGAAGAGCAGACTTTCTGATGCCAGTAATAGTTTACCTTGGCTCAGAGCCGCTGCACAGAGCTTAAACAACTGCAAACCTGGGCTTTTAAACCAGAAAGTTGAAAGGGATGGAAAAACTGCCCAAACAGCCAATAAACTACAATTTCTGCACCAGAAACAACTCCCACTCCTCTTGTGGTAGATAGGCTACCTAGTGCTTACCACTTCCACTGGTAACCTAGAAGGCTTCCCTCCAACACAGAAAGGCTTGGGGGCTCAGAAGCTTACAGACAGTCCTGGATACAGCAAATCTGTATGTAGACTAGTTACAGGAAAGGCAGGAAACAAGCTTAAAACTTTTTTTTAAGTAAAGTGGAAAGGGAGAAAAGAGAAACAGAAGATAATTCAAGGTTAAGAAACTAAGTGGGTTGGCCTTCTCAGATGTTCTCTCTGTATTAGGTAGAATGAGCTAATGATACTAGACTGGGGAGGAGTGTCCCAGATCATATTTACAGTTTGGGCGGGCAACTGCAAAGCCACCAATTATAACAACAAGACACCAATAGGGAGGGAAGGAAAGTGTATTACTACTACAGCTACTAGCTACACTAGTTTAGGCAGAAAACACTACAGAAATGTTTATCACAGCAGAAAAACTGCAGTGAGCCACTAAATGAAAGTTTTAAACAAATAAAGGAGCAAGGAGACTCTAGAGAATGCTTTTAAGTGCAAACAAATCAGTTATATGATACACTCCTTGGCAGGAAATCAGAACAACAAACAGATGCTTAACAAATGGAGAAAATTTCCAGTTAATACCTTTCACGCAGTGAAACTAGCTAAAAAAGCTTTATAAACAGTGTGACAGTAAAAACCTTATTTATCAGGCCCTGTAAGGCAGACTGTTTTAGTGGAACCGTGCAGATTAGTTTAGAGTAATAAAATACAGTGCAAGGTATGTAGCAGACAATAAAAAGTGCTAGAATAAGCAATAACTAGTTAAAATAAGCAAAAAAAAAAAAAAACAGGATACTTATTGTTATATATCACAGATCAGAGTTGTGGTCAGTGCCCCTTCTCCGCTCAGCTCAATGTGTATAGCATTATGTTGTGGTATTTCCTTGGTGTAGCTCATGGCTTAGAGGGCCCAAGATTTAGGCACATGCCTACCAGATAGAGTTCTAAATTATTAAGTAGTTGGTGGTACTATAGGCATTTGTGCCCTTAATTATTCAGCTCACATGCTCTAACTTCAGTCAGCTTTTTGGATCATAGTTTGTCCAAGTCCACCAAGCTCTGAATTCAATGTCAGTAAGTCCAGAGAAGATATTCTTTTCAGATTAACTTTACTGGGATTTTATACAGGTGCTGTACCTTCAATTACAGTAATACTGGCAAGGACTGAATGATATAAGGACAGGATAGCCTGATTATGGCTTTTCTTTTGTATTGACAAGGTCAGCCAAACTATTCTAGTGTCATCCAGTGGAAGGCTTCATCTGAGAAGACTCCCATGACATCACACAGGTTCTCCAGAAGAAGGGTAAAGTACTGTCAACTGTTGATGGTGTATAGAGCCATCATTCTCTTCTTTCACTGGTCGACTTCCCAAAACCCCAGGAGAAAGAAGGCTTTTGTTCATGGATTCAAATATCATGCATGAAGCTTATTCTGTAATCATAGAAGTCCATCATGTGTTGGCTGTCATGCTTATTTATTGTTTATTTCTTAATTTATTTCATTCATGTGTTAGTCGTGTATAAACACACATAACACAAGCCTGTTTTCAGGGTGACCTGGGAGCAGTGTAATGCTAATTGACTTGTGCAAGAGTCACACAATAGGTAAATGGGCTGCTTTTATGACTTTGGTAAACACACACAGGTGAGAGATTAAATTGCTTATCATTGTCCCTCAATCTTTAATTTTGGTGTCATGTTCATGATTTTACCATTTCTCATAATTTATAATCTTTTCGCTATTGATACTAAAAGCGTGATCACTTCTACTTTCTCTCTCTCTATTTTTTTTTGTATTTATTTATATATACATTTATATCTACCTCTGTCCATCAGAGACATGAGAACCAGTGTAAATTTCTATTCCCCATCCACTGGTCTAGGTTGCACTTAAATTGGGTAGTGGATAAACTCAGCTTCACATGGATGGGAAGCCTGTTCCACAGAAGGGGCAATCTCTGTGACATGTATCTGTCTCTCCAGCATATTCTGTTTGTCACAGACAAACTTCAGGTCCATAGAACTTGTATTACTGGTACTGTTTGATTTACGAATATGCAGGAGATTCATGTGTGGTCTTTGCGGATGCCTTGTAAGCCAGGCATAGATTGCCCCTCAGCAATCTGTAGGAGACTGAGTAGAAGGAAAGGGCTTTAAGGCATTCTGGGTAAGGCGTGTTTGTTATGCCTTACCCAGAAGCTATTCCTCTTGTAAGGAACCTTTGAGGTCACTCTAGTTGCTGCACGTGCCTGGTCAGGTACATACCGAAGATAGCATTGTACTCCATGACTGGTTTTATAAGGGCAGAGTACAGTGGTATAATGACCTCTTTGGATCTAGATGCCTTTCCCTTAATTATAAGTTGCACAGCATATACTTATTTCCTCACCACTGTGGCCATGTGGTGTTTGTGAAGGTAAGGCTACTGTCTATGTGTGTACCCAGATATCTGACCACTGGGTCGACTCTTGTGGTGTACTAGCAACATGGTAATTAGCCAGGATTGTTGACTTCCCAGAGGGTACAATTATGCATTTCTCAGCATTGAGTTTATGACATGGCTTTGGCACCGTTTGTTAGGCGGCGGTAGACCTTCCTGAAGAATGCTACTGTCTAAAGAGGAGCCAGTGCTAACCACCAGCTTGTAATCATCTACAGACTTATTCAGCCATAAACCTTCAGCATTTGCTTCTACTTCAGAGAAATTGATGCCAAAAAGGAGCAGGCCAATTAGTGACTGGCCTCTTGATGGAGGTGGTCTCACTTATTTTGACCTCTTGGGTAATATCAGTGCGCCAGTAGGCTATCTAGTGAGTGGTAAAAGGATTTATTCCTAATTTAGTGAGCTTGTCTATAATGTCTGAGTGAGGCTTTTTATTAAAAGTCTTGGCCAGGTCAAGGTAAGCTGTATTCAGAGTATTACCCTCATTCATTGCTTTGGTGACCCTCTCAAAAAAGGCCAACAGATTGTAATAGGCACAACCTTCCTTTAACCATGCTGAACTGTGATGGGTCCAGTATTTTCAGGTTACTTATGTCCTCATTTATCATGTCCTTGATGATTCTTTCTATAGCCATACATGTAAGGCTGATCAAAATTATGGGCCTGTGGTTATCAGGATTAGTGTTTGGACCGCCTTTGTGTAGGGTAATGAGTGTAGCCATTTTCTGTTCCATGGGCAGAAGGCCTGACTGTAGGATCCAGTTGAAAAGTGATTCAAGTGGACCAGACAGGTCATGTTTCATGCTATTTAACAAGCATCCTGGAATGTTGTCGGGGCCCATTGTTGCAGTGATTTTTGGCCTTGGAAAGTGCATTGACCTGTTCCCTAGTAATGGTTGGGGGGTTTGTAGTGTGCAGTATTTCCTGTGGACTTTCAGGAGGCTGGGGGGAGAAATGTGAGCTGAACCTGTCAGCCAAAAGGTTGGCAGTGGCCTCTAGTTTAGTGTGGGGGATATCATTGACAATAACTTCTGCACATTGTTGCTTATTTCCCTTGAGGTTACAGACATAGCTTTGTGGTTGTTCTTTGCCTGAGAATGTATTTTTTCTTCAAATTTTGCCTTTGAACTATTAAATAACTGTCTTTGCTGCCTGTTTAGATTGGTCATGGGGCTTTTAGTATGTTGGACTTTGTTCCTCCTACGCTTGGCCAAGATTTTTTTTTTAATTTGTTGTATAACCGATAGATATTGTGATTCCACCAGGGTGGGCTTGTCTTTTGAGTTTCTTATTCTTAATACAACTGGGCACAACTCGCTTTATACAACTATCAGTTTGGCTGTGCAGGGATTTTGTAAATAGCTCAGCATATGCTATGGTGTTTAGTATGTTTGGGGGTGCTTGGAATTTAGCCATGGTTTGCTTATTAGAAGAAGATTTGCCTTGGAATAATTGCTATAGGTTTTTGGTTTCACTGGGTCCCCAAATTTATTTTTTTATTTTAAGCAATGCTGCCTTATGGTCAGATCTGATGAGCAAGGACATTACATTGGATGAGGAACATCACTCTCCCATGTTTGAGTACAAGGTCAAGGATGTTTGTAACCCTGCTAGGAGAATGGACCAACTGTTTTAGGGTGTTGGTATTAATGTAGTTTAGGAATTTCTAGGCTGGTACATTAGAAGTGGTGCAGGATTCCCAGTCTATAGTTATTACATAAATTCAGCAGACAAAATTCAGGTTCGTAGACAGTGTGTTCGCCTTTCATTTTAAACTGCCTAGCATCAAGTCCCAATTAATTCCCCTCACCTGTGTTTTAACGCGGAGATAAGACTGTAATTACACCATTAGGAATGCAGGCTGTATGGTCAGAAGAGCACTTGTTCTGCTATTCATTTTAGACTGCCTAGCATAAAGCCCCAATTGCTTCCCCTCACCTGTGTTGTGATGCTGAAATCAAACTACAATTACACCATCCTCAGTGCGGGCATTAGGGTCGGAGGAGCGTTCATTCTGCTATTCATTTTAGACTGCCTATCATCAAGTCCCAGTTGCTTCGCCTCACCTGTTTTGATGCTGAAATCAAACTGCAATTACACAGTGAGGAACATGGGCTACAGGGTCGGAAGAGCACTTGTTCTGCTATGTGTAAATGCTAAGCTTTTGTCAGCTGTTACCTACCTACCCTAAAATGCTCAATTAGTTTCAGCTGATATTTTTAACTTAAAAACTTGTAGTAATGAACAGAAGCTGGAAGTGGCTTACACACTAACTGGGAAACGGTCTCTCTTCCAGTCCATTCTTTCCACTAAATTAGGATTTTTTTTTTATTTAACTTCCCAGCCACCTAATTATCCTGTACACATCTAAACTATACTCACCCATATGTTCTCAAATAGAATGTTTTAAGTTTCCTGACTCAGAATGTAACATAACATGTATAGCACAGAATTGCTCAGAACCACACCAAGAAGTAGTCTTCAATTTTAAGTGCAAAAGCAATAACCAAATGCTTAACTGAAAATCTGCAACAACTGGAAAGGCCGCAGAAATACCTCACAAAGAGGATTACCGGCCTCAAACAGATGCCCTACGCAGACCGTCTCAAAAAACTCCAGCTTTACTCCGTCGCATATCGCCTACTCAGAGGTGATCTCTGCCTAACATACAAAGCTATGTCAAACCCAGAGCTGTTGGACATGCTCAACTTAAAGAAATCCCAATCCTTCCAAGCTACACGCTCTAGGGATCTAAACCTTGTCACCACAATAAACAGAACATGCTGGAGGGATAGATTCCTGTCCCAGAGACTTCCCATACTCTGTAATAAACTACCTATCTATATCAAGCAAAGCTCCTCATTAGCACTCTTCAAGAAAAATCTTGATGATTGGATGGGAAATAGGAAATTCACCCCGGGGATCACCTCTGTGGCTCTGCTCAACAGTGGCACAGGAAAATAATTTTCTTGGGTGACAAAAGCCAGGGTACCTTTTTGGCTGGGCTTGTATAGGCCCCAGGGCCGATAGCCTAGTACCTACCTATGAACCTATGATGCTATCCATGTCATTATTGATTATGGATGGCGCTAGGATCTGACCTTGGATCCAAGCTGGGAAAAGTGAGTGACAGCTCCTTCCCTCCCCTTACTTCCTGTTACCCACAATTCTCAGATCTTGTTTGCCGCGATTGTGAATGGTTGTGTTCCTGCTGCTCGAGCTCAATAGTAACAGATAAGTGCTATTTTTCTAGGGTTCTCTCTGCCTTTTTGCCTCCCTTCCTTCTGGTTAGTAAGAGTTTTCTTAGTTTAGTGTAGTCCCCCCTCCCACTAGTTAGCTTTCTCTGACATCAGGGTTGTCTTCCCGCCCTTTTCCCTTTCTCTCTCCTTGTTTCAGTGAGATTTTCTTTGGTGTGAGTGAGTGTGGACTGTTATGGTTTAAAAACCTTTGGGTTTCAGGAGCTGCTCCTCTTGCAGTCACAAGCTTGCACCCGCAGACATGCATGAGGACTGTGTCTACTGTCTAGGAGAGGCCCATTTGGAGATTGAGTGCAACATTTGTGCTGATTTCAATCCACGGGCTCTCCTAGACCATAAAAACAAACTTCTGCCCAAGGGGCTGGCTTTAGGGGGCCCCTTGGTCTTGGGGTCTCCCTCCAGAGCTCCCTCGGATCCCAAGAGGAAGCACTCTTCCTGTCTGGATCCCGCAGCAAAACGGCCCAGGCTCTTGGATCCAAGTACTCCGGATCAAAGTCCAGCCTCTGGGGCTTCGGCTCCAGGCACTTCAGCTCTGAAAGCCTTGGCTCCCACTGCCAGATCCGACTTCTCTCAGGCGGGCAGGTCATCCGATCTGATCGATGGTTTGAGGTCTCCCTCTGCTCTGACCTTCCTTGTCAGATCCATTGGTTCAGTCCCCAGCTCATTCGGATCTGTCTGGTCCTTCGGGTCCAATGGTTCCATTGGATCCGCTTGTCAAAACTGACTCTCCAGCCCCCTACAAGTCTTTGGATCTGAAGGGCCCTAGTAGGTCCTCTTCCAGGGATCATAGGCTTTCTACTCACTCAGGACATTCCTCAGCTTCTTCTCGGTCCACCAGGAGTCTTCTCCTGTCGGATATGGACCAAATGATGAGGGGCTTTCTCAAAGCCCAAATGGAACTCTGTCTGCTCCCATTCCCCAGCCATGTGCCAAGGGGTGCTTCACCCACTCCTGCCCTTCTCTCCTCCCACCTGACTCCTGTGACTTCAGTGCCCCAGAGTCAGAACTTGCTGAAGGAGAGGCAGTTGATGTCTGGTAGTACCCCCACTCCCGCACCTCCTGGGTCCTTGGTTGGGTCAGCTCATTTGCCTGCTGGGTCGACTTTGCCTCATGCCCGAGAGATCCGTGGAGGTCACCGTGGGGGGGGGGGGTCCAGTCCACAGTTGTTGGATAATTCCCTCCCCATAGGGCCTTTGGCCTTGGATAGCTCGGGCCCGATATCTTCCGGGGAAGTCAGTACTGTGCCTGGGTCTCCCCTCCCACCCCACTTGGCTGCTTCTGGTGCAGAGTAGGGTGGTGGGACATAGTCCAGTCCCTCCGCCTTCTAGGCAATAAAGAGGACCATCTCCGGTTGGTCGGCGGCCTCCTCTTCGACTTTAGACCCTACTTTATCTGGTTCCATTTTGGGCAGTAAGCCTGCATCTTTGGTCTGGGGTTAACCTGCCAGGATAGCCTTCAGAGGATCATTACCCCCATTGGGGTCCCCTCCTCCTCCATATCCTCCCCAGAGCTCACGGTGGAGGAGCCTCCTTGGAAGAGGTCATGCAAGAGGAAACAACAAGACTGCCCTCGGAAGTGTCTAACAGATGATGCAGATTTCGATGAAGGGGACAAGTCCCCCAAACTACTTCCTGAGGAGATGTCCTTCAGTGACATTCTGGAAATCCTTAAAGAGCGAGGCAGTTCATCTCCCCACAACCCCATCCTCCGAGGAATCTGAGTTCCTGAAGGCATTTGGGGCGGGCTCATCTACTTCCTGGGTGTTTCCCCCTGCGAATGAGTCAGTCCAGCTCATGGCCAGCAGGGTGTGGAAGGAGCCGGACACAGCTGAACCGTTGCCCAAGTGGGATAAGTTTCTCACCTTTTTGGAGTAAAGGCGTACCCATGGATGCTATTGTGCTTGCCGCAGCCACCAAAGAGGAACTAGAGGAACAGAGCTCTTTGGTCCATCCCCCTAACAGGGAGTCTAGGGTGATAGACTGTTGCGGGAAGCGGGTGTACGCCTCAGCCACGTTCGGACTGAGGACGACAAACTATATGGCACATTTTACCTGGCTGCAAAGGGATTTGGTTTTGGAACTCTCCTCTTCCCTTTCAGAGTTGTTGCCTCCGGAGAGCCAAAAGGTGACTTCTCCAAAGCTATCCACTCTTACTTCTCTAGTTAATGCATCGATGAGGTTGATCACTAACTTCAGTGAGGCCACCTCCCAAGCGATGGGTACAGGCATTGCCATCAGGCACCATGCCTGGCTTCACCTTTGCGGATTTGGGAACAACTTTAAGGCATCCTTCACTAATGCCCCATTCAATGGGTCCACTCTTTTTTTGTCCCTCTGTCAAGGACGCATTGAACTGCAGCAAGCAGGAGATTAAGACCTTGTCAGTGGTTGGGATCACGTTTTCTACTCCCCAATGGTTCTTGTCTAAGACTCAGAGGGTTAGTAAGAAGCTGTGGTTCTGCAGGACAACAGTCTTCCTCCCAGGATGCTCTGCAGGAGTCCTCTTCTTCTGGCCGGGGAAGGGGATTTGATGACCGGTGCCACCCCAGGGGGCAGAGGGGTTCTGCAGAAACAGGGCTTCTGAGAACCCTTCTTGGACAAGTCCTAGCAGTGCTCCTGAAGCACTCCCCAACTATACTACACTGGAGGCAGTCGGGAGTCATATTTCCCTGCATCCACCAGCCTGGGCAGATGTCTCCATAGACTAGTGGGTTCTAAACATCGTGTCCAGGGGTTACTTCATTCTCTTCAAACACCCTCCTCCACCACAGATGTCACTCCCAGATGTCCCACCCCGCCAAAGGGAGTTGACTCTCTTAGAGGTGCATGACCTCCTTCAATAAAGGACTATCCAAAAGGTCCCAACAGGACAACAAGGATCCTGGACTTACTCTTACTTCTTTATAGTGCCAAAAAGAACAGGCGACCTGCATCTCATTCTGGATCTCAGCCAACTGAATCTGTCGGTAAAGAAGTCAAAGTTCCAGATGGTCACTGATCAGTCCATTCTGCCGCTTCTGCACAAGGACTATTGGATGTGCTCAGTAGATCTCAAGGACGCATACTATCACATAAAAATAGACAGATGCTCCAGGAGATTCCTGCGCTTCCAGTTGGGCTCAGTCATTATCAGTTCAGAGCCCTGGCTTTCGGTCTCACCTCAGCCCCCCGGGTGTTCACCTAATGTATGGTAGTGGTTGCAGCCCATCACTGGCTGCAGGGATTTCAGGTCTTTCCATACCTGGACGATTGGTTCCTTATGGCTCCCACAAAAGCATCGCCTTTCCCTAGCCATGGATTTCACTATAAGCCACTTTCAAATTCTAGGCATTACTGTCAACTTTCCCTGCTCCCATGTCAGAGACTAGAGTTCATAGGAATGATTCTCGACATGGTGTCAGAGACTGAAGCCCTTTCCCAGCACAGAATAACAACAATCCAGGAGCACATCTTCTCACTTCTGGATCGGGACAGTGTCCCAGCCCATCTCATCCTACAGGTTCTTAGGTTGATGGCAGCAGCCATTCAGTTAGTCCCCCTCACCAGGTTTCACATGCGCGTGCTCCAGTGGACTCTGGCGGTGCAATGGTCGGTTTGTCTTCACCCCATGTCAACCTTGATTCAAATCTCTCTGGCCTGCAAACATTACCTGACCTGGTGGGTCCAGACCAAGGATCTCCTGTTGGGGAGACCCTTTTGCCTCCCGCAACCCCAAGCCACAGTGACCATGGATGCCTCCCAGTTGGGGTGGGGGCATTTCTAGGGAAGGATGGTCCAAGGCATGTGGTCCCTGTTGGACACCAAGTTTTACACATCAATGTCCTTGAGATGAGAGTGGTCCTACTAACACTGCAAGCCTTCCAGGACTTCCTCCCAGTCGGGATGGTGGCATTTCAGACATGGCTGTGGTTTAGTATATCAGCAAGCAAGGGGGGACACTATCTTACCCTCTGTGCCAAGAGGTCAATAGAGTTTGGAATGGGCAATGGCCTCTGGCCACTTTCTTCTTGCAACACATATTCCCAGTGATTCTAACGTGCTAGCAGACAAGCTGAGCAGGACCATCCTGAGCCCCCACGAGTGGTCCCTGAAACAGCCAGTGGCAGATCGGATCTCCCATCGGTGGGGATCTCTGTGCTGCAACCTGTTTGCTTCTACAGCCAATTACAATTACATCACATCCTTTGCCCTGATCCCCATTTGGGGGAGTCCCCCAGAGATGCTCTGATTCACGATTGGCTGCCAGGTCTCCTCCATGCTTATCCTCCAACTCCCCTTATTCCCAAAGTTCTGCAGCAAGCCCATCGCCTGAAGGCTCAACTCATCCTCGTTGCCCCCTTTTGGTCTCTAAAGACATGGTTCTCCTTCCTCTGGTCTCATCTGAAATATCCGCCTTGGATATTAGATACAGTTCAGAATGTTATCTCCCACCCATTGTCACTTCCCCTCCCGACCTGAAGTCCTTGACGCTGAAAAATTGGTACCTCCAGTTCTGGTAATCGTCAGCCGGACAAATTTGCCTTCTCCAGTGAAGGACATTAGCCTTCCAGAAGACTTCTACTAAAAAGGTTTATTCCAGCAAGTAGAAGAGATTCTGTATTTGGGCATGTCAGAGGGACATGGATCCCTTTTCAGCCCCGGTTTCCGATATCTTGCCCTTCCTCTCTTATGTTTTTCAGCAAGGGGCAAGTTTTAAGACGATTAAGCTCTAGTTGGCAGCTATATCTAACTTTCATTTGGATGTAAGCCCTGTCTTCTCTTCTAGGTTATGCAAAGCCTTTCTCAAAGAGGTCTTCTTGCTTAGGCCTCCCTTCAAAGACCCCTCTCCTCCGTGAGATCTTACCTTGGTGCTGCAGTCCCTGCCACCTACCCCCTTTCGAACCTGCTGCAACATGTGACATCAAGTTTTTATCTTGGAAAACAGTCCTTTTGTGGAGGCGCAGCCACCAAAAGAGTCTCCGAGTTACAAGCGCTTTGTATAAAACCCCCTTTCTTGGTTTTCCATAAGGATAGGGTTTCCCTCAGAACCAATCCTTCCTTCATTCCTAAGGTGGCTTCGGAAACTAATCTAAACCAGTATATCCAATTCCTTGTCTTTTTCCCAATTTGAGGACTGAGAAATTTTGAAAATCAGATCAGCTCTTTGTGGCCTTCCTCTCAGACTAGGAGAGTCAAGGCAATTTCCAAAGTGTTCATCTCTCGCATAGTTTCTTGCATAGACCACATTTATCAGATCAGTCATAAGGATCTTCCCAGATCTCTTAAAGCTCACTCTACTAGGTCAATGGCTGCATCTCTGGCCTTCTGGGCCAGGACTTCCTTAGAATACATCTGTGCTATGGACACTTGGTTAAACCCCCATACCTTTGTATCTCACTACAAGTTGGATTTGGTATCTAGGGATAGGGCCTCGTTTGGTTCTTCTGTGCTCTGGCATGTCCTTCCTTGAGACCTCGTAGGATTTTGAGTAGCTGAGGACTCTGACCAATCCATGATCAATAATGACATGGATAGCATCAGATAAAGAGTTATGTACTTACCATAATTTGGAATCTGTGCTGTCCAGTGTCATTATTAATCACGTTTCCACCCTCGGTCCCCCTCCTTCTGGTGACCAAGAGAGACTTAAAGCTGTGTCTTGTGGGTATGTGGCCTGATTACCGGGATGAGATTAGGTCCCGGTTGGGACTAGTATCTAGCAAACTCTATCTGAGGATTGTGGGTAGCAGGAAGTAAGGGGAGGGGAGGAGCTCGAGCTCAGGAGCTGTTGCTCACTTTTGCCGGTCTGATCCTAGACCCGTCTGTGACGAATAATGACACTGGATAGCACAGATTCCAAGTTATGGTAAGTACATAACTCTTTATTCGTAAAGTAGCAGAAAGTATGCTAAGAACTAAGCCAGCATGGGAATGGAGAAAGGAGATTCTGCCAGTAGGGATTCCTGCAATTAAAGGTACAGAGAATAGGCAAGAGGGGGCTGGAATTTACTGGAAGAATCTGGCAAAGGAACCAAGGTATTAGGAACAAATTGTTAGAGAGGGAAAGGTAATATAATAGGAAGATGTCCAGAAGGCAGTTGGACTGCAGGCTAGAGATTGCCTCCCTATCACGGATTGACAGAGTATAGGCAAAGAAAAAGGGATAGGGGAATCCTAAATGAAAGACCTGCACTGGTTGAGTTTTTAGTTGAATCTAGAACAGACATTGCTGTTAAAGGGGTAATTAGTAGGGCATATTGCACTGTAACTATAGAAATCCATCAGAGGAGATCAGAGAAGATTGGGAAGAGAGATTAGATAAGCAATTTGCGAAGAAACAACAATGGGAGGACATATGTACGACTACCAAATATGCAACAAAATATAGACAATTTAGGAAGTGTTTGCATAGGTACATTTGTACCCCAAGCAGACTACAAAGAATTTTCCCACAGGTAGATGGCAAGAGGAGTTGTAATGGGGAAGAAACAGGTACCTGGGAGCATATGTTCTCAGAGTGTAATGCGGTGCCAGATTTTAACAATTTGCTACAGAGTACTGTGTCAGAAATACTAGGTGAACAAATGAGGATAATAAAGAAGATGATATTTCCAGAAAATCCGTTACTGGAAAATGGAAACCAAAGTCTAAACCAATGCAATAGAGATAAAAGAACAGGAAGTAGGATCTTTAGAGAAGGATACAAGTAAATCACATAGAAGAAATTGGAAACTGTGGGCACAATATATGCAGAAAAATATTTTGGAGGACGAGTGAGGTTTAAAATAATGCAGGATTTGAGCAATGTATGAATGTTGGTATGATTATATTCTGTAGAACAATATGGGCCGGATTCATGAATGTCTACACCAAGTGTACACAATGTGTATTCAAGAACATCCCTATTTTCTGGGCTGTCTGTTAACTCAAAAAGATCATATTAGGTTTATATATAGTCTGCACTCTGTGGCAACTTGTATGAATCCCCTCGATATTAAAAAACGCAAGAAAATGGGTCTGTCAGTTATTCGAATGCTTAAAATGGCGAACGTTATATGGTTGGGACCATATGTTCGACATTTCAAATGTAAGTGGGGTGGTGTGGGGGCTGCAGGGGGGCTTGCCCCCCTGCTCCCACTGTTAGTGTATGTTTTTCTTTTTTTTTTTTTTTTTTTTTTATTAGATATTCGAACTTCCAAATATTGACCATATGGTCTCAACCATATGGTATTCGACATTTTGGAAGTTCGAATATTTGACATAGACCCAAGAAAATTGGTAGGAAACTAATATTAGGAAGAAGGAGGTGTGAATTATGCTTGTGTTGTCTGTTCGCTCACAACAGTGTGTACTTAGTGTACACTTATTGTAAGGATTCATGAATCTGGCCTTATATGTGATGTATAATGTTTGTAAATTTGAACTTGTTAATATGGTTTGATTACTCTTATATAAATATAACTTTGCCTGTGTTACAAGTGGTAATTCAATAAAGGTGTTCATGAACAAGACAAGACTACTGTGAAATTCAAGGCCAAGCTCATTTGCAGTCTAAGTTTATATTACAGAATAAAATGAAAAATTTGCTATCATACAGAGAATCCAAACTGAAGTGAATAACAATACAGTACTGTCGAACCAATATTTAGCTGTTAGTCAGTTTCGAGTTCTAGTTATTCCTTAAGACCCCAACTTAGTTTTAACTCGTTGAGCCCTAATTCGCAAAGGCTGATGTATATTTAAGGCCAAAGAACAAACATATCAGCATTAATATCAACAGATAATTTTTTTTGCCAGTGATGTGCATTTACATGAAACCAACCCAGGTATCAGTTTACTCTTACATAATACAGGATCAGAGCTGTAGTTAGCTTTTTTGGTCAGTCCGTAAAAGGAGCATTTAAACCCATTCAGTAGGGCATGGATTTTTCTCCACCACTTGGCTCAGTAATGCTATATATAGTTTATAGCAGATTGCACTGGAGAGGATATAGAGGTACTGGTGAAACTGAATATGTAAAGGGCCAGCAACATATCTCTAAACATCTTAACACATGATTTCTGGACAAAGCCAGAAATAATGGGGAAACAAAGGCCAAAAATAAGTATGATTTTTAAATATAGCTGCAACAAACCTAAAAAGTTTAAGATGTTGCATTAGCTTGCAGTTTTAAAGGGTATACAGTCTAAAACTCGAATGTCTATCGGTGTTTAGAGACTTCAGTCCTCAATGATTTGCCAGAAAACCACAAATTTTATGAAGAACAGACCAAAATATGAGGTAAAAATCTGGACATTCTGCAAAAATCTGGACAGTTGAGAGATATGGCCAACAAAGAAAGAAGTTTAGTAGAAAGCCAAGTATATTTGATGCTCAGTGAGATGTATGATACGAGTCTGTCGTTAGTTATGGAAGATATGCAGTGTTGATGGCTAAGTGTGTGTGTGTGTGTGTGTGTGTGTGTGTGTGTGTGTGTGTGTGTGTGTGTGTGTGTGTGTGTGTGTCTGTGAAATGGTGTTTAGCTTCTTATACAAATATTAGATTTCCAGCTTTTTGTCTATTGACTTTTTCAGTCACATATGTTAAGCATGTCCTGGGATTTTGTAGTGCTGAGGTTCAGTTTATGAGCATGTTTTGAAGGACAGCACAGAAGATTATGGTAGTGAGCTGCTACTAAACTTCACTCTGCAGTTTTCAGTGTAATCCATCAGTCTTCAGTTCGCTACTTCATGACTTTGAAGAAATCACCTTGTTTGGTGTTTGCTCTTAGTTAACCCCCTCAAAAAGGTACTTGCACATGCTTAACATATATAAAAAGTCAGCTTCAATGACCTGAAGGTCAGAAGAGAGCTGCCTGTACAGGAAGTAGAGCAGGCTTTAACACATAAGTGGTCTGGTAGCCAGCCATGTTATTTGGTATGCAGTGTCTTGTATTTTGCTAAGGTGGTATAACTTTATACTACCACCAGTAAAATCAAAATTTGCGTTTCCAGGTCTATTGTACCAGTTGTCTTTTATATTTGGCTTGTGTGGCTGACACTGAACTGCACTGTCAGAAAAAATAAGAACTACATTGGATTTAATGCAGAAATCAAAGTGAAAGTTGAAGGCAGAACACCCCAAGCCTTTATTACTATTGCTTTTTTTTCTTACTTGATGCAGGTTTCAATCCGTAGGCACCCCCTCTTCTATGTAGTGAACCTTATAGTCCCAAGTGCATTAGTGATGGTCATTGATATCACAGGATTCTTTATCCCACCAGAGAGCGCAGAGAGGATTTCCTTCAAAATGACATTGCTGTTTGGATATACAGTTTTCCTGGTCTTGGTGAATGACATCCTTCCCCCATTCAAGGATGCCACACCTATGATGGGTGAGTCAGCACTTAGTAGATGGTCTCCAAGCACTATATCAGTAGATGTAACAATTCAATAAGATTTACTAGAATGTGTAACATACACTAAAACAAGTTTTCTCCCTATGTTTCAGGTATCTATTTTGTAGTGTGCATGGCCTTCCTAGTGCTCAGTGTAGCAGAGTCAGTGTTATTGTTTGCAATTGTGAAGCCAACACTCCTGCAAGAAGCTCCTCCAGAGTGTATCTTGAGATTTGTCTCCCGACTGTGCAGGTCTGCAAACTCAGAAACCAAACTGATACAGAGCAAGCAAAAGGAAGAGGATAATATTGCAAAGAAAGGTGAGCTGTGACAAATAAAGGTACGGATGAAGATGATTGTTTAAAGAACACGCTGTGTGTGCCACAGGAGACATTGCCAGATATTTTGTATATTAGACAGTCCCTGCAATTCCATCTTGCAATAAAATACAGTTTACAAAGAAGCACTAAACAATTGTCTTTGGATTTGGATAATAATGCAGTTCACTACTTAGTGTCAGGAATCTTAACGGAAAGTGCTTAAGCTTGAGGCTGTCCTGTAATTTGAAAGCATTCCTCTATGCGTTACACAGACATGGTTTCAGAGCAATGGAAGCACTCCCTTTGTTCTTGAGTACAATACCTAGCATATCTTTAGATCTGCTGATAATTGCGGGTGAATATCAGTATCTGTCAAGGATATCGATGCCTTTCATATCTTTAGATCTACTGCCAGCTGTGGGCAAATATCAGTATCTGTCAAGGATATTGTCACCTCATGACAGATTCCACAGGACAGCGCATTTGAGCTCCTAGATATCCAGATCAGCATAAGCAAGACTAATAACTACTTCATAGTAGTTATAGAACACCTTCAGTGTTTTCTTCTGACTGTGCTCATTATCTTAACACATTAGCTGAAATCCTCATTAAACCCAACACTGCTGGCAGATTTAAACAATCCATCATTAAACTAGCCTGACCTACATGGCCAAGGGATGGCACGCCCAATGCCTCCTTGACAACAGGAGTGCTATCTGTCTTTTACAGATAGTTGTCTAGGGGTTCCAGTGTCATTAATAGTATGGCCACTTCTTACATTATCACATGCATTATCCTCTCTAGTTAAAACAGACCATATGTTAGTTATCTTTTCATTGAAACTGGTAGTACTTCTACTGTGCATGCATTAGTGTTTAGGAACTGCACAAAAGCAGACCTTCTTCATTTACTTGATGACCTAAATAAATTCTGCTACAATTCTCCTTTGATGGATGTCATTGCTAAAGTTGCTGCCTATGCCTCTGACTTCTGCTACTACCTAAATAGTTCCATTGATAATGCAGTCCCTATCTGCCCAAATATAATGAAAAATATAAAGGCAATCTCTGTGGTCCAACACCTGTATGAATAAATTATATAGTAGAAAAACAGAATATGCAGCCAAACGGATCGTAAGGTAAAAATATAAATAAAAGCAATAAACCAAAGAGCTGACCGTCACACAACCAAGTTTATTAACAGCGCAAAGATTTAGAGTATACAATTCTGTCAATTAGTTACCTATTTAAATACTCTAAAAGGTCATTTGCCAGCCAGTCAGAAAAGAGTACCTATTAAAATCACAGCTAAAATCAAGACAAATTCTTAAATTCAAAATATTATACAGCGAAATAAATTTCAAAATACATAAACAACCATATAAGATCTAAAATGCTAAGAATACTAAAACTATTAAGAATTAAATGCATAAATGCTTCAATTTCAGTATGGGCTTAATAGTATTCATTTTAATGAGACCAGGATACAGATCAGCCCTAAAATAATTTATCCACCTATACTCAGCAGCCTCTGTCATGACAACAATATCTCCTCCTCTCTGGTTGACATGCATCTTCTGTAAAACCCTGAACTTAAATACATGCTAATCACCATTATGCAAAATATGTTTATATAAAGCATTTGTCTCAATCCCTCTGCGAATTTCGGAGAGATGTGATGCTGTCCTTTCTTTTAGCCTCTGGATAGTCTTACCTACAGTATATAGAAACATGTGCATTTGTTACAATTAGCAAGGTAGACAACATTCTCAGTATTGCAAGTGGCAAAAATGTTAAAAATAAACTTCTGATTAGATACAGGATGTGTAAACTCCACATCAGTACTGATGTATTTACAGTAAATACAGATGTTAAGTTGTCTATCTCGCCTTTGTTCTTGCTGGTTGGGTTCGGAGCCGATCCTCTGCTCCGACACGGCCATCTTCAATAGCTCGAGAGCTGTTTACTGGCTTGAGGCTACCCCTTATCCCATAATGCCTAGCGATAGCTACCCAGATCTTGTTTGCCGCTTCTGCTGTGAGGTGTCATTTTTCTGGGCTTGTATAAAGTTTGTTGTATAACTTTCTTCACTAGAATTCAACCCTTCTAGTTTTTTATTATTAACGATAGTCTTGTTTTTTGTGATAGATAGTTGTTTAGCTTGTAATTTCCCCCTTTTTCTTGTAGAACTCATTTAACTTAGAGAGTTCTCCCCCACCCCTCCCCCCTACCTCTTCTGCCTTTCTCTTATAGGCTAGCCGGTTAAGTTAGAGGCTTTCCTATTATCTTAAAAAAAAAAAAAAAAAACCTTTAGCTATAGTCTTTTTAGTAGAGTGTTTTTTGTAGACTGTATATTGCTTCTGGTTGTTATTGTTATAATTGTTTTTCTTTCTACTTTTAAGGATGTCAAAGGAATCCAAGCTTTCTGGGTTCAAGAAGTGTGACTCATGCTGTCAGAAAATGTCTCTGACAGATGGGCACACTTCTTGCATCTATTGTTTAGGCGCTGTGCACCTGCAGGGCTCTTGTTCTATTTGCCTTGCCTTTAGTTCAAGAGTTCTGCAGGAGCGTAAGAATAAGCTTATTCTTAGGGGTCTTTTAAAACCCCAGGATTCACCAGCCAAGAGCTCTCAGTCTGTGAAATCCCCTAAATCGACCAAGCCGTCGGCTCCAAGTTCGGAGCTGTCTTCGGTTCAGGATTTACCTTCTATGTCGGTTCCGGCTGGCACCGACAAGACAATCTCCCCATCGGCTCCATCAGAGGCTTCGGAGCCTTCGCGGAGCACAAGAGGCTGAGGTCCCCTTCACTAGAATTGGTACATTCGGCTCCTCAGTCTCCTTTACTTCAGAGCGAGCGTAGTCACCGATCCTCTCACTCCTCTCGATCCTCTAGGCTGTCGGATCACGATGTGGAGAGAGTGGTCAGTAGGTTGCTAAAGTCGCAGGTACTAGCCAAATTGTTGTCCAGCCCTCCTCAACAGGTATCGGCTCTGTCCACTTCTCTCGATGTTACTCCTCCAACTCCAATGAGTTCGGAGCCGGAGTTCGTTGGGGTTCGGCTCCGATAACTCTATCGCTTTCGGTTACAACGTCGGCTCTGATTCCCTCGGTGGTGCCTTCCATTGAGGGATCTGGGCGCCGGGGCTCCCTCGTCGGCTCCGAGGGGGCGAGTGGCATTGGACCCTTGTCCGACCCCATTCTCCCTCTTGGAGCTTCGTCACAGGTGAGCTCGGCTGCTACAGTGGCCTCGGAGCCGTCTCCCTTGATGCGGAGAAAGATTCCTATTTCTTTGGAACCGGAGCTATCTCTGCACCGTGGCAGGGACACCTGCGATGTCATGCAGAGTGTGCTGTCCCTTGAGTCAGCTCTATCAGCCCCACCAGCTCCATCCCCTGTAGTGCCTGTGCCAACCTCTGCTCCTCCTCCAGACCCTAAGCATGGGGAACCGATGTTGCAGGACACCCCATTGGGTGTTTCCTCCTCTTCTGAGGCCTCTCCTGATCACTCAGAAGAGCCCCCTCAGAAGAAAAAGTGTAAGAGGAAGCACATTGACTCCCCCGAGTCTGTCACTTCTGATACAGACTTAGATGATTCGGAAGGGTCCCCGAGATCCCCCTCTGAAGATGTTTCCTTCTCGGACATCCTAGAAATGCTTAAGCAGAGGGGGAACTGGAATCACCTAGCCCCTTCTGAGGATGAGTCTGTATTTCTGGATGCCTTTGGTTCCCGACCTTCCACCTCCTGGGTGTCTCCACCTTTCGATCCACTTATGACAGTGGTGGCTCGAAAGGCTTGGTCATCTCCGGATACAGTGGAACCAACTCCGAGGAGACCTAGTAAATTTATTACAGCACCCCAGGATAAGCAGTTCCTTTTGAAAGGTGTCCCTGTTGATGCTGTGGTGGTAGCAGCAGCCACCAAAAAAGCGTTAGTGCAGACCTCTTCGTCTGTCCATCCCCCTAACAAGGCGTCTAGGATGATGGACAGATATGGGAAGCGAATCTTCGCTTCAGTGACCTTCTCTATGAGGTCACTGAACTACCTGCTTCATTTTACCCGACTTCAAAGGGATCTCCTTAAAGAGCTCGGAGATGCCCTCCAAGATCCAACAGCTGAGGGAGCACAAGCCAAGGTAGCTTCCCAGCTAGTGACGCTTAATTCTGTTAACTCCTCCATGAGGTTCATTTCCTATGCAGCCGATGGGGCGAGTAGAGCTGCTGGTACCGGGTTGTCCCTTAGGAGGCATGCCTGGATGCGGCTGTGTAACTTTGCAGAACCCTTTCAAGCATCCTTCACCAACACTCCCTTTGATGGATCCTTTCTTTTTGGACCACAGGTGAATGACACTTTGACTAGGTGTGAGCAAGAAGGCAAGACTCTCTCTGCCATGGGAGTCCATTTTTCCACTCCCTCTAGACCCTACCCCAAGGGTCAGAAAAGTGGGAAGATGTGGCTCTGTAAATCTCAGGGAGCCTTGCCTGACACATGTAATGATTTTTCCTCCAGAGGCAGAGGGGGAAACAATAATAATAGACACCACCCTCGTGGCAGACGGGGGTCAGCAGAACCAGGGCAAAAGAGAATCCTTCTCTGATAAGCCCTTCTAGCATCCCTGAAGGATTGCCTGGCTGCTCAACTCTGGAGGCAGTCAGGGGAAGACTTTCGCTGTACCCAAAAGCCTGGCAAAGTTTAACACAAGACAGATGGGTATGGTCCGTTATATACAGAGGTTACAAAATTCCCTTCCATCAGCCCCTTTTACAGTCAAGGAAGACCCTCCCAGAGATTCCACCCAATCTGAAGGAGAAAGCAGTAATAGAAGTTTCAAAACTGCTAGAAAAAAGAGCCATCCAGGAAGTCCTGGCAGACCAGCACGGATCCGGAACTTACTCAAGGTTCTTTTTAGTACCAAAAAAGACGGGGGACTGGAGACCGATTCTGGATCTCAGCAGACTAAACAGGTCTGTGCAAAGAACAAAATTTCAGATGGTCACACTACAGTCCATTCTACCCTTTCTGGATCAGGACAATTGGATGTGCTCTATAGATCTTCAGGACGCGTACTACCATATAAAGATGGACAGGCACTCCAGGAGATATCTCCGCTTCCGGTTGGGGGCCAGTCATTATCAGTTCAGAGGCTCTGCCCTTTGGTCTCACCACAGCCCCCAGGGTGTTCACCAAATGTATGGCAGTGGTCACGGCTCACCTGAGGCGTCAAGGCTAGACCACTGGCTCCTTACTGCTACCACCAGGCATCAACTCATACAAGCACGGCACTACACAGTCAATGTGCTCACAGCTCGGCATCACAATAAATTTCAAAAAATCTGCCTTGTTGCCCTGTCAATCTATTACTTACATAGGAGCAGACTTAGACACAAGGGATATGTTTGCAAGGCTACCACCAGAAGGTTGTCCACAATTCGTCAGCAGGTACAGGTTCTGATGCAGAGCAAAAGGATCCAAGTCAGGTACGTCTTTCAAACTCTGGGTTCCATGGCAGCAGCCATTCTCCTAATCCCACTGGCCCACTTTCATATGAGGATTCTTCAGTGGCTTCTGTTTACGCAGTGGTCTTTCCAAGAGCTACTCATGACTTACAAGATCATGATCACGGATGCATGCAAAAGGCATCTTTCTTGGTGGATGGTCTCCCCACTAGTTACTCAGGGGAGACCTTTCATACTACCCCCTCCGGTAGTCACAATGATGACAGTTGCCTCCCTGATAGGGTGGGGGGGGGGGCATTCCAAGGCACATGGCAACCTCACGAGTACCATCTGTACATAAATGTCCTGGAAATGAGAGCCGTGCTCCTGACGTTGCAAGCTCTTCAAGACTCTCTTCCTCTTGGGACAATTGCTATTCAAGTGGACAACATGTCAGTGGTGTGGTACATCAACAAGCAGGGCAGAACCAGGTCCTACCCCCTTTGTCGAGAAGCACTCAGACTTTGGCAATAGGCAATTTCCTCCCAGCGGTTTTTTGATTGCGACGCACATCCCCGAGAGATCCAACGTCATAGCGGACAGGCTCAGCAGAGCTATTCTCATGCCTCACGAGTAGTCTCTGAATCAGGAAGTTGCGAATCTTGTTTTCCGCAAATGGGGACAGCCTTGCTGTGATCTCTTTGCCACCCCCTTCAACAGCAAATGCAGCAACTACTTCTCCCTTCTTCCGCTTCCGGGTCACACACCCAGAGACACTGTAGTCCACGATTGGCCCCAGGGACTTCTTTATGCCTTTCCTCCTTTCCCTCCGATACGCAAACTTATACAGAAAGCAATATCATTGGGTTGCAAAATTATCCTCATTGCTCCCTGCTGGCCTCGACAGATATGGTTCCCGTTCCTGCATTGTTACCTTCTCGATCAACCCTGGACTCTGGACCCAATTCCAGACCTCCTGGTTCATCAATCAGGCGGGCTGCATCAATCGCAAAAAACTTTCCAGCTCACAGCTTGGTTGCTCCACTTCCAACCTTAGCCAGGCTTCCCAGCATTTCCCCAGCAGTCCGTGACATTATCGTCTCCTCTCACAAGTCTACAACAAGGAAAACTTATGCTAGCAAATGGAAACGTTTTTCTTGTTGGGCAAAGACTAGGAATGTAGATCCCTTTTCAGCCCCAGTCCACGAAATCTTGGAATTCCTAGCTCAACTGTTTCATTCTGGGTCCGCTTCTTCTACGATCAGGGTACAAATGGCGGCCATTTCTAACTTTCATGTTGGTTTTTCGAACTCTAACATTATGTCTCATAAGCCATGTAAAGCTTTTTTGAGAGGGACAACTCTTCTTAGGCCTCCAGTGAGAGATCCCCCTCCTCCTTGGGACCTTAATTTAGTCCTAACCTCCTTAATTCTGCCCCCCTTTGAACCAGCAACATCCTGCACTAAAAAGTTCCTATCTTGGAAGACACTCTTTCTGGTAGCCATTACTTCAGCCAGACGTGTCTCCGAACTTCAGGCGCTATGTGTTCGTCCTCCATACTTGGCTTTTCATAAGGACAGGGTTGCTCTGAGAAATAATCCCTCGTTTCACCCTAAAGTCTGCTCAGAAAGTAATTTAAACCAACCTATAGGTCTTCCTGTGTTTTTCCCTAATCATACCAACAAGGCAGAATACAAACTACACCAATTGGATGTTCATAGGCAATTACGTTTTTATCTGCACAGAACTAAAGAAGTAAGGAAGTCGGACCAACTATTCCTCTCTTATGCTGTGGGCAAACAAGGTCTCCCAGTTTCCAAGGTAACCGTGTCCAGATGGTTGTCACACACTATTTCTTTCATTTATCAGTTAAGGAACAAACAATTACCTATTAAACCAAAAGGTCATTCTACTATGGCCTTGGCCACCTCTGTAGCCTTCCAGTCTAGAATGCCCATGGATTCCATCTGTGCAGCTGCCACGTGGGCAAAACCCTCTTACCTTTATTTCTCATTACAAGTTGGATATGGTCTCCAGGAGCAGAGCCGACTTTAGTTCCACTGTTCTGAATAGTCTGTTCCACTGTGCCACCCAGGTTTTTAGGTGCTAGGGACACTGTCCCAACCAGCAAGAACGAAGGCGAGATAGACAACTTAACATAAAGAAGTTATGTACCTACCATAACGTTCCATGTTAGTTGTCTTCATCTCGCCTTCCTTCTTGCGTCCCACCCTCCATCCCCCTGTCCTAGTGGATCGAGAGGAGTTTTTTGTCTGTTTCACTGGCTGTGTGTTCTCTTGTTTCCTTTATTGACTTAAGAGACTATGGCAGGTATAGTCAACTGTTTATTGACTGTTTTATTATGTTGTTATGTCTGGAGTTAGCTATTTCAAATGAGATCTGGGTAGCTATCGCTAGGCATTATGGGATAAGGGGTAGCCTCAAGCCAGTAAACAGCTCTCGAGCTATTGAAGATGGCCGAGTCGGAGCCGAGGATCGGCTCCGAACCCAACCAGCAAGAAGGAAAGCGAGATGAAGACAACTAACACGGAACGTTATGGTAGGTACATAACTACTTTTTATATCATGGGGTTGTATATTTCTTTGAAACTTGAATAATTTGAGGTTTATAATTCATTTCTTTGTAGTATAATTGCTTTAAATTATTTTCTCTTTTATATATAAATTGTCTATCACCTATATATTTTTTCAGATTATTATCAGACTGTAAAATGGTCCAATTCTTCTCTATAATTTCCTTAACTTGATTTGTGTGTCTGTTGTATTTAGTAATATAACCAAGTTTTTATTGCATGATCGCAGACACATTTTGTCAAATGCGTCTTGATCGAACCTTAAAAGAACGAAAAGGCAGAATAGCGAAGCGGCTTTTCAGCGAATTCTTTCCCTGGGAAAGAATTTGCTTGGCTGCTTTCGTTACTTTGCCATTTTCGGCACTGTAGTGCGATCTCGGAGTTGGAATATTTAAGTAGGGGGGTGTGGGGGAGAAGCCTCCCACATTATGTAATGTTTTAAAGTTTGTTTTTTCTTGTTCTTTTATTTTTTTATTTTGGAACTGCGATTTTTTTCCCTTGGAAAAAAATCGCTGTTCTGAAGTTTCGACATTGTAAGTTTTCACTTACATGGGGTCGATTAATTATCGTTCACTTTTGTAAGCGTGCGATAATATAATATAGACCCATATAACCAATGGACCAATTTTTATCATCTTTTCTTCTATTGATATTAGGGTCCGGATTACTATAAAGATAGGGAACAACCCACTCCTTCACATTGCAAAGTTACATGTCATATATTTTCTTCAATTAGGGAGGCATTTATACCCCCTAGAACTAAAATCTTGGGCCATATGATCAACCTCAGTCTTAAAACCATGCTCTAACGTATTTAGCCTACTTGCATGTACGCCTTTATATATAATATGGGTCTACTTCATTTGATCGAAAGATCATTTGACTGAAACCCATTTGATCGAAATTGATCGAAAACCAGTATTCAAGGCATAAATCTGGGATTTGTCCCCCTCCCCAATGTCATGCGACCCTGGAGTTGGTATATATAGTTAAGGCGTGTGTGGGGGGTGCAGCCCCCCACATTGGGGGGTGTGGGGGTAGTTTCCTGTAAAAGAAGAAAATAACACAAAAAGTACAGGTTTTAAATAAAAATAGGTGGGGGGCTTCATCCCCCCATCTATATATACCAACTCCAGGGTCGCACGGCATTGGGGAGGGGGAGAAATCCCTGTTATTTGCCTTGAATACTGTTTTTTGATCAAATTTCGATCAAATGGGTTTCAGTCAAATGGTCTTTTGATCAAATATAGTAGACCCATATATATATATATATATATATATATATATATATATATATATTATATATATATATACCTAGGGTGCATGCTATTGGCTTGCATGTATCTAGTCGTCTGTACGTTCTTTCTATGTATAGTAGTATGTATAGAACCATTATCAATAAATAAAGTAATATCAAGAAAGTTAATTCTATCTTATGAAAATTTCATTTCAAAGTCAAGAAATTCAGTAGTATCATGTGATTCTTTAACAAACGTCTGTAATGTGTTACTGTCATCCAGTCAATCGTTCACAAATCATTTGTAAAATATCAACTGATTACTTTTATAGGTAATAATCAATAATCTTACATTATAAATGTGCACAGTACCTGAGGACCCAACTCCAGATTTCTTCATCTCTGGAATCAGTGCAGGTCTGAAAATGCTTGTAGGTGCTCAAGTTATTTTTTCCTAATTTCTAGTGTACGTTTTCCTTTATATTTTGAACCAAGGTGTGTTTCCTAGGTCTACGGTTAAAGTAAGTCTGTTCCTTTTCATTGTTAAAGCACTTCTCATGACAGAACAGATAAATATTGGTCGTCATCCACTCCCTTATGTTTTTCTTTGCTTTATCAGTCAGATTCTTTGTCCCTGTCACCTTCTTGTTACAGGTTTTACTTAATAATTAAAGGTACATTGGAAAGAAAAGTTTAGAGAATAGTTATTTAGGTTCTTCTCATTTCAGAGTTTCCTTATCAGTTACTGTAGATTTTTTATGCTGCTTTTAAAAGCCTGTAGCATTTTTTCTTAGTGCATCGGGAGCGCATGTGTTTTTTCAAGTAGTTATCTGAAACCTGATCTTTTCCTGTCTGGGTGCCTTATTTTAATGCTAGTTTTGGTTCTTGAACAGATAACTAATTAAGCAGTTCCATTTGTAATCTGGCATGTTTGCTAGCCGCCATTCTACATGTCATACTCAACTTCATGCAGCATTTCATTTTCATGCACAGTGGAGTAGCATGTAGCATTTTCGCCTAACAGCAAGAGGTTCTCTAGTTTGATTCTTGGCTGGGGTGCCTTCTGTGAGGAGTCTGCATGCCCTCCCTATGTTCATATGGGTTTCTTCTGGGCACTCCAGTTTTCTCCCACATTTCAAAAACATGCAGTAGGTAGATTGGACACTAAATTGGCTATGGGTGTAATTTTGTGTGTGAGTGTGTGGTATGGAAGAACAGATGTGGAAGGGTAGCCACTCATTAGTGTGAACCTTGGCTCTAGATAATTGTCACTGTTGAAGTGACTGTCCCACCCCATGTGTAACAATGGGAAAAATTGTTGTTGATGGATGGGTAAGACTTTTTGCAACAATTTATCATGCAGATTATTCTTTTCAGTGCTTTTTTATACTCTGCCCCAGTCACCATCTGCTGTTTCTTCTTGTCTTGGCAGATAATCCTGTAACCCTTTCCATTCAGGATTGACCCTTACTGTGTTATAGTTGGCTTCCATGCTGTTCGCTTTCTTCTCAACGTCTTTTAATCCCTGATACTTCTTCAGTATTTGTGTGGTGTGGTGTTTGATATTTATGGACTGTATATATTCATTAGTTTTTGCAAATGACTGTTGCTCTCTACTGTTAATCTGGTTTAGTGCAATTTTGTTTTTATCCTAAGGCATACAGTGAAAGTTTGTTATTCATGCAGACCGTTCAGGTTTGACAGTGTGACATGGCACTATGAGGTGACGATTTATTTTACAGTAGCTTAGGAAGATATTATATTTTAGTGTAGTTGGTCTCCTAAATCCTGCAGTGTGTTCTGTCTCAGAGTGATGGGCACTCATTAGAAATTAAGGGTATATTGTTTTCCATTTTATTTTCCATAACACAGGCTTGAAAAGATATTGTAAAGAAATGGTCAGCAGCTGCTTAACCCTGTCTTTTAATGCTGTTGTACAAGTGAGTTGATAGAACATCATGCTACAGATAGCCTTTTTAATTTACTCTTGAAGGATGGTGCTAGTATGCTAGAAGTACCTGTATCTTATGTTGTCCTTTTCTTTCTGCCTTTATGAATGGGTCTAGAATCCGATCCTCACATCTGACTCGGCCACATATACAAGACTTTGATCCAAATCTTGAGCTCCTCCCTGTACCCATAATGCTGTATCCTATCCCCAACTTCTCAGTTCTTGTGTGCTGCCATCATGACAAGATGGATCATCTCGAGCAGTGACAACTTTTTTCCCTGTGACAACTTCTTGTTAGGTTTAGCTCATCCCAAAAGCTAGTGTTTTCTTCTTTCCTTTTCCCCTCTAATTGTCTATAGTTTGTTGCTGACATTATGGTTTTCACTTGCATCCCTCTTGTTGTTCCTTGCTTCACATGCCTTCTTGGCACTTTTCTTATTTCTGTATCTTTAGTAATATTCCTACAAAAAAATGTTTTTTGTATGTTTAAAGTGTGCTATTAGTACCGTTTTGGTGTAGATGGCTTAAAGTGTGTGACTTAGTCAGTGTGCGCTTCATTAACTTCAGGTTCTTCTGTTTCTGTTATAGTTCTTACAGTTAGTCTACTGTTTCACTATTTTTGAAATGTCTGAGCAATCCACGTGTTTCAAGAAATGCACTTCTTGTGGGCATAAGATTCCCAATTCTGATGCCACACTAAGTGCGTTTGCTGCCTGGGACCTGAATACCTTAATTCATCCTGTGAAATATGTGCCACCTTTATCCCCGGGGCCCTCTCTCCGAGCGAAACAACAAATTGATACTTAAAGATTTACGTCCAGCTTCTTCTTCTTCTGGGGCTCAACCCCCCCCCCCTTCTAAAGCTCACGTTTCCAGAGATACTTTGGATCTGACCCCTTTGGATCTGAAGACCACTGCGCCTTCCTGGGATCCACAGGCCTCTTCGGATCCAACAGGCATGATTTCCATCATTAGCTCTCCTGTACCATCTACCTACTACTTGGATCCCAGACCCTTGGATCCGACAGCTATGAGCTGATTGCTGTAGTTTGTTTTAAAGCCTGTTTCTCCAGCTGTGCCTTCACAGTTATTTCATACTCCAAGAAAGCATTATAGGCCAGCATCCACAGCATCATCCAGATCTTCAAGGAGCTTAACAGAGGCAGATGTGGACAGATGATGCGGAAATTTTTCAGGGCTCCGATCCAGATGGGGGTCCTACCAACTCAGTCCCCTCTCTGATCTGTGAGCGCACCTGCCCAGACAATATTGGCTCCTTCTCCAATGCAACCTGTGGTTTCAGGGTCCCAGGATCCAAGATCTGTGAGAGATTTGGTATCTGATTCAACTCCGTTGGTGTTCTTGACCAGTCCTGCTATTATAGCTTGAGATCAGATTGGGTTTTGGATCCGAGAGGTTGACACCAGGTCTGAGGGGTTGGGTTTGGCTCCTGCTTTGTTGAATCCATCCCTTCCCCTTGGTGCTTCAGCTCTGGTCCGATTCTCTCCGGGGGGCATGGATCTGGGGTTGGCCCCGGCCTTCCATCCTCAGCTGCTGCTGTTCTGAGAAGGGGGGGTCCTCAGGTCCATCAGCCATTCATGTAGTAGAAAGGACTTTCTCTTTGCATAGAGAGCCTTCCTTTCAAATCTTGGATCATAGCCCCCATCCCTCATCGGGTCCGAGCTCTGAGCCTATCATTTCTGTTCCTCAAGGTCAGCCAGCTCCAGGAAGCCTCCAAACATGTTCCTCAAAGGGACCCCCCCCCTCTTCCGACACCTCTCTTGAACACCTCACAGAAGAGGTACCTCTGAAGAGAATGTGTAAGAGGAGGCACATAGACTCCTCTGTAGCATCTCTCATGGAAGACATCGATTTTAATGAGGCAGAAAGATGCCCCCCCGATCACCACCTGATGATGTCTTCTTTGGGGACATCCTGGTCTTCCCAGTATCCTTCTCCTGATGACTCAGTGTTCCTGGAGGCTTTCAGAGCTGGCCCATCTATGTCTTGGGTGACCCTATCACACAAATAAACTTGTTGACCTGGTTTCTCGCTGGGCTTGGAAGGAATCGGACACTGTCAAACCTATACCTAAGCGCCCGGATAAGTTCTTAGTTTCCCCTTAGGAGAGACTTCACTGGAACGAGGGAATCCCAGTAGGTGCCATAGTTGTGGCAGCAGCCACTAAGAAGGAGCTAGCTGAACAAAGCTCCTCTCTCCATCCACCAAACAGGGGAGTCCAGAGCAATGGACAGATTTGGAAAACGTGCATATGCCTCAGCTACATTCGCACTGAGGTCATTGAACTACCTGGCACACTTCACTCATTCTACAGAGGACCTCAAGAAGGTCTCCCCTAAACTGGCCACTTTTCTGCCCATTTCCAGTGCATCTTCAATGTGGCTGAACTCCCATGCGGTGGAAAGTACTTCTCGAGCAGCCAGTGCAGGGATAGCCATTAGGAGACATGCCTAGATGAGGCTTTTCAACTTCGTGGAACCTTTAAGGCATCATTTGTCAATGCTCCCTTTCATGGCTCTACGTTGTTCGAGCCATCAGTGAAAGAGATGCTCACCCACAGTGAGCAGAAGGGAAAGACCCTGTCTGCCAGTTTATTGAAAACTGCTATCACTCTGCTATAAAAATTAAACCTCTGACACAACCTAAACCTTCCTTGAAAGAAAAAAATAATTCTGAGTTTCTTTTCATAGTCATGATTCTTGTTTTAGCCATCAGTGGATGGGTTTGAAAAAAATAATTCTAATGTGCACAACAGAGTATCTTTAACCCTTGGCTTCTGGGTGCTTAGCAGCCCTTATACTTTCAGCTTATATAATTTATTTTTTCTAACACTACAGTTGTGGTCACACCCATTGTGATGCCATATGTTTAGCCACACCTCCATGTCCCACTGTGTCTTTGCTTAGTAATCTTCTGTGTGTCTGAGACATAGCATTTAGTTCTATCACATTTTACTATTACTTCTTTTGCTGTATTTTTCTTTAATCAGGCTTGTCTGGCGGACCCATACGTCTGACTAGTTTTGTATGTAAAGCCTTATAAAGAATTGTCGTGGAAATTTTAAAGTAAGACATAAGAAACCTAAAGACACTGGATCTAACCCAGATTGTTTTTTTTTAAGGGCAGAGCAGTAACTTGGCATTTTCCATCATATGTCTACAGTAGAAAGAAAATAATTATTTTTGTTGTGCAACCTATAAGCAAGGGTATGGCATCTGGATCCAAAGTTGTCATCGTTCCACTATACTCATTCCTCATCAGACCAATCATTTCTTCGAGAAGGTCACCAAAGCAACAGATGAGAACAAAGCGGTGCATAATGCCTACCTTGACCTGGTCCAAGCATACAGCACAGTACCCCCCTCTCAGGCATTGTAAACAAACTCGTAAACTTAGGAATAAACTCATTTGCCACCTGCTAGATAGCTAATTGGCCCACAGATAGGACCCAAGAAGTTAGGATAGGGGAGTCTACCTCCACAGAGAGACCGGTCGCTAGCAGAGTCCCTCAAGGCACTGGGGAGGATCTTTTTTGGCATCTACTTGTCTGAAGTTAAGGCCAACATCAGGGTCTCTAGCTGACCAAGCTTGCAGATGATTGCAAACTAGGATCAGTCATAGAATCCTCCGTGGACACAAATGCCCTCCAAGAAGACCTCCATCCATCCACAACCTTTTTTTCTCCATTTTTGCACATGGGATCAGGGTGTCACTTCAACAGTGACAATCATCTAGAGCCAGGGTTTACACTGCTGGGTGGGTAACCCTGCCATGGTAGTTCTTCCACACCAGAGAGACACATGCACGCTGATACCAATGGCCATTTTAGAGTGTTCAATCCACCCACTGCATGTCTTTGGAATGTTGGAGGGAACTGGAGCACCCAGCAGAAACCCACATGTATACAGGGAGGACATGCAGACTCCACACAGAAGGCACCCCAGCTGAGAATCGAACTGGGGAGCCTCTTGCTGTGAGGTGACAACACTATCTGCTGTGCCATTGTGCCACCCAGACAAAGAGTAATAACTGGTGCTTAGGCCACAGTCTAAAACTCAGTGCTAAGAAATGCATAATCTTATCCTTTGGGAAGATGGCTACCCCTGGAAACTACCACATTACTAATACCCCTAAGAGCAGACCCAGTGGTCAGGAATTTGGGAACACATCTAGACAATAACTTGACTTTTTACCATTATATGCTTATAGTAGTAAGGAAATCATTCTGTATTGTACTGCAGTCACACCCTACCTCCTCAAGATTTGCACGAAAGGTGAATTTACTGCTTAGGGGTAACCCATCTAGATGAAGACTTTGAAGCCTGTGCCTCTTTCAGGGCCAGTGTGTTGCTCGATAGACGGGCCAAATTAGTATTCAAGTGTCTCCTTCCTGCCTCTTCCTTGACAGACTCTCCTTCAGTTAGTTCTCTCTCTCCACCTAAGAAGTCTCACGTGAAAGGGAAGACCAATAATGATAGAGCTAAGGGCAAAGACCAAAAGGAAAAGGAGGGAGAAAAAGACAAAGACAAGGATAAAGAAAAGGAGGTCCGAGAATCACTGGCTAGGTTTTCAGCCTCTGATGAACAAGTGCAGAAGGCCCCAAGGCCTTCTGCTTCTTTGATACTTATTGTGGATCCAGCTTCAGTTTCTCTGGTACTAGTCTTCAGTCTACTTGGTACTGACGTAAGAACTGCTTTGATCTCTGCTTTCCAAGGTACCGAGCCCTTTCCTGGGTACTGCATTAGAGTTGGGTCAATGCCGATCCGATCTCCATTTATGTTTTTTACCCTGGATCTGATCTTCATACTGGATTCTTCACCCCCTCAGGTCCAGTGCTCTCAGAAATGACTAGGAATTATTACAGGAGAAATTTCCAGAACCTACACCCATTCCTCCTATTCTTTCTGCTTTAGAGGATGTGTGTGTAACTGCCTGCAGTTTTTCTGATAGCCAGTCGGCTGCCCCTAAAATGTCATAGAAGCTGTATAAAGTTCCTCAGTCTTATAAGATTTTAAACACTATTTCCAAATCCTCCTCTTTATGATGAGGATTAAGGTATCTTAAGGGTATCTTGTAATGACTCAACCTCAGAGAAACAGAGATTCTGTCCGCAAGTCAAATTAGGCTGACTGAATAAAATGGGATACAGTAGTTGTGCACTTACTGTATCCTTTTCATCACTATTCTGTCTGATTTTATAATGCATCCATCACCCCCTTCCAAACTATTATATCCTTTTGGAAGGACGTGGTAGACATATTTGAATCCCTTCTATCCCACAGTCCTCCATCCATATGTCTAGTTACATTCTCTTACTATCTATAGCTTACAGTCCTTACCAGATATGCAGCAAACTTGATCTGAGGGAGAACTGAGCCATTTACAGTAAGGTAGTTGTTTGAAGGAATTTTAAAGCTAGGGGCACTAGCGAGATTGCTAGATCGGTTACAACAAGTGGCTGTATTCCCACACCGAATGGAATAGGGATGAAGAGGCTGCAGTATAATGAAGAGGACATAACTACCTTTTCATGAACTATCTATTGATAACTGATGGCATATCAGTCTTGGGTATAGCTGCTTGAATGTATCCATGGTCAGATATGAAACTTTCAGGACTGTGTTGGAAGCTCACTTCACTCCTTTACTGCTGTACCACTCTACCATTTATCTAAACAAACACAGCAGCTCTAGTCTCAATAAAATGAGATACAGTAAATCTAAGGTTCCCTTGTCATAAATCATATTTTATCCGGTGAGTAAAACAGTTCTGTTCATTGATGACCCAGAATCTTTGTGTTAGACATGTACAGGGAAAGAGAAAGCAACTTCTTGCAATACTTGTTATAGTTTGCAAGGCAAGAAGGTCAAAGGTTTCAAAGGTTGTTGGAGTTTAAATGTCGGAAGTACAGGGTTTTTGCACTTCATTTGAGGAAACCACCTGTAACAGTGTTCATTTTCACACGCAATGGAGGGATCAGAAAAATCCTTATACCCAAAGACTGATCATGCTTACCTCTGTTGGAGAAGGGGCTATGAGGAGAATGCTGTGGAGCAAGTTATTGGTAGTGTAAAACAGATTGCTGCAAATTCAAAGTGTGGAGGTTGTCTATTCCGGCCGAAGCCATTTCCATGGTTCAGTTACTGCAGAGTTGCAAAAGAAGCCTCATTGCCATAGTTTTTTAAATACCTTTATTAAACTATCACTTAATACACAGGCACACATACATTCATAGAAAAGAAAAAAAACATGAGAATGTTTTTCTCCATTTGAACACATTATGCATTACATGTTTTCTTTCATTATAAAAACTGCCTTTCGGTCAAACATTTACATAAATCACTCAATTCCTGCATTCTTTGAAACCTCACTCCTCCTCCTGAACATTATTCTGCATATATTGAGCCCACAGATTCCATTTATTTGTATGTAATTTGCTCCTCCCCTTTTCTAAAGATCCCTCTTCCAGTTCTTTTCTCTCTTTTTACAATATTCATTCCTTCAAATACAGTTGGATTAGAATCTGATTTCTATTTTCTAGTAATTGATTTTTTGGCAGACAACAGAATTAAACTTATTGCTGAACCATGTCTGGGCAATTCAGATCCTGTGTCCCAGCTCAAAAGAAGCATTTTTTTAATTACACCTATTTGCTCACCCACTATTTCTGGCAAAGTGCTCTGTTTGGAATTTTTGAAATTTGCCAACTCATTATACTCCCCAAAAAACATGATCCCAGTTATCTCTTTCTTCCTCATCAAACCTCCAAATTTTGCTATCTACTTGAAGAAAAATTATTTGAAGTCTGCTTGGGGAATAATAATACCCATGCAAACACTTCCATGCAGAAATCCAAAACCTTCTTGAGTTGTTTGCATTCTTGAAAGCCATACATATGTCCTCCCATTCATCCCTTGTAAATTGCTTTTCCACTCTGTTCCCAGTATTTTCTAACCTCCTCTAATTGATTCTCATAGTTATGCAGTACTTTATATGCCCTACTAATAATTATCCCCATTTTAACCATAGCTTCTGTTTTAGACTTGACTAAAAACTACCAGTGCAAGGTCTTGCACTTAGGAATCCCTTATCCCTTTCTCTTTGCTTATACTCCGACATCAATCCCTGGTAGGGAAGGCTGTCTATAACCTACAGCCCAAACATCTTCTTGACCTAATCCCATTTCTGTTACCTCTCTCTCTCTCTAGTTCTATCCTCCTGATACCTCATTTCCTTTGCCAGTTTTCTCGAGTAAATTCCAGCCCACTGTTGCCTATTTTCTGTACCCCTGCTTACGGTCATCCATATTGGTAAAATCTCCTTTCTTCTTTCATGTGCTGGCTTAGTTCTTAGAATAATTTCTGCAGATTTAGGAATATCATAATCTGTATGGTGGTAATGCTCCTTAAGGATCTGCATACAAAGTCCCACTTTCTCCTTATTTCTTAAACTCCCCACTGCTTCATTGTCTGCCCTTTCCACTTTCATGTACAACCTTATGCTTGTGTTATGCATGTGAACCTTAACTGTGTGGCGCTAAAATATCCCTTCAAATCAAGTAATCTTAAACCACCCTGTTCTTTTGGGAGATCAACTTATCCTGCTTAACTCTTGGCCTCCGATAACTTCCTTCAACTCTTTTGTAATTATTGTGCACAGCTTTCCCTCTGGCTAATAAAAATATACCTGACCTGTATCTAAAACTAAAGGGGCTAAAACATTTTCACTGCTTGTAGTGTACTATCCATATCAATAAACAAGAGATTCAAGTTTCACAGTTTTTGTATTGTCTTATCTTTAGTCTCTTACTCTACATATCCTTAGCTGCCATAACAGAAGTCATTTTAATCCATACTATTAAATGCTTCATCTTATGTCCCCAAAAATATAGGTATTGCTGAACCAAATAATGAGTGGATACATAATTTGTGGGTATAGCCCTTGTTTTATCTTCATTAATTTTATATCCTGGAAAGACTTGAAAGTGTCTCAAAATGTTCTACACCTTCAAGATGTCCTTTTCTGGATTTATCAATTATAAAAGAATATTGTCTGCGAATAAAGCAAATGTTTCATGATTACCATACCAATTATATTCTTGAGTTTGTGAGTCCCTCATTTTCTTTGCCTGTGGCTCTAAATATTAAGCAAATAACAAACCTGATTGTACTGTTCAAACATAACTTATCAGAGAGGAACTGTACCACTTTAATGATTACCTCCAGTCCTTCATATAGTCTTTTAATTTACTTTATTATTGTATCAGGGATGCACATGCTTCTATTGTACTGTTCATAAAATCCCAGTTTGCTCTGTTGAATCGTTTCTCTGCATGAAGATCCTCCAACAACAGAGCTATTTTCTTGTACTCTGCTTCCTTCTGGATCGTCATTGTTCTATTAATGTTGTCAAATGTTTGCCTCCCCACAACATAACCACACTGATCCATATCTGTCAGTTTTGGCAACATGTTTGCCATTGTTTTAGCTGGTATTAACATAAATACTTTATAATCATATTTTAAAATTGAAATGGGCCTGTATGACACAGGGTTTGATGGGTCATTATCCTCGTTTGGTAATACAGCTGCTCCAGCTGTCTTCCAAGATGATGGTGCTTCCCCTCCTTTTAAAATATTATTAAACACAATTTTCCAGGTCTGTTCCACTTTCTTCCATCCTAGCTTCCAAACCTCCACTGGAATACCATCTGTTCTTGGAGACTTCCTTGCAGATTGATTACATATCGCCATTTTTATATCTCAACACCTATTGTCTTAACTATTAGTTGTTGAGCCTCATCTTCCTCTATTGTTGCATAATTAAGTCTTCCATAAATATTTCCATTTCTGCTCTTTCTTGGTTTCCACGTTTCCCTGCTTTATATAAATTTTCATAAAATTTCCAAAATATCTCTAATAAGTATAGGATCTTTGATCATTTTTATTGTCATAGGCTGCCTAAGTGCGGCAACAACCCTTTCTACTTCCTGTTGCATTAGTCACTCTGCTGAACATTTTTGTGCTCTGGAGTTATTAAAAAATACGTGCTTAACAGCAAACTTTCTAAAGTCATGCACATTATTCAAGTATTCCCTTATTTTCTCTTTCACAGCCTGCAGTTGCTCCTCTTCTTGTTTTGTGAGATTCATCTTATTCTACAGTACTTCAACCATTGCCTAACCCTCTGAATAATTCCCATTCCTACTTAAGTGTATATCTTTCTCTTTTATTTTTGCTCTATTTTTAAACTCCATTTTCATTTTATCCCACTCACTGGTTATTCCTTCTGAAAAAGTTTCTCTCTTCTATAATAACTTTCTAATAATTTCCACTACCCTTTCCTTAAATTGCTCTCTTTTTAATAGGTAGATGGGGAAAGTGTCAGTGTCTCATTTTTACTTTCATTATGTACCTCATTACCCTGCATTATTTTATTGGTGCATAATCTGACATATTCTATGCATGGCAAAGCTTTCAGTTAGATGTACATATTCCTGTGAAATGTTAATTTTTGTTTCATCTAGCCCAGTTATTGTATCTTGGAGAATATGTGCATTCTGAGTTCCTTCTACTGAATTCATGTCTTCTGTGCCAAATATATCTGGTGTCTTTTCGTTCTTCTTCACTAGTGGGTCTAGGATCCGACCATCAGGTCCGATACAGTTGCTTTTTTCTAGACTTCAGATCCAAGCCTCAAGCTCCTCCCTTTACCATAATCCCCTAGATCATCACTAAGCCCTCAGATCTCTTTTGCTGCCATTCCATTCAGACGGAAGATCAAGCCTGTCTTCAAGTCCACGAGTGTTAAGTGCCTTTTTCTAAATTCTTGTGTTATCAGTGTTCCTTTTTCTTTTTATAGTGTAAGACTTGCTCATTTTCCTGTCAATAGTTGATCTCAAGTTGTTTTCATTTGATCTTCAACTTGAGGGACACGCATCCGGTACAGATTCGACTCGTTCGCTTTTTCCAGCATCAGATCCAAGCTCCTCCCCTGCCCATAATACCCCAGCCTCCCTCCTCCCCTTAGATCTCGTTTGCCCCGCGTCTGGTCAGCAGCGTGATCTGTTAGTTCCAAGTTCCATTTTAGTAAGTGAAAGTTTTTTGAATTCTTTCATCTCTTTTTTACCTACCTTCTATCCCTCTACTTAATTCTTTACCACTACCTGTATCCCCTTCTTGTGCCCAGGTGTCGGTTCCTAAAATAAAAAAAAAAAACTCTGTCTCTCTTCCTGCTTTCCCGGTCTGTGAGAGTGTGCGTGTTTGGGTTTCTCCCTTTTTGTTTTACTGCCATGGCTGACACTCCCAAGCCGGGCTTTAGGAAATGTGCTGAGTGTGTACCACCTTCTGATGGTGACATTCTGTGTGTTATCTGTTTAGGAGTCCCTCACCTGAACACCTCCTGTTCGATCTGTATGGGCTTCAACTCCCCCCCCAATGCATTGATCGACAGGAGGAACAAACTTATTCTCTGAGGCATCCATCCCACTCCTTCTTCTGAGGCCTCTACTTCTTCCTCCTCACCGGCCCCTGGGACTCAACCTCCCGCCAAGAAGGCCAGGGATGGAGAGAAGCACCTCCATAAGAAGTGGGATAGTCCTAAAAAGTGGTTTACCCCAGTTGCACTTCTTCGGCTAAGCCCCCAGCCAAATCCCATCTGGATCCCAGCCCTGGTTCCCCTTGGCTCCGGTAACCTTGCTTCTCACTAGAGCAGGAGGTTTCTTGGGCCCAATCCCCCTTCTCTGCCTCTCCCTGGTGCCACTCCAGGCCCATTTCAGTGGCTTCCTCCATCCAGTCCACCCATAGTCTTTCTGAAACCGAGGTGGACAGGATGATGCAGAAATTCATCTGGATACAGATCCAGATGGGAGTCTTGCCTGCTCCCTCCCCCCTCTGGGGCTGGGAGCATGCATTCCATCTTTCTGCTCATTGCTCCTTCTTTGATCCGACCCCCAGCTGTGGAGTCTTTTGGTCCGAGGTTTCCTGGAGTTGAGGGTTCGGCGCCATTGGTTCCAGGTACCTAAATGCTGACCATTGCCCTGAGTAGCTCAGCTCCGACTTGTTTGGAGCCATCTGACTGTCGGAGCTGTAGTCCCGGCACTTGATCCAAGGGGATGGCATTGGCTTTGAGGTTTTTGGTATCAGCCCTTCCACTTGGAGGCTCGGAGCCTGGAAGCTTGGATCCGGCTCCCCCATTGATGCAGAGGATGACAGATCCAGTGCTACTGCCCTCAGCTTTGAGGATTCGTTCACCCTCTGCTTTTCATGTGGTGGAGAAGGTTCTCTCAGCTCACTTGAGACCCTTGATGTTATCTTCCTCTAAGTCCATCCCAGCTCCTTCTCTTTCTGGTCCAGAGTCCACCATCCTGCCCCCTCATGGACAGCCTGTCACCACTTTGCCCCATGGAGTTCCCCTCTGGGAACTGCCCATATTTTCCGAGTCCTCCTGAGAGAACCCCCCCCCCCCCGAGGAGATCCCTCAGAAACATACATGCAAAAAGAGACACTTGGACTCCCCTTCAGAGTCCCTCACAGAAGACACCGACTTGGAGGGAGGGGAGGCTTCCCTTCAGTCACTCTCAGAGGATGCCTCCTTCGGAGACATCTTGGAACTCTTGCACCAGCATGGGGGGGGGGGTCTGCCCCAAAACCCAACCTGGATGGGTCTGTGTTCCTGGAGGCATTTGGCACAGGACTCTCTATCTCCTGGGTGTTTCCTCCTTCTGATCCTCTTGTGGGCCTAATTTCATCTAGGGCATGGAAGGAACCAGTCACTGTGGAGCCTATTCCGAAATGCCCTGATAAAATTCTCAGTGCCCCATCCGACAGGCCACACTGGTCTAAGGGATCCCCAGTAGATGCCATGGTGGTTGCAGTGGCCACCAAGAAACAGCTTTCTCAGGAGAGCTGTATACCATCCATCTGCCGGACCGAGTGTCGCTGGCCATGGACCGTTTCGAGAAGCAGACTTGTGCTTCAGCCACATTTGCCTTGCATACCCTGAATTATATGGCACATATCATCAGACTGCAGCAGGACCTGGTTAAAGAGGTCACTGAGTCCACCCCGGGGTCCATGTTGGCTGAAGGGAAGAAGGTATTCTCCTCCCATATAGCCACCCTAACTTCAATATCCAGCACTTCCATGAGGCTCCTGTCTCACGATACCGAAGGAGCCTCTAGGGCTGCCAGCACAGGTGCTGCCATCAGGCGCCATGCTTGACTCCGGCTTTGTGCATTCTCAGAGCCCTTCAAGGAGTCATTTGCAAGCACCCCTTATGATGGTTCCACCCTCTTTGGTAAGACCATCCATTTCACCCTAGTCCAGACTTCAGAGTGAGAAAGATGAGAAGACCTTGTGCCATTGGTATTTGCTTCTCAACCCCGCAACAATCCTTTTCCCAGAATCAGCGTGGGGTGAAGAAGATGTGGTTCCAAAAGTCTCAGGGCCTTTCCTATGATGCTCAGGACTCACCTTTTCCACGATGCTCAGGACTCACCTTCCCCCAGAGGCAGAGGTGGACATGATAGACGCCGTCCTTGTGGCAGATGGGGTCCAAGCAACCAAGGTTCTCGGGATTCTTTCCCGGATAGACCCTTGCAGCAGCCCTGAAGGTTTGCCCGACTGCTTGTCTCTGGAGGCAGTTGGAGGATGTCTCTCTCTCTGCACCAAACAGCCTGTGAGTCTATCACAAATGATCATTGTGTGTTGCAGATTATATCCAGAGGATACTCAGTCCCCTTCCTTCAACCCCCAGTCTCTCCCAAACACCTACCGGACATCCCACCTGAGTAACGGGAGGAGGCAGCAGTGGAAATTTCCAAGCTGCTTGAAAAGCGAGTCATCCAGCCCATACCCCCAGATTAATCTGGATCAGGCATCTATTCTAGGTTTTTTTTGGTCCCATAGAAAATGGGGGACTTAAGACCCATCTTGGATCTTTCTACCCTAAACCTGTCAGTTGCCAAGACAAAATTCTGGATGGTCGCTCTCCAATCCATTCTGCCCTTTCTGTAGATAAATGACCAGATGTGCTTGGTGGACCTTCAAGACATGTAGTATCACATCAAGATGGACAGGTGCTCTTGGAAGTTCTTCCGCTTTCAGCTGGGAGCCAGTCATTATCAGTTCAGAGCACTTCCCTTTGGTCTCACCAGTGCCCCCAGGGTGTTCACCAAAGTAATGGCAGTGGTGGCAGCTCACCTGCAGCTGCAGGGATTCCAGGTCTTTCTGTATATGGACAATTGTCTCCTTTCCTCTCCCTCCAGGCATTGACTCTGTCAAGCCAGGGATCTCCTTCTCAAGACTTCCCACCAACTAGGCATAACCATAAATCTCAGCAAGTCCAAACTGAATCCAATACAATTTCTTTATTTCATTGGGGCTTGCTTAGATACCACTCAAAGCAAAGTGTTTTTACCTCCAGACAGACTTCAATCCCTCCGACATCATGTTTCTTACATTGTTTAAGTTCAGAGTCCCACTGCAGAGTCAGTTCTTCGGGCATTGGGTTACATGACAGCCACAATCACCCTTATCCCTATGGCTCATCTTCATATGTGGGTCCTCCAATGGACCCTGGCGGACCAGTGGTCATTGCTAGACCTGCCTCTGTCGCATCCGGTCCGGTTATCCCGGTCTTGCAAGGATTCGCTTCTCTGGTGGCTTCAATTTCTGGATCATCTTCTGGGTCACCCGTTCTTCCTTTCCTCCCCTGTGATTACTTTGACCATGGATGCCTCCCTGCTCAGGTGTGGGGGGGGGGTATAGTATGGGAAGGACAGTCCAAGGCACGTGGTCTTCGTCCTGGAGATGAGGGCAGTGCCATTGGTGTTGCAAGCTCTTCATGCCCATCTTCCCCAAGAGACGATTGCCATCCAGACAGGCAATATGTCTGTAGTCTGGTACTTCAATAAACGGGGAGGGACCATGTGTTATCCCCTTTGTCGCGAAGCCATGAGATTGTGGGAGTGGGCGATCTTCACTGACCAATTTCTGTTGGCAATGCACATTACGGGGAGGTGCAACATTCTAGCGGACAGCCTCAGCAAATCTATTCTGATGCCTTTCGAGTGGTCTTTGAATCCATCAGTAGCAGAACAGATCTTTCTAAAGTGGGATCAGCCTTGCTGTGATCTCTTCACTTCTCCTTCCAATGCGAAGTGCAGCGAGTATTTTGCTCTGAACCCCCCCCTCCGGGGAAGTCCCCCGGAGACACTCTAGTTCATGCTTAGCCCTCCGGGCTGCTGTATACTTATCTGCCACTCTCTCTAATTCCGAAATTCATTCAGAAAGCTCGACGGCTGGGGAGCTTAGTGATCCTCATTCCCCCCTTCTGGCCTCGCCAAGTTTGGTTCCTCTCTCTGTGGTCTCATGCACTGTATCCTCCTTGGACACTAGATCCGTTCCAGATCTGATCATTCATCCCTCAGGGATAACGCACCCTGATTTAGTCAGCCTGAAGCTCACAGCTTGGCTGCTCCAGTTCCGCTGATAGTTAGGACTCCCGGGCTGTCTTCCCCTGTTAAGAAGATTTTGGTAGCGGCTCGCAAGTCTTCTACATGGAAGGTTTATTCCAGTAAGTCGAAATGTTTCGCTATGTGGGCTTCTCAGCATGATTTGGACCCCTTTACTGCCCCAGTCCCTGCCATTTTGGAATTTTTGGCGGATATCTTTAACCATGGCACTAGTTTTTCTATGGTAAAGGTACATTTGGCAGCGATCTCCCATTTTCACATAAAAGAAGATTTGGCTTCTTCCAAGCTTTGGTAAAGCCTTTTTGAAAAGTACCTTTTCACTAAGGCCTCCAGTGAAGGACCCAATGCCCCCTTGGGATCTTACCCTAGTGCTACAAGCATTAGTATCTCCCCCTTTTGAACAAGCAGCTACAGTTGATTTGCAATTCTTGTCTTGGAAGATGGCCTTTCTGGTCACCAATACTTTGGCCAAGAGAGTATTGGAGATTCAGGCCTCATCTGTCAAGCCCCTTATATGGTGTTTCATAAAGATAGGGTTTCCTTAAGCACAAACCCTTCATTTCTTGCTGAAAGTGGCATCAGAGTCTAACATTAATCAAGTCATCAGCCTCCCTGTTTTCTTTCTTAACTTCCATAATAAGGGAGAGTACAAATTGCATTTGCTTGATGTTCATAGGCAACAACGCTTCTATTTGTATAGAATAAAATCCTTCCGTAAGTCTAATCAACTTTTTGTTTCCTTTAAGTCTTTCTTAGGTAAACCCATCTCGAAAGTGCTATTGCTCGTTGGATCTCAGTGCATTGTGTTGGCCTATCAAGCCAAAGGATTATCTCCACCAGATCATGTCAGGGTGCATTCTACTAGGTCTGTAGCTACTTCTGTGGCCTTTTGGTCTAGGGTTTCCTTAGATGACATTTGCTCTGCAGCTATTTGGGCATCATCTCATATATACAAGTTGGATCTCTTTTCCAGAGGCAGGGCATCTTTTGTCTCAGCCATGCTCTGGAACATCCTTTCATGAGGATCTCCCAGTACTGCTTGGTAGCCGGGGACTCTGTCCTACAGGTTGAAGATCAAATGAAAACAACAACTTCAGATAAAAAAGTTATGTGCTCACCATAACGTTCCATCTAAGTTGTTGCTTTTTATTTGTCTTCAACCATCCGTCCCTTCCTCCTTCCCCCGCCTTATATAGGCTGTGTAGTGGACCGGATGGAAGAGACATAGCCTGCTACTCTGGTGAGCCTTTGTCTTCCTTATTGTGTTAATGGGTATTATTGCCAGAGTGTTAAGTGTATGGTTAGGTGGGGGTGCTACTGTCTGCAGCAAACTCAGTCTGAGGGGAGGAGGTAGACAGGGGTATTATGGATAGGGAAGGAGCTTGGAGCTTGCATCTGATGCTAGAAAAAAACAGCGAAGTCAGATCCGTACCAGATCCATGTCCCACAGGTTGAGCACAAATGAAAAGCAACAACTCAGATGGAATGTTATGGTGAGTACATAACTTTTTTTCCCCCATTTCTTCGAAAGTGTGTGCTGTTTCTTCAATAGTGTGTGTGTGTGTGTGTGTGTGTGTGTGTGTGTGTGTGTGTGTGTGTGTGTGTGTGTGTGTGTGTGTGTGTGTGTCTGTGTTAGGTGACTAGTTTCTCGTTCCTTAGTGTGTAGACTGTCTTAAAAAAGTGTGTATTAGTTTTCTCTGTCTAACTAGTGTCTTAATTGTTACTGGTGTCATGGAACTGAACCTCTTTGTGGGTTTCTTTCTTTCTAGCTCAATTTTTTGTGTGTGTTTGTGTGTGATTTACGATGGCTGAGAAACCAGATAAACCTGCTGGCTTCAAAAAAGTGCACTTCTTGTGGGCATAAAACCCCAAATTCTGATGTCCGCAGGAAGTGTGTATACTGCTTTGGAGCGGCACATCTGGACACTCCTTGCTCGATGTGCAGTACCGTCAATCCGAAAGCTCTGTCGGATCGAAGGAACAAACTTATCCATAAAGGGTTATTGCCTGCTGGGCTCAAACCCCAACCAAACAGGCATTCTCAGAGCCAAGGAAGAGACAATACAGGTCTCCTTTCTTCTCCTTTGAGCTGTCCTCAAAACTGAGGAAAGTATCGGATCCAGCCTCTGCTCTTCAACCCTTGGATCCTGCCCTTTCCTCCAGTCCATCAGTCTCAGCTCCCAGTACCAGCTCACCTATTTGGTCCGTACCGGTGTCAAATCCTAAGACCTCGGATCCGACAGCTAGAGGCAATACCCCAGATCTGGCTTTACAGGCAGTGTCTCCGACACTGCCACCTAAACTTTTTCAAACACTTACAAAGCCCTCAAGACCGCCCTCCACCACCTTGTCTAGGTCTTCCAGGAGCTTCTCTGATCACGACATGGAAAGGATAATGAAAAAGTTCCTTAGAGCTCAAATTTAGAAGAGGGTCATTCCAGTTTGGTCCCCTATAGGGATCTGTGAGCTGTCCAGTCAGGCAGTGACTTTCTCCTCCTTAGATCCATCCACCAGTTTTGGAGCCCAAGAATTCAAGATTTCCGAGAGGCAAGCCATTAGATCCTAAGAAGTCCCGGACTTCAGATCCAGCAGTCACCCTGACCAGCTCTGTACAGTTTTCTTTGGGTCAGAGCGGGTCTTGGATCCTAGAGGTCTGAGCTGGGTCCGAGAGTCAGGGTTCACCTCCAGTTTGTCTGGATCGTTCCCTCCCCCCGGGTGCTTTGGCTGTAGACAGCTTGAGTCCGATTCAATCCGGATGGCGTGTATCCAGGGCTGCCCTCAACTTCCTCTCCTCAGCGACTTAGGCTTTGGGGGGAGGGAGAGGTTTCTCACGGTCTGGCACCCTTCCGGGTTGTAGAAAGGGCTTTCTCTGCAACCAGGGAACCGTCCTCTTCTGTCTTGATTCCTACTAATCAATCAATAATAATCAATATGACGTGCGGCAATTTTGAATCCTCCATCTGTTTTGAGTGCTGAGCCTGTCATTCCTGTTCTGTTGGGTCAGCCAGTTCCAGAAAGTCTCCATGTACGTCCCACACAGGGAGTCTCCTCCTCCTCCTTCAATACCTCCCTGGACCACCTCACTGAGGAGATTCCTCGAAAGAAGCTGTGCAGAAGGAGGCAAATAGAATCCCCTGTATAGTTCTTCATGGAGGACACAGACTTTGAGGAAGGGGAAGGATCTTCCTAGTCACCACCTGACGAGGTCTCCTTTGAGGACATGATGGAAAAACTTAAGCAAAGAGGTGGATGGTCCTTGTTAGATTAGGGACTTCCATTTTAAAGTAGTTATTAGATATTAGACAGGCTAAAAGGCAAAATAGAAATTGTGTTTCGTTTATGCATAAAAGACAGTTAAGCAGAAAGAGAGGATAACCTTGCTGGTTAACAGTTTATTAGAAAGGAAAGATAAGCATAAAGTGTTCAGACAGAATGTTCTTTTCTCAAGGGAAAGATACAATCTTGCCAGCTACAGAATGTTCCGTAATGGAATGTTAAGCCTGAAAACCAAGGGAACCAAGGCTAAAAGGGAGTATAAAGCATCGTAGGGTTTTAGTGGTGTTAAAATATATGTCAGATACAGTTAAGGAAGTCAGTTAAGGTTAGTTAGTTTGTTTGACTTATTTCAGAGTAGATTACAGACACTAGAGCCTGAGTACAGAGAGAGGACAAATAAAGACTGTTTTTAGTTTACTTTGTTCAAGACAATCAGAATATGAAGTGCAGCAATTTTGAATACTAATAGTTTATCAACACTGTTAATGAAGACAGTATTCGGATATTGTGAACATCCAATAAGACCTTATTAAATGAACAGCAATGTTTGGAAAATTCAGTCTAAGAAGTACAAATAACTTGGCCCATAAAGGAGTGACTGGCACCTGTTCAGCACAAGTTTGGGTAATTAGCAGATAGACTTTAGTTCTCAGTCTCATTAGTGTTTCCAACTAATTACGGTACAGTATAATCTTGTCAGTTCTTAAAATGGCACCTGAACAGGCCTGCTGTCTGGGGAGAGAGATATAATTCTTGCAACCCAGCAGCTACTTTAGAAAATCAGAGACACTTGTAGTGTGTAACCCTTTCAAATCCAGTTTCCAGTGCAGCATATATTTTTTTTAAGTTCACAGTGACTGTTCTTTCAAGTCACTACAGCAGAAGTACTATGGACATTTCAACAGCACTCCAGAGGTTTTCCAGCTGAGGCCTCAGTAAAGGTAATCAACAGTGCTACAGACCACCCTTTCAGTAAAGGTATCATTCATTTTCAGACTTGGTCACACTATGTGTGGAAAAAAATCTACAGAATAGCAGTGTTTCGTTCAACTTCATGTGTTCTATGGAATATAAAATAGCAGTGTTTTCATTCCACTGTAGCAGTTCATGTTTCATTCAACTACATGTGTTCTACAGAGTAAATCAGCCTTATCAGAAAACTTCAACAGAAACAGCTGCATTTCTCATTACAAGAAAGACTTTTCACTAAGACAGCACTCCTTTGTGCAAAAAATGGACACAGCAGACGACCTCTACATATAGTAAACGCAGCTGTTAACTAAAGTGCACAGCACCAGTGTTTACTTCAGAAAAGCCTCAAAACAGCTTCAGCAGACCAGTATTAAATCAAAGCAGTGCTCCTTCAAAACATAAAAGACATTATCCAGTTAACAGCTATCTGCACAAACTTTCAAGTTCCCAGTGTGATATCACTCAGCCAAAAAGCAAGAAAAAGGTTAATAAGCTACAGCCAATGGCTTACATTCTTCCAGGACCATAAAGTTATGCAAGACTTTATATGCACCTTTTAGTTACCAGCTCAAAAAGTTTAAATTTATCAGTAAAATTATTTCCATGCCTATTGTATAAACATGTCAAGTAATACTTCTACAGTTAAAACATCATTACATTTTTGGTTTAATTTTAAACCTGGGTAAAGCAGTCTAGAAATATTTTTTTAAAGTTAAAGGTTATTAATTCAAGAATGTTAAATATTCTAAATGCAAAAGGGTTAAATCACAGAAGCAAGCTAATGAGTCAGCTTCTGTCAGTATGGTCTCAGACTTAAACGTAAATGCTTCAGCACATACAATTCAACATAATTTCAGTTGTAGTATAGTTTCACATACAAATGTTCAGAATGTAATTCCCGTAATTCAAAATACAGGATTATGTTGCGGTATTAAACATACAAATGTCAACACAGTCAACATACATAACATGCAGGCAGTGTCTAAAGTTCACATTACTTCATCTAGTTTCTTATTTTCAGAATCAAGTGTAGTGTTTGCACTGAAGGGAAATAAGAGAAATCAGAGTGCAGATTTTAATAAAGTAAATTCCAGTATAACTGAAGAACACACTTCAATGCTAAGTAAAAATGCATTCCATAGCTATCTGTAAATATCATAGCATTAATCTGTCATTGTTTAAGGTTAAAAGAAATAATATTTCATCGTTTACAGATGAATCAACTTCAGTTACACATCCTTTATTGACAAATGCAGCTTTGTCAGGATTTAAAAGGTCAAAGATTACAGCATCTAACAGTTCAAAGTGTAGCAGCTCTCTGCTAGGTATAAACATGTCATTAGAGTTATATGCTGTTTTAGACTTCAGAGACGAGACAAGATTTGTTCATATGTACAGATTTTAAAGAATTGGTTATGACAGGAACATGCAGTATGGGTTAAAGATAAAATAAATTCCAGTTTAGCTGACGCAGCTGAAGTGCTCAGAAAGACATATTGGGTGTGGCCAGTTAGGAAAAAAGGGTAACCGTATACCTGTATGTCTTGTAAGGTATATCAGAACTAACAGTCAAATTAATTCTCAGAATAAAGGGTTTACAGTTACGGATTTGGAAAATTAATTTTTGTATTGTTTTGTTTAGTAGTCATTAGTTAAGAGCTTTGTATTAAAGTGTTGCAATGCATAAATAATATAATATAGACAGAGACAAAATAATGTGTGCTAGTTTACAGAATGTGAAATTTAAAATCAATGCTACACTGGTAAAAGTAACAACACAGTTAAAAATTCAGATCCTATGTATTAAAGAGTAGTTTTGAGACTATAAATGTTTCATATGAAAATGACAGATGCCAAGCACATCAGCTCAGATTACAACTAGCCTATGAGCTGAATTAAAAGACAGTACTATAAGCCATAAGGCTGTATGGCAAAAATTCATTTAATGCATTTACAGTTTTACTATTTATCTAAAAAAATTGTAGACAGTAATAAATTCTTGCAGCATTCAGTACTACTGAAAAGTTAAATGACATCAGCTAAAAAATGGTTATAGTAAGACAGTGAGTGGAGTTTCACTCACAAAACAGTATGTTAAAATCTAAGGGTCACGAGACAAAATGTAAAAAGGTTCAACAGTTAAAACTGATTTTATATAGGTGCAAAAATGCAGTGTTACTACTTTGTTTCATTTGAGATTATCAGTTTGCTTACTGACTTGCAATAGTTTATTAGCAGTAAATATTTATTTCATGCAGAAAAAATGTAAATAAAGTCAGCACAGTAAGCAATGCTATCAGTTTATAATTATTAAGGATGCAAATGTTATTTTAAGGACCTAATACTAAATACAATCAAGAACTTTAGTCACCCAGACTTGCACAAGAAATACAAAGAAGAGGTTTGAAAGGCCTAACTGTAAAAAGGACACTTAGACATTAAAGCAGGCCTTCCTTTACCTCATCAGTGACTGGGACAATGCAGAATAAACTATGGCAAGAGCTGTGGTGCAGAAGCTGACTCTCTTTCAGTTATTTCTTCAATGTTTGTTTATGAGTTAAATGCAAGTATGTATGTTTTCAGACACTTGTACGATAGTACTAGTTTTCAGTTTATCTATGTTCAGACAGTGTTCTCATGTTTTCAGACAATTGTATAACAATACTAGTTTTCAGTCTATCTGTGTTCAGACAGTCAAAATATTCTCATGTTTTCAGACAGTTGTATAACAGTACTAGTTTTCAGTCTATGTTCAGATAATCAAAATGTTCTAATTTTTAGACAGTTGTACAATAGTACTAGTTTCCGTTTATCTATGTTCAGATAATACTGACATAAAAACAGATTTCAGTTAATTTTTCATTTTTGTTCATGTAACACTGTCAAAATGTTCTCATGTTTCAGACAATTTGTCAACAGTACTAACGTTCAGTCTGTTCAGACAATAATAGTTTAGTTTGCAGAATATAACATGTACCAGTTCCAGTTATGCTTTTATCTGTGTTTAGTTAACACTGGCAAAAGGTATTTTTTAGTATAAGTTTAGTTAGTTTCCAGAATATATACACAGCTTTTTTAAATGTTCATTATACGCTAATGTAAATTTCAGTCAAGATTCAGAATATGACATTCATAATCAGTTATGTGTTCAGTATAGTACATTTCAGTCAAATCTCAAAATATAAACAGGTCAGCCAGGACAGCCAGCAGCCATAATCTTCACTTCTCCTCAACCTCCATATATTTCCATCTTGTAGCCTCTGTAGCTAACTCCTGATGTTATGTAGTCCAATCTCGCCTACATTCTTATTCGGCTCCGACTCGGCCATACTTTAGCTTGAAGTCTTTCTATTGGCTGGGCTAAGATGGTATCCCATGCTGCACTGCTCTCTATCCCCAGATCTCGTTTGCCGCTTGTGTAGCTTGGACGTGGTCTCGCTCTTGGCTGTGGCTAAGTACCCTTTCTTTTTTATAGCAGATAGGTTTTTTGCAAAAAAAAGCTACTTTCATAGCTATTTCTGTGTGTTTCTTGAACCGTGTTGTAGAAAAGTTGTTTTTTTCTTATAGCGTGTTCTTGTGGTATCCCACTAGCTGTTTCCAGTGGGCTAGGCCCATTTCAGTTAGAGGACCTAGTCTGTCCCCTTTTTCTTTCCTTGTGTGCTAACTCTTTCCCTTGGGATAAAATCGTTTAAATTAGAGGAATTAGTCCTCCCCCTTGTACTTGTGTCTAGGACCGTTTTATTTAGAGGTCTTTGTGGTGTACTGTTGTTTGTCCTGTTCCTGCGCTTGTGGCTGTTTGACCGTTGGTCTAGTTTTTGAGTTAGTTACTTGGTGTTTGTGGTAACTATGTCTAAAGATACTAAGGAGCATAAGCCCTTGGGCTTTAAGAAGTGCACCAAGTGTAGTTATAAGATGTCCATCACTGATGGACACTCTGTTTGTTGGTACTGTCTAGGAGCGATTCAGCTCCAGGAATCATGTAGTTTTTGTCATGCCTTTAGCCCGCGTGTTCTTCAGGAAAGGAAGAACAAATTGATTTTGAAGGGACTTCTGAAACCCTCCTTCGAGGAGGGTTTGGAGAGTGCTTCCAGCTTTAAGTCTTCTCCAGCAAAAACTAAATCTTCCAAGGCTAAAAAGCAATCCCCGGCTCCATCAGTATCATCGGAGCCGCCGGAGAAAACAGCAAAATCTTCAACGACATCCTTGGATCCATTGTCCTCGGGGCCGCAGGAAGTGTCAGTGGTTATGGAACCTGCTTCGGCTCCAATTTTCTTGAGCCTGTTTGGAGCCGGTCGCCTAGCATTAGGCCGGTATCTCCTCCTCGCAGGTCTCCTTCAGAGAGGAGGTCTCGATCTCCTTCCCTATACTCCAAATCCTCCAGGACATTATCGGATGTGGACATCCATAGAGTGGTGCAGAGACTTCTTCAGTCACCGGTACTGGCAAAATTGTTTTCGGCTCTGACCCAGTCGGCTCCAGAGCCGGTCCTTCTACCTACATCGATACTTCCTCCTCTGAGCGCATCTCAGTTTTCAGAGCCAGAGGGCTCGGCTCCGTGTGATGTCCCTAGGTCGGTTCCGATGTCAGCTCCGACCCTGTCGGCGCCATCCACGGGGTTCAGGACTCAGGATTCCTCGATTGGACCCAAGGGAGAGGCTTCGGGACATCTCTCGGTTCCTAGTCTCCCTCTTGGTGCTTCGGCTTGGGGAAGCCTGACTCCTGTCTCGGCTTCAGAGGCTGGTCGATCTTCGGACCTGGGAGGACCAGCTTTTGAGGCCATGCGGAGCGCGCTAGCCAGGTCGTCAGCGGCATCATACAGTTTAGTCACTCTGTCCCCTACAGCACCTGTGCAGGCCTCTGATCACCCTCTATCTCCTGACAGCGGAGCCCCAAGGCCTCAGGGTACCCCCACGAGTGGTCCTCATATTTCTGAGGGCCCCCCAGAGGTTTTGCCTGAGGAGCCACACAGAAAGAGAATGTGCAAGAGGAAGCACATAGATTCCCAAGATAAGTCTCTCATGTCAGACACCGACCTCGAGGAATCAGAGGGGTCCCCTAAGTCATCCTCTGAGGATGTTTCTTTCTCTAACATCCTAGAGATTTTGAAGCAGAGAGGTGACTGGCCATCCAAAGCCCCCTCCGATGAGGAGTCGGTGTTCCTGAAGGCCTTTGGTGCTCAGCCCTCCACCTCCTGGGTGTCTCCACCCTTCGACGAGCTTCTGGATCTGGTTTGTCAAAGGGTGTGGGAAAACCCTGACTCTGTGGAACCAGTCCCCAGGAGATCCAATACATTTTTGTCTGCCCCTCCTGATAAGGAATTTCTATCCAAGGGAGTCCCTGTGGATGACATGGTGGTGGCAGCGATAACGTTTCTGAGGTGGTGGCTCAGAAGGTCAGCACTCAGATGTCTACCCTCAATTCTATTGCTAACTCCTCCATGAGGCTGATCTCTCACGCAGCAGAGGGAGCAAGTAGGGCAACAGGTTCAGGAGTCACTCTTAGGAGACATGCCTGGTTGCACCTTTGTCATTTCGTGGAGGCCTTCAAGTCTACATTCACCGACGCCTCGTTTGATGGTTCCTTTTTGTTCGGAACCAAGGTGAAAGACACTCTCACTAGGTGTGAGCAAGAGGGAAAAACTCTGTCTGCCATAGGAGTCCGTTTTTCCCTTCCCTCTAGGCCTTATCCCAAGGCCCAGAGGGGTGGAAAGATGTGGTTCAAGAAATCACAGAGGTTTTTTCCCGATGCACAAGGTGAGCCCCCCTCCAGAGGCAGGGGAGGGGGTGGTTATTCAGGTAGACGCCGCCCTAGGGGCAGAGGAAGTCCTTGCAACTCAGGAGACCACAATTCCTTTCTGGTTCTCCCTACCGCCGCTCCTGATGGGAGGCCCGACTGTGCATTTCCGGAGCCAGTCGGGGATCGAATCTCACTATACCCAGAGGCCTGGCAAGATATCACCCAGGACCAATGGGTTCTACGAATAATTTCCGGACGATATGTCATTCCCTTCTCGTCAACTCCCCCTCCAGTCAAGAAAATTCCGGATGTTCCACCCAGTCAAAGGGATTCCGCAGCTTCAGAAGTTTCAAAGCTGCTAGAAAAAGGAGCCATCCAACATGTCCCCTCAGACCAGATCGGGTTAGGGACTTACTCCAGATTATTTTTGGTGCCGAAAAGGACAGGGGACCTGAGACCCATTTTGGATCTCAGCCGATTGAACACCCATGTGCAAAAGTCCAAGTTCCGAATGGTCACGTTGCAATCTATTCTCCCATTGTTGGGAAAAGAAGTGTGGATGTGCTCCATTGACCTCAAGGATGCTTACTACCACATTAAGATGGACAGGGCATCCAGAAGTCACCTACGCTTCCAGCTGGGAGCCAGTCACTTTCAGTTTCGAGCCCTGCCCTTTGGTCTCACCACAGCCCCCAGGGTGTTTACCAAATGCATGGCAGTGGTGACTGCTCACTTGAGACATCAGGGATTCCAAGTGTTTCCATACCTGGACGACTGGCTCCTTACTGCCACCACCAGGCATCTGCTACTTCAGACCAGAGATGCTACAATCAACCTACGTCAACAGTTGGGCATCACCTTGAACTGGGAAAAATCTGCCTTGTTGCCCTCGCAGCGTGTCACATTTATAGGCGCTGAATTAGACACCATCCTCATGCGGGTGTTTCTACCACAGGAAAGAATCAGAGTCCTACAACAACAGGTTTACGCCTTGCTCCCTCTGAGAAGAGTGAAGGCAAGATTGGTCCTTCAATTGTTGGGGACGATGGTTGCTACGATTATGTTAGTCCCCCTGGCAAGGTTACATATGAGGCTCCTTCAGTGGCTACTCTTCGCCCAGTGGTCTCCTCAACATCTTCCACTTTCTCACCCTATTCTACTCACAGACAGGTGCAAACAGGATCTCAGTTGGTGGCATCGCACTGACAACCTCATTGCGGGAAAGCCCTTCGTTCCTTCACCTCCGGTTGCCACGGTGACCACGGATGCCTCCCAGATAGGGGGGGGGGGGCATTATCTAGGCAGGACAGTCCAAGGCACATGACAAGAGCATGAGATGCATCTGCATATAAATGTCCTGGAGATGAGAGCAGTGCTACTAGCGTTGCAAGCACTTCAGAGCTTTCTCCCTCTTGGGACTATTGCAATCCACTCAGACAATATGTCGGTGGTATGGTATCTGAACAAACAGGGAGGAACCAAGTCGTACCCCCTTTGCAGAGAAGCCATGCGAGTGTGGCAATGGGCAGTGTCTTTTCAATGTTTTCTGGTAGCAATGCACATTCTGGGGAAGTCCAATGTCATCGCAGACAGGCTAAGCAGAGCTATTCTGATGCCTCACGAGTGGTCCCTGAACTGTCAAGTTGCGGAGCAGAGTTTCTGCAGGTGAGGTCAGCCTTGTTGTGACCTTTTTGCCAGCCCCCTCAATGCCAAATGCAACAGCTACTTCACCCTTATCCCCCCCTCAGGGGGAGTCACCCAGGGATGCTCTAGTCCACGATTGGCCCTCCAGTCTACTATATGCCTTCCCTCCAGTTCCTTTGCTGTCAAAGGTTATTCAGAAAGCGCAATCCTTGGGAAGCAAAATGATTCTGATTGCTCCACACTGGCCTCGTCAAATTTGGTTCCCCTTTCTCCATCCCTATCTCATGGACGCTCCTTGGATTCTGGACCCACAACCAGACTCACTGACTAACATGTCAGGGCAGCTCCATCCCTCTCTTCGGACCCTCCAGTTGACAGCTTGGCTACTCCACTTCTGTCATTAGTTAGGCTTCACCATTTTTCACCAGAGGTGGTTCATATTCTATCTTCCTCTCATAAGCCTTCGACCAGGAAGATTTATTACAGCAAATGTAAGAGATTTTCCATCTGGGCACATGCCAAAAAGACTGACCCTTACACAGCTCCAATCTCGTCAGTATTGGAGTTCCTTTCTATGCTTTTCAACCAAGGATCAGCTGCCGCAACCATTAAAGTCCAGTTGGCGGCGATTTCTACCTTTCAAGTCGCAGACGAACCTAGTCTAATGGCACATAGACTCTGTAAGGCTTTCCTGAAGGGCACTTTGTTGCTTCGTCCTCCTGTGTCTGAACCTGTTATGCCTTGGGACTTAAACTTTGTTGTACAGGATCTTACTTCACCCCCCTTTGAGCCTGCAGCCACTTGTGATTCAAAATTCTTAACTTGGAAGACTGCGTTTTTGGTAGCCATCACATCAGCCAGACGTGTTTCGGAGCTTCAAGCTTTATTAATCAAACCACCTTATTTGATTTTTCATAAGGACAGGGTTTCTCTCAGACCGAATCCTTCCTTTCTTCCTAAAGTAGCGTCAGTTAGGAACCTTAACCAATCCATTGAATTACCAGTGTTTTTTCCTCAGTTCTCGAACAAAGCAGAATTCAGATTTCATCAGTTGGATGTGCACAGACAATTACGATTTTATTTGCACAGAACGAAGGACCTCATAAAATCTGATCAGTTGTTTGTTTCATTTTCAGAAAACAGAATTGGGTGTCCTGTTTCCAAAGTCACGTTGTCCAGGTGGATTTCCAGTTGTATTTCTTTCATTTATACTTCAGGGGGAAGAGATTTACCATTCCGAGTGAAGGCTCACTCTACCCGGTCTGTATCTACATCTACAGCTTTTCAGGCCAGATTGTCTATGGATGATATTTGTGCTGTGGCTACTTGTGCATCTCCTTACACCTTTGTTACTCATTACAAGTTAGATGTGGTATCTAGAGGCAGGTCTTCCTTTGGTTCCACAGTGCTCAGGAGTATTTTCCACTGAGCCTCTCAGGATTTAGGTGCTGGAGACGCTGTCCCACGGGTAAGAATGTAGGCGAGATTGGACTACATAACATCAAGAAGTTATGTACTCACCATAACGTTCGATGTATGTAGTCCATCTCGCCTCACATTCTTACTTACCCCCCACCTTCCCCCGTCCTGGAGGATCTGGAGGTCAGGCCTGGTTTCAGAGTTCCCTTCATTCTTGGTTTGTTCTTCCTTCCTTAGGTGTTGTTATGCATGGAGAGTGAGTGCTGGTGCTCGCAGCAAACTAGATCTGGGGATAGAGAGCAGTGCAGCATGGGATACCATCTTAGCCCAGCCAATAGAAAGACTTCGAGCTAAAGTATGGCAGAGTCGGAGACTACATTCAGCTCCAAACCCACGGGTAAGAATGTGAGGCGAGATGGACTACATACATTGAACGTTACGGTGAGTACATAACTTCTTGTTTTCCCTCCGTTATTCCTAGACCTGCCAGCTCCCATGTGAAGCTACTGTTGCAATTTATCATTTGTCCTCCTAGTATTACTTGCCTTAGGTTCATAGGTTCATAGATTAGTACTAGACTAATTACCCTTATGGGCCATTTTAAGCCTAGCCAATTACCCCCTGTGAGAATCAAACCCCGTACCTTGTGTCTGTCTGTAAGGCAAAACACCTTAACCATTATGCCAACCCCCCACATTGAACGTCTATCCTACTGTCTTGAAATATATTTATCAGGCAACTAGTTTTTCTGTTACTTGTTGTTATCTCAGTCCTACTCACTCCTTCTATTTTCACTGTAACTCAATCACCTCCACACCCATCTCCACCATACCTTACCTCAGCAGTCAGCTCTCCAGTGATTGTTCTTGGGGTCCTCTTCCTTCACTGGCTCTAACCTGCTCCGTTTGCCCTGCGGGCTCACTCCACTCCCCTACCCTGCCACCATATCCCACCTGCGCCCAGTGCTCCTACATTTATACACCCTAACCACACCCCCATCCTTACAACCAGTCATAGGTCCCAGGTCCTTAAAGTGCTAGAACCTACTTCCTCAAGTCTTTATCATTTTAAACCACCTAACTTATCCCTATATCTTTCTCTATATATAACTCTGCAACAATGCCATTCATAACAACCTGTCCACACCTGAAGATCCTACTTCTATTTTCACTCATACCTATTCTATCTATACCTTATCTACTTACATTCTATGAACATTTTAACTGCCTAGGATTTCATTACCCCACAAAGAAATCCTCCACACCAACATTAGCAGTCTTTCAAAGCCATTCAAACACACCCTGCACAACAACCTACCTGCCAGAAAAATATCATAGACTGACTCACATCAGATGCTATAGCCCAAAAGCTAGTAAATTCCAGAGCCTAACATGTAAACTTCTAAAACTTACACTTAGAATACAGTTCCACTCCTTAATAGATGGAGATATACATCCTAATCCCAGCCCAAATTCTATCAAGACCACATAGCCCCATACCCCAGCCCCCTCTAACACTCAGTTCCCTACCAGATCCCCCAACTCACTCTTGATAGCCCATCTTAACATCAGGAGCATAAATAATAAGGTTGCCCACCTACATGCTCTCATGGATGTACATTCATTTGATATTCTGTGTCTCACTGAAACATGGCTCAAGCCAGTAACGCAAGACAATGAAGTTATTCCACCAGGGTACAATATCTTGAGACAAGACTGTAAAACTAAGAAGGGTGGTGGAGTAGCTATCCTATACAAATCTGGATTACAGGTGACCTCTGTAGACACTAAACCCCCTCTAACTAATAATGCTGAAATCCTTATCTCCAAGATTCAACTCAATAAATGTAAATCCACCTATATTATTAGTGTTTGTATTCCCCCAGGGAATAACTCTAACACCCTAGAAGATATCTTTAGCTGGCTTTCCACCAACTATCCCCAAGAAACAGTAGTACTCGGTGACTTTAATATCAACTGGAAAAGCTGTACTACTGAACAGCCTACTACTCATATTAACCTATATGGTTTTACTCAAACCATTACTTCACCCACAAGGACCAACAAACTCAATAACAATGAAAGCACCTTAGACTGTATTCTTGTAAATAGCCATCACCAAACTTACAAAGTAGGGACCCTCCCCAAAGTTATAAGCGACCATTCACTTACCTTCATAGTCAGATATAAGAGTGACATTCCAAGCCCAATCACCTATAGGACAATAAAGAGCAGCATAAATTTAACCCAGACATCTTCCAAAATGAACTTAAGGCATGTGATTAGTCAGCCCTCAAACACCTACCTCTGGAGGAAGCAGTAAAATACTTTAATACTAAATTCTTAGGTGTTTTAGACTGCCATGCGCCAATATGGACCATTAGAACTAGGATTAAACCTGCCCCATGGCTCTCAAAAGCAACCAAACAAAAAATGCTCCTTAGAAATAAAGTCTGGGCCAAGTGGCGTACTACTAAAAGCCCCGAATATCACGTAAAATTTAGACAGCTAAGAAATGATACAAAAAAAGCCATTCTGTCTGATAAAAGAAACTTTTACATTAAACTCCAACAAACCCATGAAAACAAACCACAAAAATTATGGGCAGGGATTAATACACTTTTGCACCCAGGTTGTTCTGTCACACCCGCCCCATTAGGCTCTGACCATGATAGTCCCAAGCAAATTGCTAATACCTTTAATACTTTCTTCACTGAGACCATTCATTCTTTTGACAATCAACTAACTCCTGACAGCTCATCTCTGATTACCTCTACTTCTAGCTTGCCTCCCTCATTTCACCTTAAACCTGTCCCTACATCCCTTGTTTGTACCCTTATTCAGAAACTCAAACCAACCACCCCCTCAGCTGATCTACTACCTGCAGAATATCTGCAAAAAGCTGCAAAATCCATAGCCTATCCCATCTCCATCCTGATTAACAGAACTATCACTGAGGGAACTATCCCATCTATCTGGAAAATCTCACATATTATCCTCCTGCATAAAGGTGGGTAACTCCAATGAATTATCAAACTATAGACCTATTGCTATATTGTCTCCACTGGCAAAAATCATGGAGAAATGCATTCATAGACAACTATTAAACCACCTAATAGATAACTTACTAGCTAACTGCCAACACGGCTTTAGGCCATTTCATAGCACCATCTCTGCCCTCTTATCCTTCTCTGACTGTATTAACAATTAAGTCGCAATAATAACACTCTATACTCAGCCCTCTATTGATCTCTCTAAAGCCTTCAATATGGTTAACCACCAATTTCTCATAAACATACTGAAAAACCTGTCACTAGATGCACTGGCTGTACAATGGTTGCAATACTACTTAAATAATAGGCAGCAGGCTGTACTGTGGGAGAACAACTTATCTACCCACCTTCCCATTACTCTCGGTGTCCCTCAAGGCTTTATATTAGGACCTCTCCAATTTTCTATTTTTATCAATGACCTTCATTCTGTAATACCTCAAGCTACCTGTATACAATACGCAGATGATTCCACATTAATATGCTCAGCCACCTCTCCATCAGACCTTCAGACCCTCACCCAAAATGTGTTTAATACAGTTGAGAAATGGCTTCTACACCATTGCCTCATCATGAACCCAAAAAAAATAAAACTCCTACTATTCACTCCCACTCGTAGGGCTTCCCAACTTAACTTTACTGTTACATCAAACAATGGTACTATCACATCTCCTGATTCAACTACAAAACGACTAGGAGTACTAATTGATAATCTTAACTTTGATACTCACATTAACAGTACTATAAAAACAGTCAACAAAAAATTAGGCTCCCTCTATAGAATCAAACCCTTTCTGACCCCATTATCGAGGACTAATATTGCCCGCACCCACTTAATCTCTACTCTCCTCTATGCCTCCCCTATATATAATAACCTGTCTAAAAACAACCTGAACAAGCTGGCTATCTCCTACAGTAATATTGCTAGATTTGCAACAGGATCCACATTCAGAACCCATCACTGTATTAATTTGGAACAACTAGGATGGCTAGAGTTGCCAAATTTACTACTATTTAACCAATTAACAGTTGCCCACAAGATCCTTTATCAGCCTACTAATATGCCAATTCTTACCAACCTTATCACCCCCTACAATAACCTTAAGACCCTACAGTCAAATAATAAAATACTTGTACAAATAGGTAAAACCAACAATATGGCTAGTGACTCATTGTTCTCTAATACTGTGGGCAAAACCTGAAACTCACTCCCCAGTGACCTGACCTCCCTTTCCTCAATAACACTATTTAAAAACAAACTGAAACTATACCTTAAATCACATTGGTTATGTCCTTGTGCGAACCCTGACTAATTACCCCATTTATCGCAAGACACCTATCACTACGCATGTATATACTAGTTGCTTTCTGTTAACCATAAAGAAAATGTGCTTTTATATATTAATCGAATGTCATTATCAATATCTTCTTATAACTATCCATATATGATATGTGCTATGATTTTGTAAGCAGAAATGTAATGAAGTGTAAAGAATTGCTTAAATGTGTAATGTACCTGCATCTTTAAAAGACTGCCATTTAATATAAATTATGCTATGTTTTCGAAGAGCTTTTCTCCCCGGGCTGAAAATGGAGATATATCCAGCTGGACTAGCCCGGTCAACAAATGTAAAAATAATAATAAAAAAAAAATAATAATACTTAGGTACTTTACATTATTCAGTCATTAGTGTAAGGGTAAAGTAACAAAATTACATTATTTAGTCATTAGTTAAGGGTAAAGTGGCAGACTTATTTGTTTGTAACAGGCTTATTACATTATTCAGTCATTAGTTAAGGGTAAAGTGACAATGATTTTTTACAGGCTTATTAAAATACGTTATTAAATAATAGGTAGTAATAGTTATTCAATATACTCAAGGCATAACAGGGCAGGCTTAATTTGTTAATTAGTTTACAGATTACAGTAAACTAATTACAGTGCACTTTACATAATTATGGTACATTAGTCAGAGATTAAAAAGACACTAACAGACAATGCAAAGGTATAGACTTGAAATACAGAAAGGATAGGTTTTAATAAATGGTTATAGCTTATAAATATTTATAAAAGTTAAAAAATGAAGTAGCATTATAGAGCAAATTTAAATGAAAATTTATAGACACAAGCTAACACAGAATATGGTAATTATGCTTCAAGGCCACTTATAAACTTATCTTTTTAGTGCAGATTTCAATTAGTCTTCAGAAAATAGCCATCATGCTTGATAGGCTATACAATAAAGAGAAACAGTACAATGTTTAAAGATGCAAATCTATAAACAACAGGAAAAGATTTAATTTGCTATAAGAAAGAGACATCATAGTACACAAAGGCACCAGTTAATAAGGTAAAAAAACATAGGTACTAAACAGTGTAACTTTACCATTACAGCATACTGAAATATAAAAAAAAAATAGGCAGGGTTAATAGTTCGTACTCTGTATAACTTAAATAAAGATTCCCAAAGACAGGTTAATCAGTTTTAAAAGCCACAGAATTAAAAGACACTCATTTTCAGAATAATGTACAGGTTTTAAATACATCACTCATACATCAGAACTTAGACTTAAAGACTATAAATGTAGGTAAAGTAAAAATCAAATCATAAAGTTAAGAGACTTCAATCCAAGCAGGCCATAAATGCTCAAGTGACACCTAGTGGTCAAAATTAAAATTGCAGGTTCATCAAATACATTTTTTATTTATTTTATATATATTTTTTATTTTCAGATTGAGTCAGGTAGCATAAAGCTGTATACATTAATTAGCAATACAAATGCAAGGTAATTACAGAAGTAGGTTCCTGTAGACTTTCATCAGGGACCTTGGGCAACTGTTAGATTATGGACTTCCATTTTAAAGTAGTTATTAGACATTAGACAGGCTAAAGGGTAAAAGAGAAATTGTGTTTCATTTATGCATAAAAGACAGTTAAGCAGAAAGAGAGGATAGCCTTGCTGGTCAGTAGTTTATTAGAAAGGAAAGATAAGCATAAAGTATACAGATAGAATGTTCTTTTCTCAAGGGAAGGATACAATCTTTCCAGTTACAGAATGTTCCTTAATGGAATGTTAATCCTGAAAACCAAGGGAACCAAGGCTAAGAGGACGTGTAAAGCATCACAGGGTTTTTGTATTATTAAAATATACTACAGATACAGTTAGAGAAGTCAGTTAAGGTTAGTTAGTTTGTTTGACCTTTTATTTCAGGGAAGATCAATAAAAAAGTGTAAGATGTCCAAACGAGTAGTGGTCACACCATAAGCTCCACGCATAAATAAGTGCAAAGATGTTCGTCCACAATGTTTATTGGTAAGTTAAGCGCTTTCTTCCCCTGTAATACGGGGACTGCATCAGAACACTAACTTACCAATAAACATTGTGGACGAACATCTTTGCATTGATTTATGTGTGGAGCTTATGGTGTGACCACTACTCGTTTGGACATCTTACAATTTTTTTATTGAGTTTCATTTGGATTCCCAGCAAATGTTCTTTTTGGAATATTTCAGGGAAGATTACAGACGCTCGAGCCTGAGTACAGAAGACAGGTCAGATAAAGACTATATTAATTTATGTTGCTCAGGACAATCAGAATATGATGTGCAGCAGCTTTGAATACTAATAGTTTATCAGCACTGTTAATGAAGACAGTATTTGGACATTATGAACATCTAATAAAGCCTTATTAAGTGAACTACAGTGTTTGGAGAATTCATTCTAAAAAGTACACAAGACTTGGCCCATAAAGGAGAGACTGGCACCTGTTCAGCATGAGTTTTGGTAATTAACAGGTAAAGAGTTTCATTCTCAGTCTCATTACAGTGTTTCCAACTAATTACCTGTACAATACAGTCTTATCAATTCTTGCAGTCCTCCCAAAATCTTTCCCCTGAGGAGACTGTTTCTGCAGGCCTTTGGGGCTGACCCATTTACATCTTGGGTGACCCCCCCCCCCCCCCCGGTGGATGAGCTTATCGACCTTGTATTCCGCCGAGCATGGAAGGAGCTGGACACTGTTGAACCAATTCTCAAACGGCTGGATACAATTCTATCTCCACCTGCCGACCTCCATTTCTGGAATAAGGGAGTTGCCATGGATGCTGCGGTTGTGGCAGCAGCCATAAAGGAGGAGTTAGCACAGCAGAGTTCCACTGTCCATCCCCCAAACATGGAGTTCAGAGTGATGGACAGATTTGGGAAGCACGTTTACACCTCAGCTACTTTTGCACTAAGGTCATTGAATTTTATGGTCTATTTCACCCATTTTCAGAGAAATTTGATCAAAGAGCTCTCCGATTCTCTCGCTGAGTCCATGTCTGTGGAGTCTGTAGCTAACTCATCGATAAGGCTAATTTTCCATGCAGCAGTAGACACCTCTTGAGTAGACGGCTCAGACATAGCCATACGGCGACATGCCTGGATGAGGCTGTGTGATTTCACAGAACCTTTTAAGATGTCTTTTATTAACTCCCCTTTTGATGGTTCCTCCCTATTTGGACCATCAGTCAAGTAAACACTTACCTGCAGTGAGCAGGAAGGAAAGACCCTGTCTGCTATTGGAATCAAGTTTTCTACCCCTCAGCGTACTTTCTTCAAGAACTAACAAAGTTAAGTCTCAGGCACCTTTCCAGGACTCTTGGGGAGATTCCTCTTCCAGAGGCAAAGGAGGAGGTTTCCATGGCAGGCGTTGCCCTAGAGGCTTAGGGGGTCCATAGAATCAGGGCTATAGGAATTATTTTCCTGAAAGGCCCTGTCAGCACTCCTGAAGTGCTGCTTGATTGCTTTTCTCTGGAGGCAGTCGGGGGATGCCTTTCACTGCACCCAGAAGCCTAGACAAGTATTACACAAAACAAATGGGTGCTTTCCATCATAACCAGAGGCTTTTCCTTTTCCCTTCTTCCTGCAAAACTAAACAAGAAACTCCACAACTTTCCACCCAGTCAGAAGGAGTCAGCAGCCCTAAAAATCCAAGGGCTGCTTCAAAAGAGCCATCCAAAAGGTCCCAACTGAACAGATAGGATTCAGAACTTACTCCTGCATCTTTTTGGTGCCAGAAAAAACAGGGGACCTCAGGCCAATCCTGGATCTAGGCAGATTAAATTAATATGTAAAGAAGTCCAAGTTCTGAATGGTTACAGTACAGTCCATTCTGCCACTTCTGCTCAGAGACGACTGGATGTGCTCCATAGATTTCTAGGACACTTTCTATCACATAAAGATACACAGGGACTCCAGGAAATCTCTGTGCTTCAGGCTGGGAGCCAATCATGATAAATTCAGAGCACTGCCCTTCGGTCTCACCACAGCCCCCTAGGTGTTTATCAGGCGCATGGCAGTGGTAGCAGCTCATTTGAAGCTCAGATTGTTCCAGGTGTTTCCATACCTAGACAATTAGCTCCTTACTACCCCAACCAAGCATTGACTGATTCACGCCAGAGATTGAACCCATCAAACCCAAACTGCTTTTACAACTACTGAAAATTGGATGCAACAAAACCACCTTTCCCTCAATGCAAACAAATCAAAAATCCTACTATTCCCTCCTTCAAATATGTTCTCCTATGACAAAAATGCTTTCAAAGTCCTTACTCAATCCAACTCACCCATAGAAGTGGTCCCTTCTGCTAAATTCCTTGGTATCACTATTGATGAACACGTCAAGTTCGATATCCACATTCAGCAAAATATTAAGAAAACACACCAAAACTAGGTATGCCATACAGAAACAATCTCTTTCTATCCAACTCCACTATGCATAGTCTGGCTACCACTTATCTTCTTCCATCTTTATTATATGGAGCCCCTCTCCTAACTAACCTTTCCTCCTCCCTCCCTTCCAAACTAGAAAACTGCTACAATAAGATCTCCAAATTTGCTACCAAATCTAAAAATTCCACCCATCACTGCCTTACCCTGTAATCATTGAACTGGCTAGAACTCGCAAACTACCTGGATTACCTCCAACTCACCACTGCTCACAGACTTATATTTCACCCAACTAAATGTCCAGCCCTAAGCAATATCCTCCCCCCTTACACCCCCAACAGAACACTCAGATTTGAACACCAAAACTTAATCTCTATCCACAAACCTAAACGTCCTGCCGGCCAACTTCTCCTATCTTTATCACTAGGCAAGAAATGGAATTCTCTCCCTGCCATGCTATGAACTCCAACTAACTCAGAAAATTTCAAATCTCTACTCTTCAAATACCTGTCCACCAAATGGAAATGCACCTGCTTTCACCCGACCTAATTCTTAGAACATGCCCCCAAGAGGTTTTTCCTTCCAGGTACCTTAACTCTCCATTACCCATAGCTACTTCATCCAGGAGTCAATCTAAGCTCTGATACTCCAGTGGACCTTAGAGCTAAACAGCACACTAGTTCAACTTTGTAAATATTGTAAATAGCTTCTTATTTTACATGAGCACAAGTAAAGTGTTATCACTATTACTAATATGCATGTATGTTAAGGTGTTTCCCCAACCACAACACAAGTGGCTTGCTCAAATGAAAACTTATTGTAAAATTCATTAATAATAATTCACATTGATTCCTGCTGAATATGCCTAACACTGTATGCACATAAGTTGTAACCTATACAATTTAATTCCTGCTGAATATGCATGACACTGAATGTACATAATTGTAACCTATTACTATACAATGTTTCTTGTATATTACTATTTTATTTGTATTTGCTTGTTTTTGTATATTCTTTCTTTTTTGCATTTCTTTATCCTGGAGCTTTTCTCCCCGGGCCTCCACTGAAAACGGGTCTTCTGGACCCAGTGGAATTCCCCGGTAATCAAACTGGAAATAAATAAATAAATGTGATGTACATCTCAAACTTTTTAGGAATTTCTGTAAACTTGACAAAATCAAAACTAACTCCTTTGCAAAACCTGGAATTTATCAGAACCCATCTAGATACCTTACACACAGTGGGCTATCCTCCAACACACAGAATATCTTCTTTGAGAAATCTGATACAAGACAAGCTATGTCACTCTTCTCCTCCTGCAAGGCTGGTATTACAGGTACTGGGATCCATGTCACCAGCAATAATACTAGTCCCCCTGGCCAGGTTTTTCATGAGGATACTCCAGTGGACCTTAGCAGTTCAATAGTCATCTCTCCATCATCCACTTTCTGTGCCTATAAAACTCGCACCAGTCTGCAAACATCATTTTTGTTGGTGGATTCAGTGCCAGGACCTGCACTGGGGCAGGCCATTTTCTCTTCCCCCACCGGCACCCATAGTGACCACTGACGCTTCCAGCTGGGGTGGGGGGGGGGGCATTACAATGGGTCCAAGGCACGTGGTCCCCATTAGAGACCCAAGTTACATATCAGTATCCTAGAGATGAGGGCAGTCCTTCTATTGCAAGCCTTTCAGGACGACCTCTCTTTAGGGACCTTTGCTATTTGCATAGCAACATGCAACATATCTGTGGTCTGGTACATTAACAAAGAGGAATTCTTTCTTGCCCATTATGCAAGGAGGCCATAAGGGTCTGGGAATGGGTCATATCTTCAGACCGCTTTCTAGTTACAATGCATATACCTAGGAAATGCAACGTATTGGCAGTTAGACTCAGCAGGCCCATTTTGACATTTTGACTCTTCATGAGTGGTCCCTTAACTATAACTCTCAACCTCTTAGTGTAAAAAAATCTGGACAAAGCCTGACAGAATGGGGGGACAAAGGCCCAAAAAAGGGACATATTTTAAATATTGCTCTTATAACTTCAGAAAGTTGCTGGAATAACAGGATTGTCTTAGCATGAATTTTTCTGAAGGCTATAAAGTTTGAAATAGAAATGTATATCATTTAGTGACTTCAATCCTTAGATCATCCCAGTGATTTGCCAAAAAATCACAAATTTTATGAGGAACACACTAAAAATATGAGGCAAAAATCTGGACAGTTGAGAGGTATGCCCTCGACCAGTCAGTAGCAAACAGGATTTTCAGCCTTTGGGGCCAGACTTACTGTGAGCTATTTACTTCTTCCCTCAACAAGTGCAGCAAGTATTTTGCTCTGATCCCCCATCAGGGGGAGTCACCAAGGGATGCTCTAGTCCACGATTGACCACCGGGTCTCCTCTATGCTTATCCTCCTCTACCTCTGATCCCAAGATTTCTTCAGAAAGCAAGCAAGTTGAAGAGCTAAGTCATCCTCATTGCCCCCCTTTTGGCCTTGCCAGGTGTGATTCCTCTTCCTATCGTCTCGTCTCAAGTATTCTCCGTGGATTCTGGAGCCCTCTCACAATCTCCTTTCTCACTGTCAGAACTCCAGCACCCTAATGCTAACCACTGAGTTTCTCCAGTTATAATGATTGTTAGACAGTCCAGGCTTGCTTTTCCAGTATGTCACATTGTTCTAGCCACTCAGAAGTTTTCTACTAAAAATCTGTATAAAAGTAAGTGGAAATTTTTTTCTATTTGGGCTTGCAAAGACAACAGTGATCCCTTTTCAGCTTTGATTCCAGACATTTTACTTTTTCTTAACCACCTCTTCGATCAAGGTGCTATCTTTTCCATGATAAAGCTCCAGATAGTGGGGATTTCTAATTTTCACTCAGGAAACCAAATGTTTTCCTTGTTTTCTACTAAACTATGTAAAGCTTTCATGAAAGGAGCTTTCCTTCTCAGACCTCCAATTAAAGAGCTTTTTCCACTGTGGGACCTCATGGTAGTTTTTCAAGGATTAACCCAAACACCTTTTGAACCAGCAAGCATCGGTGATATGAAATATCTTTCCTTGAAAACTATTCTGCTTGTAGCTTTCACTTTGGTGAAGAGAATCTCTGAATTACAGGCATTATCAACTAAACCCTCTTATACTGTCTTCCACAAAGATGGAGTATCCCTTCAAACTAACCCCTTCCTTCATGCTCCAAGTAGCCAGTGAGCTTAACCAATCTATTCAACTCCCAGTGTTTTTTTCCCAGTTTTTCAAACAAAGATGAATGTTCATAGACAGTTGTAGTTTTATCTTCACATAACAAAACAACATAGAAAGTCTGATCAGCTTTGTGTCTTTCTCTCCTAATCATTTGGGACAGGGATTGTCTGAGGTCACTTTGGCTAAATGGATAACAGACTGCTTTGATTTACCATGCACAATGTTTGTTTGCTTCACCCACCTAAAGCCCATTCAACCAGGTCCATGTCAACTTCAGCTGCTTTTTCCTCCAGATCTTCTATTGACGATATTTGTGCAGCAACCACTTGGTCTACTCTACATACCTGTATTACCCATTACAAGCTGGACATATCTCCAGAGGCAGAGCTGCTTTTGGTTCAACAGTACTCAGTCATATCCTTCTGTGAAAGCCATCCAAGAGTTATGTAGCTGGGGACTGACCCAGTAGTAAAGAAAAATGAAAAGGACAACATCAGATTTATAAGTTATGTACTTAACCATAACTTGGCATCTGTGTTGACCATTTTCATTCTTCCTCACTCCCCCTCCCCATCTATTCCCCTTCCTTTTTTCCTGGAAGATTTCCTAGATATATTCAGAACCCACAGGTTCTTGTATACATAGGCAGCAAATTCCACCTGAGGGCTTAGGGATAGTCTAGGAGATTATGGGTAAAGGAAGGAGCTTTAGGCTTGGATCTGAAGTCTAGAGGAAAGTGGCCGTATCAGAGCTGATGGTCGGATCCTAGACCCAGAATTAAGGAAGAATGAAAATAGACAAGACAGATGCCAAGTTGTGGTAAGTACACAACTTATAAATTGCATGCATTTCTTCATAAATCTACTGTCTCCTGTTACATCCTCTGTATTGGAAATCAAGTTCCAGTCCCCACTTACACATTATTTTCCCTGTTGAAAGCTGATTATTTCTCCCAGAATTTAATTAAACTCCATAATAACAGTTTTTGTTGGAATATAAATACATGCTAGCATAATCCTCCACCCTTGCCAATAGCCCCTTATTACTACAAATCTACCATTATTGTTTTTTCCCTCTTTGTCCATATTGCAGCTTTTCCAGAAATCTTTATTACCTCTTTTTCCATTGTCCCTGATATTCTCCTGAATATCCATCTTGAAATCAATCCTTTCTTTGTCAAGTTCATATGCACATTTCTTTCCTGCAGTATTGCTATTTGCACTCTACACTTCTTAAATAATTCAATATGCTTTCCTTTTTGTCTATACCCACAAGGCCATTTACATTCCAAGATACTATGAATAAGAGTGACCATTATGATAAAAAATATTGTTCTTGTACACGACAATATTTGTCAGGCTGATCTTTTATGCAGTTGTTTCTTCTAATCTCCATTTGAACCTATGTCACATTTTTCAACACTTTTTGCTTTAATGAATATCCACAAACACTAAATACATTTTCAGAGCACCCCATCCCCTTTTAACTTAGAACAAATGCACAAAAATATGAAATACATACAGTCCTGGAATGGGAATATGGAATGTGTTACACAGCTAGTACGGCCGTCTCTGCTAGAATACAGCCAGGCAGCTGTCTGTAAGGCTCACCACTGATTACACTATTACTGTCCATAGTTTACAGCTGTGGCAGCTATGCTTTTCTGCCGTATTGCTCTACGGCAAAGTGCTGCCGCAGCCATTTGGTTTTGGTGATGTAGCTCACAGGAAAATGTCTTGCGAGCTACATGCCGGAACCCCAAAAATATGTACATTTTTAACAAATGAAGTTTAACACTCCTGATAGGAGCAATTGCCCCAAATTAACAGGTGCACCAACAAGTACAACCTAATCTAAAATTAAGTTTATCCATATTAAAATAAATGTTGCAGCCTGTGTTCCCACTGACACAGATTTTTGTCTTTGTTTTTCGTAGCTGCATTTCCCTCACAAATGTGAAAACAAGTTTGTATGCTTTCAGAAAGCATTACATGTTAGCTCCAAGGAAAAATGCACTGGGCTACCTTTAAATAAAACTTAATTATGCACTGTTCTGTTAAATCCATCAGAAGTATTTAGGCTGCTGGTGAGGCTGCTATCTCTCATTCACTTTCCATAATTCCAAGCTTTATTTTTCCCTGAACTGTTCGTCATTCTTCCTTTAAATTTTGTTATTTCCCTTAGCAAAGGATGCTCACAATTGTCAGTATTAACTGCTTGCACCTGCAGACAGCATGTCTTCATGCAAATGTCATAAGCAATGGTAGAAAAAAAACAGCGAATAACATGCAGATGTTTGAAGGAATCTTTGGAAATTCCACTCAAAACAGAATGTATAGAATTACATTGGCTAACTGCCTTCAGCTGAAGACTTATCTGTCATTGAGAACACTTGCTTTTGAGGAAAAAAAACAAGCTAACATCTTTGTAGACACATGAAGTTTGGCTTTCATCATTTTATCATATTTTTTCAAGCCTATTTGCGTACAAAAACTTGTTTATGTTTTATACCAAGGACACTAATGCAGACATCCATCCTGGTAAAAACAAGGGAAATTATCATCTTAGTTTTACATGTAATAAAAATCAATACACTTTTACACCTCATCCCTTCCCATAAGCCCAAGATCACAGCATTATATTAACTTAAACTTCTCATGGGCATAGTTTATCTAAAAATTGGCAAGGCTCTTCTACTCATGAGCAGCAGAAAGTCAGTGAAAAAAAAGTAATGGGACTGCGCTTGGAAACCACATTGATGAAGATGAGCATACAGAAGTAGCTAGCTGTTGGGAAGCAAAAGGTGGACTTTTAGGAGAAATTTTTGAGGAAAAGCCAAAGACTAATGGAATACCATTTTACATGTATTTATGCCATACATCACATTGAGGTTAGAGAATATGATCGCCTTGGCATTTATGTCAGCATGGTTATTGTACATTGCACCAGAGTAAAGTGTTGTTGGTGTACAAGTGAGAACTGAGTCTTAAAGATCTCATTTATCCAGACATCCTATGTCTCCAAACACACTTGTAGTTATAAATTTTGGGTAATAACTGCAAGAATGTGATTATGGGTACAAGTGGTGGAAATAGATATCCTTTATATACTTGCTGGGCCCATTTTATATTCAGAGTGAAGAGCTTAGAGTCTGGAAATATCTTGGAGTGAAGCCAGTACTTCTCAGGATTGAGATGAGTCAACTGTGGTAGTTTGGGCACCTAGGGAGGATCCCCCTGGAGTACCTGTCAGAAAATGAACCAGACACAGCCCATCGAAAGGCTCTGCTGAAGAAGACCCAGGTCATGCAAGAGAATATATCTGTGAGGTCACCTGAGAACATCTTGGCATCCCTCAAGATGAGCTGGATACAATTCTTAGGGCTACGGAAGCCTGGTCTGCTTGCACAATTTGCTGTCACCACTGACACTATTATAAGTGGTTTAGAAAATGAATGGATGGATGCAGGTGCACAATGGTGCACTTTATTTGCAGAAATCAATGAACTTAATTGTATCTTATTCATTTGGTAACCAGGCAAACCCACAAAATACAAGTGTCTCTTTTTCAGGAATGACCTAACAGCACTCCTTAGTTAGCTAGTTTGCTCAGTCTCAATCAGTTTGCAAGTAGAGATTAAGGGAAATCACACCACAGATTAGTGGACTGAGCATATTAACAGCACATATTTAGTTTTCTATGTAAAACTACAAGTCTGAATATCTGTCTGGAGAGCTATCCCTTGGTTGGGTAGAGGAAGGAAAGGAATTGGTGGTGGTGTCACCCAGACTGAAAGATACAGGGTAGTGTGAAAGAGCAGTGCAAAGGCCAAAAGAGCAGTGGATTTTTTTCACCAGTTCAGTAGACTCCAAGAAATTCAAATGACATCTGTACGCACACAGATGCAGATGGCATCCTAATATTTTGAAAAGTCATGTAATACATTATTGCTGAACCAGTTATCAGTGACATAGATGACCTCCAGACCCTCAACTGCAATCAGTCTGGAGTTCTTAAAGGCAGATCATACTTATGCAGCCTGTGTCATTTTTTCACGAGAACACAGAAGCGTTACGTGAGGGCAGGCTGTCCATAATGTCTGCCTTGAACCTGCTAGAGCCTTTGACAAAATTCCCTACAAATATCATAAGCAGACCTTGCAATCTCAACATTAATCCTTACATTGTCATTTGGATAGCTAGCTGGCTTATGGACTAAAGTCATGTAGTCCAAGTTGGGAGTATCTCCTCTAGCCATAAAACTCCTACTAGTGGTGTCCTACAAGGTTTCGTCTTGGGTTCCCTCCTATTTAGCATTTACTTCTCAAATTAAAATCAGGGATTCACAATACATGGATAAACAAGACTTCAGATTTCTGCAAATCAGATAGTGTTGCCAGCTTATGCCATGATACCCAAATTATCAAGTAAGGTTTAGATCATATTGACACACTGTGCTTATCAGTGGCTCACCCTAAATGCTAAGAAGTGTAGCATAATTACTTTTGGTATGACTGTTATCCCTTTCTTATATTGTATCAGTAGTGTTCTTGCTAAAACAGATCTTGTTATCATAGGTTGTTTAGCAACTGACAACGTATGCTTTGAAATTGCAGGCTATGATATTGATGTAAAGTAAATGACTGGCTCAAATGTTGCCACATGTCTGAATTTCCCCATGAATGATTGAAGTCCATTAGCATGTCAGTGAATTATAGAATGACACAACATTGATTGGCTCAAGTAGCCCAGTTCATTGACACCATTCCCAGACATAGCCTTAAATGCAACTTGCATACATCGTAGGCAGCTGTGTATACTTGCTCTCCCATATAATGTGACTGGACACATTAGTATGTCTTCCTATGTATGGACTGCCGTATGTGTTGGGAAATGTAATGGCTGAACAGGAAGAGATTGAATTGCGCACAGTTATAAGGACAGTGCATTAAGCACCACCTGTAAGGAGTACTTTTGTTAAGTAGCCATCATGAAAGAAGCATGTTGAGTTATATCAATACATTCTGGAAAAGCATGTTAAAGGAAGATCCTACTGGACTTGTCACATTTAAATATTTGAGAGTTGCATGGGTCATGTGATCATTACCACAAGGAAAAGAGGAGGGGTTCTGCAGAGGATATCATCACAAGCCCGATGTTGGAAAGGCATCCACAAATGTACTACTGGCAGATATAAGAAAAGGGTTGCACATAATTGGGAACTGCCATGCCAAGTACAAGACGTATGGGATTCTTGTGATGCGGGCATGGCAGCAACCCCACAACCATGCAGGACACTGTTGCAAAGAATACACAGGCTGAGGAAATCAAAGATGACTTCCCTGCATGAGTTTAGTCCAACACCATGGCCATTAAAATGTCACAGTTTTGTACACAGAATCCAGATACCATAGTGATGGCCATCTAACCCAGTGTGAAGGTGCTGCTGTTGACCACCAAGGCAAATTTGGTGGATCTATGAATATCCACTCAATGTTTTATTGATGGGACCTACTTGGCAACAGGCAAAATCATGCCATCTTCTGTAGAGCATTCATGCCCTAACTCCCTGCAAGGAGTCCAGGACAGTGTCCCTTGTTTATATGCTAACGTCACATAAATCTTTGAAGGCCTATAACAGTATGTGGATGAAGCTGCTAGAAGCAAAGGATGGCTTGGTGTTGCCTGCTCCACCAGAATTCATTGCCACACTTTGAAGCAACCACTGTAAAATGTGTTCAGGACATCTTCTCTCACAGTTGTCCAAAGGCTGCCTCTTTGACTTTACTCACTGTGTTTGGCAACAGGCGCAGCAACCTGGACTGTCATCCTTGTATGCATAGATTCCACCTACAAGCAACTTTAACTTCTCGAGCTGAACAATGGACCAGTTGAGTTTACTGAGTTGAAGACTCCTGAAGTTGTCATGCCTTTACTACCGTACATTGAGGATAACTTATCTGTGTGGTTTTGGAACTCGATCCTTGTGCATATTTCAACTTTTTACTCTATATCAGCCACAATGTTGGAGTTTCGCAGACTTGTGTAATAGCAGATTTTCCAGAAGCCAAAATAGTGTCTGTTATTTTTGCTTATACTACCACAAGTGTGAGGATGGTGTCCTTGTCTCACACTACTCCTGTGTTATCGAATACAATGTCTGCTTTGGAAGACATCTTTCTAAGCAACCTGTTTAACATGAAAGGTTCTAAGGTTTCCTAAGTAGAAGACTTGCTGTTTAAGCTACTGTGAAAGTTTAAAGTCTTAACTAAGCCTCGTTCATGCTCCTGGTAAACTGTCTTTGCCTAGTATTTTGTGTTATGAAATATATCATACTTTTCACCTTCACAGATCAAGCAGCTCAACTAATAACTGATCCAAGAACATAATCCTCCAATGTAGAGTAATACTACCTGCAGGTGAATTGGATTTCTCACCGTGTCCCCCTCACCTTTGAAACAAATTCACTATGCACACCAAACACAGTACCTTGCTGAAAACTTTTAAAACAGCCTTTACAACTGGATTTGCAACCATAAATTAGTCTGCCACCCAAGCTAATATTCTCCTGTCCAGAGAGAGAGAGAGCTAGTTAGTCTTTACATTACAAGGGTGCTGTGGCTGTCTAGCCTTAAACATAGTACAAACCTTCAAACCTATCTGTAGGTCTTTGGTGCAACCTTATTTAGAGCATTGAGTAGTTTTGAGAGCTGCATCCAGACAGGGAATTTAGGCTGATCAAGGGTGTCTGTTGAAAGACTGCAATGATGATCAATGGTTTGGGAGATAAGGATAATTAAGAAAGGCTCAGAGCAGTTAAGAGTTCAGAAATGAGTGAAAAAGGAAAAAGATATTTTAGGGATGCAGAACATCAGATGAAATTTGGATATAATATGACTGAAAGTGAGGTACTTGTGAAAGTAAGGGAAATAGCTGGCAGGTGGGGGGGGGTAGGAAAATGCAAGATAGGAGGAAATATTACTTCACTCAGAGGGTGTTGAGGCATTCAGGTATATTGCCAGAAAGGGTAGTGACCTGTGTATATATAAAAGGGTTCAGGGGAACTAAGCACAAGACAGATAAACGTGGGTGGGGTACCTGTAATACTCAAGTGGATTTCATGTAGCAGATTCTCTGCCATTCGCATATTTGTTTAAACCCCTGACACCCCACCAGCATTCAGAATTACTTCAGCCAATAACACTATTATAACTCCAGTTCCCAGTACCTCAACATTACTCTATGCATCCCCAATCCTTACCAACATTAGAAAGACTGATATGACAAAACTTGAAACCTGCTACAACAAAATAGCAAAATTCGCTACAGGTGCTAACTATAGATTCCACCACTGCCACTGTCTCAGAAAACTCTCATGGCTTGAATTCCCCTTATTGCTAAAGTACATCAGCTCAAAATGGCCCACTATATTATAAACCAGCCTGAAAAAAAACCCAGCCCTAAACAACATACTAACAAACTACTCCAACAAATGTATCCTTTGCTCCAGCAATAAGGCACTAATAGAAATAACAAAAAAGCAAAAATCATGCTGGAGAATCCCTATACTCCTGTTACGTTGCCAAAGCATGGAATAGTCTTCCATTGCACACCAAAACCAAAACTTGAATTGAACAATTCAAAAAACTTCTAAAGGTCCACTCATCAACCTCATGGATATGCCCATGTACTGAATCAAGTTTAATTCCTTATAAAGTCACTTCTGCTATCATCTTACATAGTTTCCCTAAAATCCCCTCTAACTCCACCCTGACACCTCACAACAATCTGACCAAACACATTTGCTTCTACTTTCCTCTTCTCTCCCTCTACACATCCCTTACTTAACAATCCCGTAGACTTTCTTATAGCTATTGGCTATCCTTGTAAGGCCTGCACCAAAGTTCATAGGTTCATAATGGCCTGGAGCGCTTAAAACGCTGCCCATAGGATTACCCTGACATCGTGCCACCCGACCTTAGTTCCCAGTGCCTCTGCGAGTAGAGCCACTGGAGTGATCCCCAGGGTGAATTTTCTATTTCCCACCAACTCATCAAGGTGTCTCTTGAAGAGGGCTGCTCTGTTTGACATCAATGGGAAGTCTATTCCATAGCAAGGACAGTCTGTGGGTTATGAAACTGTCCCTCCAGCACGTTCTGTTGATTGTGGTAATGAGGTTGAGGTCACTGGAGCATGTGGTGTGGAGGGATTGTGATTTCTTTAGGTGTAGCATTTCTAACAGAGCTGGATCAGACATGGCTTTGTATGCCAAGCAGAGATAGCCTCTAAGTAGGCGATATGAGACAGAGAATAGTTGGAGGTTTTTGAGTCTGTCCATATAGGACAAGTGTTTAAGGCCTAGGATCCTCTTTGAGGTACTTTTGAGGCCTCTCCAGTTGTTGCAGGTGTCTAGTGAGGTACATGCCAAATGGGGCATTGTACTCGATGATTTTCCTAATGAGGGAAGAGTAGAGGGAGATAATGACTTCTTTCTTCCTGGATGCAAACCCTTAGTAATGAGGTGTGCCACATAGAAGGACTTTCTGACCACAATGGCAATGTGGTGGTCAAACGAGAGGCTGCTGTCAACCTGTGTTCCCAGATCTCTTAGGTTCATAGGTTCATACTAGGCTATCTGCCCTAGGGCATTTATAAGCCTAGCCAGAATGTGTTTGGCTTTCGCCACCCATTTTAAATTTATTTTGCTATGCCCTTTTTCGAGGTTAGTATACTGTGCCTCTAACAGTGACACAGAAATGATACCCGGGGTAAACCTACGATCTCCCATCCACTCATCAAGATTCCTCTTGAAGAGAGTCAATGAGGGACTCTGCCTAACCTGGACTGGGATTTTATTCCAGAGTGAAGGGAGCCTCTGGGTTATGAATCTGTCCCTCCAGCATGTCCTATTTATTTCAGTGCTGAGGTTCAAGTCTCGAGCGTAGCTCGATGGGATTTGGATTTTCTGAGGTGCAGCATGTCCATTAATTCCGGGTTGGGCATGGCTTTATACGTCAGGCACAGATCGCCTCTGAACAGGTGGTATGCCACTGAGTAGAGCTGGAGTTTCTTTAACCGGGCAGCATATGGCATCTGTTTGAGCCCTTTGATCCTCTTGGTGAGGTACTTTTGGGGTCTTTCCAGTTGCTGCAGGTGTCTGGTAAGGTACATCCCAAAAGGGGCATTGTACTCAATTATGGGCCTGATAAGGGATGAGTAAAGAGGCACGATGACGTCCCCTGATCTAGATGTGAATCCCTTCATGATTAGGTGGGCTGTATAAAATGTTTTTCTAACCACTTTGGCCACGTGGTTGTCAAATGAGAGATTGCTATCAACTTGGGTCCCCAGGTCCCTAATTACTTCTTCTGTACTTAATGGATTACCACCTATGTGGTAATTTGTGGGCACTTTGTTTTTGCCAAAGGGAATGACTATACACTTTTTGGCATTTAGCTTGAGGCCATGGCTCTGGCACCAGTTGTCTGTTTCTATGAGGCCCTTTTGGAGGATGCTTGTGTCGGCTGGAGAGTCGATTATAGCACCCAGTTTGCAGTCATCTGCGAACTTGGTCAGCCACAGTCCTTCCGTGTTGGCCTGTACCTCCGAGAAATATATACCGAACAAGAGAGGTCCCAGGACTGAGCCTTGTGGGACACCGCTTGTAACTGGTTTGGAGTCTGACATGGCTCCAGCAATTCTAACCATGTGGGTTCTGTCCTTGAGCCAGTTTGCAATCCATCTAGTGACATAGGGGTTTATATTTAAGCTGGAGAGCTTATCTATAATGCCCAAGTGGGGTATTGTATCGAAGGCTTTTGCGAGGTCCAGGTAAGCTGTGTGGACCACCTTCCCCTCGTCAATGGCCTTGGTGACTGTTTCAAAGAAATCAACCAGGTTTAAGAGGCAGGATCTGCCCTTAACAAAGCCGAACTGGGTAGGATCCAGTGTCTGTAGGTCCCCAATATCTTTATTTATGAGGTCCATGATGATCCATTCCATAGCTTTGCAGACCAAGCTAGTCAGGCTTATGGGGCGATAGTTTCCAGGATCCGTTGAGGCACCACCTTTATGGAGAGGGACCACTGTTGCTGTACGCCACTCTTTGGGCACATATCCTGTAGTAAGGCTGAGATTGAACAGTAGATTTATGTTTGGGTTTAGCTCTTCTTGGAGTTCATGTAGGACGCAGCCCGGGACACTGTCTGGTCCCATTGATGCTGTGTTTTTTGCTTTGGAGGGGGCGGCTCTTACCTGAGCATCTGAGATGTCAGGGGCAGCACTCTGCTGGCATAAATTTTTGCCGTTTGGGTGGGGAGTGGGGGGGGGGACAAGTTTGCGCTGAACCTGTCAGCTAGGATGTTGGCAATGTCTGTGGGTTTGGTGTATTTTTTGTCATTTTGGACTAATTCTGAGCATATCTGGGAATTCCCACCCAGGTTCCTAACATAACTAAAGAAAGCCTTGTGATTATCCTTAGTGTCCTGTGCAATTTTTCTCTCGAAGCTGGCCTTAGACAATTTTATGTGTGCCCGTAGTTTTTTGCTAATACTGATCAGTGATGCCTTCCCTTTTTGGATTTTGCTCTATCATTTAGTAGCTTCCTCCTTCTATTGTATAGTTTGTTTATGGCTGGGGTCCACCAGACAGGACGTCTGCCTTTGGAGGATTGGGTTTTGGTTTTATTTGGGATCGCATGATCCATGCATTCCTGAAGGTGTTCATAGAATGCATTTATAAAGGATTCTGCGGTCTGGGCCGTATTTTCCACAGGCCTGGGGGCTTTGAAGGATTCCACCTCAGTTTTGAGGAGTGTGAAATTTGCTTTAGAGAAGTTTTTCACTGTGGTTTTCTGGGCAGGGGGTGGGGTCAGGATGTGAATATCCAGTGAGATTAGTTTATGGTCTGATCTTACCAGTGAGGGATACACTTCTGGTCTGGAGCATAGAGTCCCCATGTTGGTGATGATCAGGTCCAGTATGTTTTCCCCTCTTGTGGGAGTGGTAACAAGTTGTTCCATAGCAATTGAGTTTATAAATTCTAGGAACCTTTGGGCTAGGGTGTTGGAGCTAGAGTAATGCTCCCAGTCTATGTTTGGGTAGTTGAAGTCGCCCAATATAATGGTGTTTGGAGAGACCTTCATATTTTCCAGTGTTCTCAGGAAGGCCGAGTGGGGTTCCTGGGTTTGGGAGGGTGGTCTGTAGCAGGCTATAAACTGGAAGGCAGTTTTACCCACTGTTAGTTGCAAATGGATAGTCTCTGATGCTTCGTGCTTTGCCACCAACCTGGAGGTGTGGGTATCTTTGATGAATATCGATACTCCCCCTCCTTTTGTGGTTCGGTCCAAGTTTTGGGGCCGAAAAGCATGGTATGAGGTATAACCTGGTAGTGCTGGGGTGCTCTCGGGAGCCCTGAACCAGGTTTCTGTTACTGCACAGATATCGATTTTCTCCATGCTAAGGAGAGTTTCGATTGCGTGCATCTTGAGGTTTAGACTTCTTATAACACCTTCTGTGTTCAGTGGACTACCATCGATGTGGTAATTCATGGGAAATGGGTTTTTCCCAAAGGGTTGATGACACATTTTTTTGGCATTGAGCTTAAGGCCATGGTTTTGACACCAGTCGTTGGTCTCAGTGAGGCCTTTCTGTAGGATGTCAACATCACTTGTGGAGTTAATAATAGCTCCCAACTTGCAATTGTCTGCTAACTTTGTCAGCCAGAGACCCTTTGTGTTGGCCTGGACTTCAGAGAAGTAGATACCAAACAGGAGAGGACCCAGGACTGTTCCCTGTGACTGGTCGGAAGTCTGACTTGGAGTCCGCTATTTTCACACTGTGGGTTCTATCTGTGAGCCAGTTTGCAACTCACCTAGTGATATAGGGGTTGATGCCTAGCTTAGTGAGTTTTTCTATGATTCCTGAATGGGGAATGGTATCAAACGCCTTGGCCAGATCAAGGTAAGCTGTATGAACCACCTTGCCTTCATCCACAGCTCTGGTGACTGACTCAAAGAAGTCGACCAAGTTAAGCAGGCATGGTCTACCCTTCACAAAATCAGACTGTGTGGGATCCAGAGTTTGGAGATTCCCTATATCCTTGTTTATTAGGTTCATGATGATGCGTTCCATAGCTTTGCATATCAGACTCGTCAGGCTAATGGGGGCGATAGTTCCCAGGGTCTGGAGTTGCTCCTCCTTTATAGAGAGGGATGACTGTAACAGTGTGCCATTCGGTAGGGACAAAGCCTGAGGTGAAGCTGTGATTGAACAAGGCACACAGATGAAGTGCCAGTTCACTCTGCAGTTCATATAGAACACAGCCAGGGATATTATCAGGTCCCAGGGAAGCTGTATTCTTGGCCTTGGACAGTGCTGTTTTAACCTGTGCAGCAGTAATACTGGGTGCCTGACAATCTGCAGGTATTGTGATTGGTCCTTTGGGGGGGGGGGGTTGGCACTGAATCTGTCGACCAGTATATTGGCAATATCTGTTGGCTTGGTATAGGAGGTACCATTGTGTAGTAGCTCAGAGCAAATCTGGATATTGCCATGGAGATTATTTACATAACTATAGAAGACCTCGTGGTTGTCTTTACTATCTGCTGCAATTCTGTTTTCAAAGCTAGCTTTAGAGGATTTGATGAGGGATCTCAATTTTTTGTTGAGGCTGATAAGGGAGTTTTTCCAGTCTTGGGACTTCACCTTATTCCGCATCAGTTTCCTCCTCCTGTTGTAGAGTTTGTTTATGGCAGGTGATCACCAGATTAGATTCCTTTTTTTGTAGGAGAGCGTCTTGGTTCTATTGTGTATGGCGAGATCCATGCATTTGTGTACGTGTTTGTACAGTGCATTGGTGTATGATTCGGCAGTCATGCAACTATTCTCCATTTACATGGGTGCCATGAAGTTAGCCACCTCTGTTTTTAGGAGCCCAAAGTTAGCTTTGGAGAAGTTTTTTTGTGGTGGTTACCTTTGCAGGGGGTGGAGGTGGATTTCCATGGTGATTAGTTTGTGGTCGGATCTAACCAGGGAGGAGTTAACTATTGGTGTAGAGAAATGGTCGCCCATGTTAGTAATGACCAAGTCAAGGATGTTGTTACCTCTAGTGGGGGTAAAAATGAGCTGGTCCAGGGTATTTGAATTAATGAATTCCAGGAAACGGGCAAGTGTATTGGTACATGAGTAGTTTTCCCAGTTAATGGAGGGGTAGTTGAAGTCGCCCAGTATGACAGTGTTAGGTTGGACCCTAATATTCTCCAGTGTGCTTAGGAAAGTGGAGTGCAAGTCTTGAGACATTGTTGGGGACCTATAGCAGTGTCTTACCCAATGTTAGCTGACCTGAAGTATCTCTGATGCATTATGTTGAGTTACCAGTCTGGAGGTTTGTGCATCCTTTATGAATATTGAAACACCACCACCTTTGGAGCTAAAACAGAATTAGCTATACGACTTCTCTTCTGCTCAATAGTAACCCTAGCTACTAGTCTGTTTTTCCTATTTTATTTAATAATCCACCAACTGTAACATGTGAGCTGAAGTAGTTAACTTCATTTGATCTTCAAACTGTGGGTTTCAGATCTGAATCATATCCGACATGGCTGCATTTTCCAGCTACTGATCCGAGCTCCCAGCTCCTCCCCTTACCTATAATGCCCCCTGTCTCCTTCCTCCCTTCAGATCTCTTTTGCCGCTAGCAAAGCAATAAGTGTGGACCAAGCTCTCAGCATAATTGGGAGTTTTTTTTGAGTAAAATCTGATAGTCTTTTGATATTTTCTTCTTTTATTTCTTCCTTTTCTTTTTCACGAGTTCATGGGTAAAAAAATCCACCGGCTTTCTAGATCTGTTTTGATGGCTTCTTCTTCGCGATCTGCCTGGAGCTTGAGTGAAACAGAGATGGACAAGATGATGCGAAGGTTTATCTGCACCCAGATCCAGGTGGGGGTCTTGCTGGCACCCTCTCCCTCTGGAGGGGGTAGCTCGCAACCTTTCTTTCCACCTATAAACTCCTTCTTCAATCTGACCCTCAGTTTTGGAGTTCCTGGATCTGAGGACCCTCGTGGTCGAGGGGTCGGTGCTGACGGTCCCATGTACCTCGTTGCCTTGAGCATGTCGAATCAGACTGGTTCGGATCTGAGCTCTCGGGGTCGGATCCTAGTGGGTGCTGTCGGCTCAGAGCATTTTGGAGTGCAGCATCCCTCTCGGCATTTTGGCTCCTAGAGCCTCCGCTCTGACTCCCCTGTCGGGTCAGAGGGGGACGGCCCCCACTGGTATCTCCCAGGACGTTTGTTCCCCTTCGTCCTTTGACATGGTGGAGAAGGTTTGCTCTTTTTTGAGACCCTTGACCATCTCATCCTCGGACTCCATTCAAACCCACTCAGTTTTGGGTGTGGTCCCGACCTTCTTGCTCTCTCAGGGACAGCCCGTGTCCATCCTGCCTCAGGAAGCTCCCCCACGGGAACAAAAGGAAGTTTGCGAATCCCCTCCAGAGAGTCCCACTGAGGAGATACCTCACAGACGGACGTGTAAGAGGAGGTACTTAGACTCTCCGCCAGAGTCCCTCACGGAAGACACTGACTTGGAGGATGGGGAAGGTTCCCCAAGGTCACCCCCCTGAGGATGTTTCCTGTGGAGACATCATGGAACTCCTCCACCAGAGGGGGGGGGTGGTCTGCCCCAAAACTGACCTAGGACGAGTCAGTGTTCCTGTAGGGGTTAGGCACGTGCCCGTCTACCTCTTGGGTGTCCCCTCCTGTGGATCCTTTAGTGGATCTTATAACATTTAGGGCATGGAAGGAACCGGACACCGTGGAGCCTTTCCCCAAGCTCCCAGACAAGGTCTTGAGTCCCCCCATCGGACAGGATGTGCTGGAATAAGAGGTCCCCAGTGGATGCTGTGATTGTGTCAACCACCACCAAGAAGTAGCTCACACTCCACTGTTCACCCTCCTAATCATGAATCAAGGGCGTTGGACCATTTTGGGAACTGGGTGTATGATTCAGTGACCTTCAGTGTAAGGGTGCTGAACTACATGGCACATGTCATTCAATTACAGTGGGACTTTGTCAAAGATGTCGCTGAGTCGATCCTCGAAGTCCATGTCGGTGGAGGACAAAAAGAAGATCTCCGTGTGAATGGCCATTCTTAAAGCAGTTTTGAATACGTCCATGCACCTGCTCTCCCATGCTATGGAGGGAGCCACAAGGGCTGCCAGGATGGGCGTTGCCATCAGGTGCCATGCCTGGCTCTGACTTTGTCAATTCTCGGAAACCCTTAAGGCGTCACTTAAAAATACCCCTTACGATGGTTCTTCACTTTATGGGAACTCTGTTAAAGAGACTTTGGTCCAGAGTGAGAAGGACAGGAAGACAATGTCTGCTGTCGGATTCTGCTTCTCCTCCCCTCAACGATCCTTTTCCAGGAATCAGCGAGGAATGAAGATGTGGTTCCGGACATCTCAGGTGTTTTACTGGGACACTCAGGACTCCCGTCCCTCCAGAGGCAGAGAGGGTTATGACAGATGCCGTCCTAGAGGCAGAGGGGGTCCTAGAAACTTTGGATCCCGAGAACCCTTCTCGGAGGAACTCGGGCAGCAGCCCTGAAAGGTTGCCCGACTGCTTGTCTCTGGAGGCAGTCGGGGGGGGGGGTTGCCTGTTGCTACACCCAATGGCATGGGAGTCTGTTACAGGAGATCGCTGGGTGTTGCGAATTATATCCAGAGGATATTTCATCCCATTCAAAGAACCACCACGACCAAAGAAACACCTCCCAGATGTCCCACCCACGCAAAGGGAGGAAGCAGCGCTAGAAAAAAAAAAAAAGCTGCTAATCAAACAGGTCATCCAAACTGTCCTCCCAGACCAATCTGGATATGACATTTACTCCAGGTTCTTTTTAGAGCTGAAGAAAACGGGGGACCTCAAACCTATCCTGGATCTGTCTATCTTGAACCTGTCGGGAACGAAAAAGAAATTCTTCACAAAATGATACGTAATTTTTAACATTATTTTCCCTGCAATTTATTATGTAAAATGTTATGCTTAACATCTCTTTTTTGTAATATTGTAAAATTAAGTTTGTCTAATTCTTTGTATGTCTTGGAGCTTTTCTCACGGGGTCTCCACTGAAAACGGACATGTTGTCTAGTCGAACTTTCCCGGTAAACCAATATAAAATAAAATTGCATAATGGTCATGCCAGGGTAAATAGCTTTAGAGTAGCCAAAAAGGAATAAAGATTTGTGAGTCAAGCACCTCAACTGTATCATCCTGGCATAGGGCTACACTATTAGCTAATGGAGCTGAAAAGAGAGCATCACTGCAGAGGCCTGTTTACCATCCACTGCCCCATCTGGGAGCCCAGATAACTAGATCTTTAAATAGTGTTTTCCCTCCAGCTTCCTCACCTATTAACACCCACATAGAATGCTTTGAACCACCAGGTGTCATCTAATTGATACTCACAAATCATACATGTGCAGGAGCTAAAGCATTTATTGCGGCTTTACCTAACAGACAAGAACCAGAACACCCTACATGCTAATTTCCATTCTAACTCCTGCAATACTTCAATACATTAAAATATCTTCTCATAAAATGTGCCTTACCTGCTTATAAATAAACCTAACTACATCACTTTCTGTTATAGTCCTCTTGTGTTTCCCTTTCACAGTTGTTTTATACACCTGTAATATTGCTTTTTTATGTTTACTAAGACCCCTACCCCTGTAACATTCTTAGTCCCAAAATATCTTGTGTTATTCTTCACATTTTTCTGACACGTAGGTATGATTGCTCTTACTATAAAACTCTTTACAAGCAACTAAAGTTATATTTCAACTGGTTTTCTACTTAGTTTTATTGGAATGCAGTCAGTACTTACAGTTACTTAAAATCGACCACTGTATTCTGATGTCTGTGAGTAGTGTAACTACATCAGTTATTACAGAAAAATGTGATCTGATAGTGTAAGTGATTAGTTTGAATTGTATTTCTAAACCACTTCTGTTGTGTCTGAGACTGCTGGTGCATTTTCTTCTTGTGTGTCCTCTCTAAAGCGGCCTTCATCTCATGGGATTTATCTGGTTACTAAAACTACAGATAATGTATTCACTCCTAGTTTGAATCAGTACAGCTGAACATAAAAAGGCTTTAGTGAATATCAAAATTCTGGGATGCATTGTGTGTGTTTGGAGGAGAGGAAATGCTAATGTCATATTTGCATTAGGTATCACAACTTACAGGTCTGTGGATAAAGGTATGACATTGTAGAAGTCATACTGGGAGAAGGACATCAGAGTGGTAAAGGGCATAGAGCTGAGCCTTAACAATCACATTAACACACTGTAAGAGAAATTTGAAAAGGGTAGTAAGGTATGCACTTGCCAAAGTGTTAAATGATAGGTGAGACATAGACCAGGATGAAAGACTTTCTAGAAGAGAGAGCTTATATGGGAAAGATTTAAAGCTGATTTTAATACATCCTGTTCATTATCTGGGTACATAGGGCTTTGAATGATTTGCTGGAGGAAATGTTGGAAGTGAAGATCAGTGGAAGACATCTAGGGTACCTAAGGCAGTAAAAAATAAGGAACTGTGTAAGGAGAATATGAAATCCTGCATATGATTAAACTGGTTCTGGTGAAGTTCTTCTTTCATAGATCAATTCATGTGATACTCTTAAGGAACTTGGAATGTGACCTAATGTATACATTTTGCATTTTCCAATAATCATTATAACACAGTGTCAGGGATTTTTTGGCAATAGGCTGCATGCTGCTACAGATACTAATGATCCCTCCGTAGTTATGGTCTTAGCTTATACATTTTTTTCTTTCCTTGAAATTTAGCAGAACTTTTTGCTGCGTATAAAATGAACATCAGGAGGAAGAAGTTGAATAGTGTGCCACTGCCTGATCCAAATGAGAAGTTGGTTGCAGCCTTGGTGATGCTACAGAATGAGATTGATGGCATCCGATCAATGCTGGAAAAGAAGCACCAGCTGCGCCAGCTGTATCTGGATCGTGTGGAGCTCATGAGGATTTTGGACATTTTTTTCTTCACCATATATCTGATGCTACTGGGTGCATTTGTCCTTGTGCTTGTGGTGTACTGGAGAGAAAACTCAGACTAGAGATTATCCCTTCATTGCAGGAGCCTACTGTTTAAGTTGCAAGAAGACCAAGGAAAATATTTTCTTAAATGGATATTAGCTGAAAATATATCCACATATTTGTTAACATTTAGCAAAGGTCAAGACTTTAATCTGAGAATATTTTTTCTGCAGAAATATGATTGTGCTGACCACTTATATAGTAAATCAACACAAAATGAGCAAATTCTGGACAACAGACAGCTGAGGTTGGTAGTACATGATAGCTAAAGTTTGCTATTTTTCCCCAATCATATTTTACATGTTCCTGTCTGTCCTGTGTGGTAGTCCTCCTGCCTGTTTTCTGTTCTTCTTGCCATGCCTTGTGTCACTAAGATAATTTGCATTTGCTATCTTTCCGGATGGAGAGATAATACATGCACAGCTAAGATTAAGCCCAACATTGCACATATTCCCACCGTAGCCCTGTCACATTTTTTTGCTTTGTTACTGGATGAATAAATAGTGATCCCAGAGGGCCTGATAGATCATGTTTCATGCTATTCAGAAGGCAACCTGAGATGTTGTCAGGATTCGATGCAGGGGTGTTGGCCTTACAAACAGCATTGAGGACTTGGTCCCTAGTAACAGCTGGGGGTTATATTTGATGATATTTCCTGAGGGTGTACTTGGGGGTTGATAGTCAGAGCTGAATTTGTCTGCTAGTAGGTTTGCTATAGCCTCTGGCTCAGCGTAAGTAGCTCCATTAACAATGAGCTTTGTACACAATTGTGTATTACCTTTGAAGCTGCGGGCATATCTAAAGAATGCCTTGTAGTTGTACTTGACTTGGGACTCCAGATGAACCTCAAATTTGGCTTTGGCAGACTTTTTGTTCTATGAGTTTTTGTGTACTTTGATGTGAGTGCTTTTATCATGTTTGCTACACCTCCTAAGTATTGCCATGATTTTCTTCCTTCTGTTACACAACCTATCCTCTTTGCAGCTATTAACATGCTTGTATAGGGTTTCTGTCAACAGTGCCATAAAGGCAGCAGTGTTCTCGGGGTTTAGGAGGGCTTGAAATTTTGACAAGTTATCACTTAGTAGAACATTACCCTTAGAATAGCTCCTGAATGTTCTAGAATTAGCTGGGGTTCCTAGTTTTACTTTTACTTCATAGGAGACAGTTTTGTGGTCTGACCTTACCAGAGGGGAAATTACACTGGGGGGTGTCCACTCTCCCATACTGCTGAGGACCAGATCCAGTATGTTTGCACCCCTGGTTGTCATATTGATGATCTAGTCCAGGATGATGAATATGGTATTAGATTGAATGCTGATATCTCCAGTAAGCTTAAATACATGTTATGGGTTTCCTAGGTCATAAAAGGGGATCTGTAGCTTGCAAGGAAGTGGTATGGGATTTTGCTTATGGTGATTTCAGTGTGGAGAAAACTGAAGTGCATCATCCTGTTTGACCAGCCTTGAGGTATATTTATCTTTGAAGTATATTGAGACGAATACATAGAAGGCATTATAGCTTTGCAATGCTGTATTGCTCACCACAGCTTTAAACCATAAGCTTCTGCTTGGCTAGTGTTTTAGGCACTGATGTACATCGTGTTTCACTGTTGCAGTCATGACTGTAGGGTTCTCCCCTGCCGGCAGGCAGTCCTCGGCCGGCCAGAATCCCAAAGTCTGGGTCCGGCGTTGGCTGCTCAGCCATGCTCCCTGACGTCAGAGTGCCAGGAGTACAAAGCTGGCAGCCGACGCCATGTTCTCCAGTCTTTCTTGCCTTGCGGTGATAGCAGTTCGCAAGTGCCGGTCGGCTGACTCCTGACAATTTTTTCTAAACGTACTTCAGTCTGAAGACTTTCTACTCCTACTCAAAGCTAAGTACCTCGTTGGGGAAACTTTTTTCTTGCTCCAGTCCGATGTCAGAAAAAGTTAATAATTGTATTTCATGTGGGAAGCAAATACCTCATAAGGATTTTCATTCTTACTGTATTCCTTGCTTAGGCCCTAACCACGACGTAGCTAGTTGTAGGTTTTGTGCCAGATTTAATCAACGTACTATTAAAAGAAGGTACGATTTTGCATTTCATTACTTCGGTAGGCGTTTTAATTACAAAATGTCGTCGGACGCGCTTCCGGCTACCGGAGTTCACAAACGACGCAAGGATAAAGACAGGCCTCCGAGGTCCAAATCAGACGATATTGTACAAGCAGAGCCAGCTTCAGGTTCGGCAGTCGTCAGTGAGGCACTTTTGCAGCCCTTGTCGTCGGCCATTTCAGAACCGACGGCCGAAACGGACTCCCACGAGGAGCCAACGAGGCCTTTGAATACTTCAGTTGCAGGACCTTCGGACAATGCTCTTTCGGATGGGTCCAGAGCCGCTGTGCAGGTACCGGCTTCCAAAGGGGTTTTCAGGCCTTCTCAGCTTCTGATAAAGGCAAAGACTCCTTCCAAATCAAAGACCACAGCCCAGGCCTCTTCTGATCCAGGACCCAAGTCTCAGAAACAGTTACTTAAGATGGCGGAGGACTTGCTTACTATGATTAGGGGTTCACATCCCCCTCCAGACAAAAGGCCAAGGCAGGAATTGTATTGTGACTCCTCTGATCAGGCTTCTATTTCTTCAGTTTCTTCTTCTGACCAGGATTATTCTTTTGCTCCATATGAGGATTCTGATGCTGAGGAATCCATTCCTTCAGCTTTTCCCCCTGAGGATTTTTCTTTTGGGGAAACTTTACATGAAATGAGGGAACATTTTCACTGGGAAGGACAGGAGTACTTGGAATCTAAGAAGAGACTTGGGGATTTTCTTCTTCTTCCTCAACATAGACCCCTGGCTATCCCTCCAGTTTTGGATATTGTGGATGATGCTTTTTCGGAGGCTAACTTAACTCCTGACTCTCTTCCTCCAGCTCCTGTTAAGCCTGAAAGATATTATAGGGTTCCTGATTCCCACCAGTTTTTATACAAGAATCCTACTGCTGATCCTGAAACCATTTCTCAGGGCCCTAAGGGGGTTAAGGCCGCTTCTGCTAAAAACCCCATTCCCACTGAGGAGGATTCCAGATCTTTAGAAAGATGGGGCAAAAAAGTGTACACTTCTGCAACTTTATCTGTTAGGGCTTTAAACTGTCAGTTTCATATGCTGAAATACTAGCAATTTCTTTTGTTTGTTTTGAAACAAAAGCTAACTTCCATTTCTGCTTGTGCAGATGATAAGGAATTACACAATTTAATGCATACCACTGAACAAGTAGGGAAGCATGGTTTACACTGTGGTTTTGATGCCTTGGATGCTTCTTGTAGGGCTGCTGCCTCTGGCACAGTCATTAGAAGGCATGCTTGGTTAAAGGAACAAAACTTGCCAGATCAAGTAAAAGCTAAGTTATTGGATGCTCCTGTTCAACATAATGTTTTGTTTGGATCAAAGGCTGAAGAGGTGATAAAGAAGATGGAAGACAAGGCAAAATCCATGCAAACGGTTAAGGATTTTTTTACAAGTACAGCCACCCAGATTTAGTAGGAATTGGCCTACTAAAAATTGGTCCTTTCCCAATTCAGACAGGCCTCAAAGGGGTAGATACAGACGCTCCCGGGGAAGGCCCCAAACGCAAGCCTCTTATAGATCAAGACAGTGGACTGCTTCCACCCCTAGGGGAGGAGAGGACAGGTCGCAAGCTCATAGAAAACAGGCTCAATGACTCCCCCTGTTGGGCCGCAGGAACTTCTTGCCTGGTAGCCCCTCTCGGAGGAAAACTTTCTCTTTTTTACCTAAATTGGACTCATATAACCCAAGACAAGTGGGTTCTGGATGTGGTTTCAAGAGGTTACAAATTCCATTTTCATACCCTACCAAGACCAAGCGGATGGCCGGATCTACCAAAACATCAATGGTTAGAGGCCTTAAACCAGGTGGAAGCCCTCTTGGCTATGAAAGCCATAGAACTGGTTCCACTTTCAGAAATGGGACAAGGTTTTTACTCAAGGCTCTTCCTAGTCCCCAGAAAGCAAAATTCATGGAGACCCATTGTGGATCGGTCAGTCTTGAACACTTTTCTCGAGATACCAAAATTCAAGATGCTTACTCTACAGCAGCTGCTTCCAATGTTGACCAAAAATGCATGAATGGTAACTTTGGATTTAAAGGAGGCTTATTTACACATTCCCATCAGGCAGGAGTGCAGAAAATACCTCAGGTTCAAGGCCAGATCGAGGCACTATCAATTCTCTGCGCTGCCCTTTGGATTGTCTACTGCACCCAGGGTCTTCACCAAATGCCTGGCTCCAATAGTAGCTTATTGCAGACTCAAGGGAATTCAAATTTACCCTTATCTGGACGACTGTCTTATTCAGGCAGACAGCAAGGATGTCTTACTCCAGCATCTAGAATTTGTTCAAAAACTTCTCAAGTTCCTGGGGTTCACTGTAAACATAAAGTCAAATTTGACACCCTCACAACAGATAACCTTTCTGGGTTCTCTTATAAACACAAAAACCCAGATGGCATTTCTGACATACGAAAAACAATTACAGCTGGCTTCAACTTTCAAAACCTTGGCATTATTAACTCAGCTATCTGCAAGGAAATTCCTGCAGGCTTTGGGTTACATGGCCTCCTGCATCCTTCTCGTACCATATGCAAGACTACATATGAGGAAAATACAGTGGTACCAAAAAAGTGTATGGTCTCAGCATTGCCACAGTTTAGACATACAGATCTTCGTCCTGCCTTGTCTTCAAAAGGAATTCCTTTGGTGGTCCAAGGCATGTACTCAAAACAAAGGGAAGGCCTTCAGTCTGCCTCCAGCCAGTCAGATACTAACCACGGACGCCTCTGATTATGCATGGGGAGCCCATTTGCAGGGCAACTGTCTGCAGGGCCTTTGGACAAAGGATCAGAAGCACCTGCATATCAATTTAAATGAAATGTTAGCCATTCAGAATGCTCTATTGGCCTTCAGGAATCTTCTACAACCAGGGCAACTACTGATACGGACAGACAACACCACAGTTATGTGGTACATAAACAAGCAAAGGGGATCACATTCCTATCCCCTTTGCAGGCTAGCCATGAATCTATGGAACACAGCTCTAGCTTACAAACTGGACCTTCAAGCCCAGTTTCTACCAGGGAAGCAAAACATCCTGGCAGACAGTCTGAGCAGGAACCTGTCAGACCCACGCGAATGGATGCTGGACACAGAGGTTCTCAAGATGATTACAGCAGTCTGGGGATGTCCTCACATAGACCTCTTTGCATCCCACCTCAATCATCAACTACAGATATTTTGCACAAGGACATTCTACGAACTAGCTTGGAAAGTGGATGCACTATCATTCAGTTGGAGAAATCTCTCGGGGTATGCCTTCCCGCCTCTACCTCTTCTTCCACGGGTGTTATTAAAGATCAAACAGGACAAGCCCAAGATGATAATTTTACTGGCCCCAAATTGGCCTCGACAGTTTTGGTACCCAACTCTGAAAAACCTTTCTCTGGAGCCCCATTGGGTTTTACCTCAGACTCCGAACCTTCTGTCTCAACACCAGGGTCAGGTTCTGCACTCCCATGTCAAAACTCTCTGCCTGGCTGCCTGGTTAATCCAGGGTCTATGATTCATTCTTTTCTACCCCAGCAGGTTATGGATGTCATTTTAGAAGCCAGATGTCCTAGCACTAGAAAATCTTATGCAGGAAAATGGAAAAGATTTTTCACCTGGATGCAGGCTCAGGATTCAGATCCTCTTATTCCTAACATCCCTCTGATTTTACTTTATCTGACAGACCTCTTACATAAGGGTCTTTCTTTTTCTTCCATTAAGATACATGCCTCTGCTATTTCTGCTCATTATAATTCAGACCCTCCAATCTTTTCCCACCAGCTCATGAGACAGTTTCTCAGAGGAGCTAAGAACTTAAGGCCCCCTAGATCTCCACCCATTCTTGCCTGGGATCTCAGCTGTGTTTTGGAAAAACTCACTCTACCTCCTTTTGAGCCTGCTGCCACGTCTGACATCAAGTTTTTATCTTGGAAGACAGACATCCTGTTGGCTCTGACCTCTGCCAGGAGAGTTTCGGAGTTGCAAGCTCTCATGACTGGAACCTTATATCATTTTTCACCAAGACAGGGTGTCTTTAAGGACTAATCCTACTTTCATGCCTAAGGTGGTTTCCAAAGTGGCTTTAAATCAAACTATTCACCTTCCAACTTTTTTCCCCACTCCTGAAAATAGGGGGGAAAGGATCTTGCATTCCTTGGATGTACACAGACAACTACGTTTTTACCTGGACAGAACCAAGGACATCAGGAAATCAGAGCAATTGTTTGTTTCTTATGCTTCAAACTCCCAAGGTAAAGCCATTTCAAAACAGACCATTTCTAAATGGATTGCTCATGGAATCAGATTTTGTTATTCACACCATGGAAAGCAAATCCCAGGGAGTATAAGGACTCACTCTACCAGAGCTGCTGCCACTTCAGCTGCCTTCCTCATGGGAGTTCCTACCAAAGACATTTTGGAAGCTGCAACTTGGAGTTCAGTGCATACTTTTTCTAAGCACTACAATCTACCTCTCTACTCTAAGTCTAGGGCAGGCTTTGCTTCTGCCGTCTTGCAGGGCCTTTTAGCTGCCCCCTCTACTTTATGACCACCTCCGTTTTCTTCTGCTTTGGGATTCAACCCTACAGTCATGACTGCAACAGTGAAACACGATGAACATAGTACAGTTGTGTACACTTACCATAAATGTAGATGTTCGAGTGTCTTCACTGTTGCAGTCTGCTTCCCTCCTGTCCCCTGTTATTTTTTCCTTTGTGTGATTCCCTTCTTCACCCTTCTTCTGAGGTGTATTTGCAAAGGGTATGGGATTTTATTCATTTTGGAACACCTGACATCTGGGGCAAGAAAAACTGGAGAACATGGCGTCGGCTGCCAGCTTTGTACTCCTGGCGCTCTGACGTCAGGGAGCATGGCTGAGCAGCCGACACTGGACCCAGACTTTGGGATTCTGGCTGACCGAGGACTGCCTGCCGGCAGTGGAGAACCCTACAGTCATGACTGCAACAGTGAAGACACTCTCGAACATCTACATTTATGGTAAGTGTACACGACTGTACTTTTTGTTGATGTGGAAAACAGTGGAATTAACAGTCATGTTTCTTCATGGCCCTCACAAATCCTACCACCATCAGTATCTTCCTTGGTGACATGCTGTTTTTGTAGCTGACAGTTACATATGTGTCCACACTCTAGGTTTACTGAGCATATATCCCTCCCCCATAAAACAATCCCAGTACGACTGATCAAGGCCATTGGACTGTCCCTGTCACTGTTACAAATATTTTGGCTGCTGAGATATGTACAATGTCTATAACAGTAAAAATGTATTGAACAATGCTCTACGTACGAGTTGTTGGATGTACATCCCATCAAGCTAACTATCCTGCAGCCCAGTAATTGCTGTACCCTTGCAATCCTTATCTTAATACACCATGCCCAGGACACTTAAAAGTACTGGCAAAACTATGTCCCTTAGCAGCTGTAATACAAGTGAATGGACTTGTAAGAAGTAGGAATTAACTTGTACAAGCAGATATGTTTTTGCTGAAGAAAGTTTCTTTTCCAATTCACGTTTTTCAGGAATCAAACTGCAAATTCTGGAGGTTTTTTCTGCAGAGCTTATATCATGTAGATTCACCTGTCTTGGCTTAATTGTTATGCCAGTTAGGGCTTAGCTCATTATTGTTTCTGATTTGCTCCATTTGTACAATGAGCGAACCTGCCAACAACTGTGCAGACTTCTACTTGATGCCCCAGCACACACCTGGTTCCTTGCAGTCAGGCAGCACTGTGCACACATGGTCCAGGCCATGCTTTAAGAGGGGGATCTGTAATTCCTTACATAAATAATGAGAAAACATCTCTGTGTGGAAGATCTAAGATTCCATAGAATTCAGGCAACTAATAAAAATCCAAAATAATAACAGGTAGTAGAAATACTTTCTTTAAAACTGTCCAAAGCATAAATCATTAATGAACGTAAGGAAGTACAAGCTGGTTAAATTTGAATCTTCGTTATTAAAAACACACACAAACAAGTGATCCAAATAGTAGTTGAAAAAAACTGAATAAACGTGTATAAATTCACCATTCCATGAGTATCTCTATTTAAAAGCATGGGAGTAGCTTACTAGGGTATCTGAATTGTAAAAGACAATTAGCATGTTTACTTGTTAAATACCCCCCCCCCCCCATACTAGTGTGGTATTTGACACAGTTCTGCCCTACTTCAAGCTCTGTGATTCCAAAGTAAGTTAAACTAAACTAAAAATTAAATTAAAAACTACACATTAATAATGGCTAAAACTTCCTGGAAGCATTTAATTGTATAAAAAAAAAGAAAAAGTTAACATCAATCTTCAAAATTCCTTAAAAATCTTTTCACCAAGATTTAGAAACATTTTTATCACAGATCACTTTTGTCAGTTAGAACTTCTACAGGTTTGTGTGTCAAGTGGGAAAAGTGATTAAAAATTAAATACATACTACATTTTGTTGGGCTGAAAACCATACATGTTTAAGAACATGTAGTACAAAAAACAAATCCTAAATAAAAACATATCACATTCTTGAGAGTATATATGTACATAAGTTTGTTCATCTCAAATGATAAATCTGTTAAAGAATTTTGAAGTAAAAAACACTCAAACTTATATTAAAAAAAAATGTTGCTAATGGTCACAACAGTGATATTTGCTCAGGTTTGCAAACCCTAGGAAAAAATATGTAAATAGGACCCCGTATAAAAATGATGAATGTTATGATATTGGAGCTAATATAAACATGTAGTATATCCACCCCTACCTAATACTCTGTGTGTCTAGTTAAGCTCAAACACTGTGAATTAAAAAGTTACAACCTAAAAAGAATAAACTGTCTCAAAAATCATGCATGTGCTATATGGAATATATAGCTGCTCTGCTTTTTGTTAAAAATAATACAAAGTTAATAAAAGTATTAATAATTGCAAATGAAGTTCACACCTACCGTCTTGTAAACAATGAAACAACTTTCTTAGCTCTAGTATACTTTTCAGTGAGCAATAACAGTTTATTCCAGGCTTTCTAAAAGAGTTCAGCCTTAGTTGTCACATACATTCTTGTTTTTCTAAAGAATTTGGGATGTTTCCTTCAGGTTCACTGAGGTCTATGTGATAAAGTATCTCAAATCTAAACCCAGGGTGTCTTCTGTGGAGTTGAAGGTGTCTGACCAGGGCATTGTTTCTACATTTAGAAATGATCTCGGATAGATGACACGAAATCTTTTGTTTCAGTTTATTGGTAGTCTTTCCCACATAAAATGCATCCATTGCAACTAGACCTGTAAACAACTTGTGCAGAGTTGCAGTCTCCATCTGCATTAGTCTTAATACATTTCTTTAAATATGGGCAGTAAAAAGAGTCTCCCTGTCTTGAATGTAGATGCAAAATGAACAGTATGTTTCACATTTTTTGTGTTCCTTTCCTGTGGTTTAGGTTTCCCTTCTATAAAGCTCCTAACATTTCTAGCCTTCCTATATACTAAAGTTGGGGCTTCACCTGAAATGTGTACAAGATAAGGGCTTTCTGTCATTATGGCCCAGCGCTGCTTGATAATATTCTTGATACAATGATAATCCATAGTACATGTCAGTATGCAGCTGTCTTTTGATTTATTGTCCACAGATTTCTTAAAAATTCTTCCAATGGGTCGGTTTAGTGTGGGTGCATTGATATTTTTAAGCTCAATGATTGGTTCAAAAATGTTTCTTAATTTTTGCTTCTCGTATCCCGTTGCTAAGAAATCATTTTCCAAATCGTTAAGGTTTCTCAGAAACGGTTCAGTCTTTGTGGTTATTCTAGCTAATCTATATCCCTGGGACATAACCACATTATATTTTGTCTAGGTGGGGTGTAGATTTTTACTTTGGAGTAAGAGGTTCACTTTTGTTGGTTTTTGGTAAAGATCAGTGGAAATTCTGCTGTTGTTAATGTCCTTGGAAATTAAGATGTCTAAGAATGTGGTTGAGCTGGAGCTGTGGGATGAAGTGAAATGCAGGAAGGCAGTAGTTAGAGTGAGGTACTTGATAAACTCCTCTAGCTGTAAAGTGTCACCTTTCCATAGAATAAAAATATCATTGATAAAACAAACATAACATGAGATGTGCTGCATGAAATTTCTGTGGAGAACATAAAATCCTCCTCCCACTTGCCCAGGGCTATGCCGGCTAAGCTGGAGCCATTGCCACCCCCGTAGTTATTCCATTCTTTTGCTCGTAATGTTTTCCATTGAAAGTAAAGAAATTAAAATGAAGTACCAGATTAATGAGCTTACTTAACTTTTCTATGTGCGCTTGTGTACCATTATGATGTCTTTTAAGAGTCCACAGCTACTTCTATGCAGTAATTGTGAGAAAGCGCAAGGTTAGTTTATGGCAAAAATGCCTTGCTAGATCTGTGGTTTACAGGCTTATTGTGCAATTGGCTTTCTAGGCTGCTTCCTTTAGGCCTGTGAGGCCTAAATCACTCATAGAAATCTTGTCTAATCTTGACTGAGTGCTGTACATGAACAAATTGAAAGTACACGACCCCCAAAAGAAGAAGATAATGAAAAAGATGCAAAGACCACGGAAAAGAGGCGCTAGAGCTGGTATTAATGGCAGGTGAAAGCAAACCCCTACTGACCAACACTCCCATCTGTCATGCTAGAAACGTTCCATCCCTGGGAAACAAAATGAATTACCTAAGATTGGACTTAAGCAGCCATGAAGAGGTGAGAAACTGCTGTGTGTTTATCCTTACAGAAACATGCCTAAATTAAAGTATCAGTCACAGTATTGTTCATGTGGGTGGGCTAGCATTATTTAGAGCAGACACAAACCAGGATCTTATTGGCAAATCCAGAGGACATGGAGTCTACAGCTACATAAACAACAACTGGTGCTCCAGCTATGAGAAAGTCTCCACCCACTGCTCTGTGAAAAATCCAGGGGAGTTGGAGTCTGCATCTACAGAAATAACTGGTGCACCAGCTGCGAGAAAGTCTCCATCCACTGCTCTGTGAACATAGAGTTCATGACAGTAAAATGCAGACCCTTTTACTTGCCAAACGAATTCTCAGCTATTATCATCTTAGCTGTTTATATTCATGCAAAGTGCAAACACAGATGAAGCACTGGCCACACTTTACCAGTCAATCAGTGAAATGCAGTACAACCCCCCCCAACTGTGTCTATATCATAGTGGGCATCTTTGACCAGGCTAATACAAAATCAGTTCTACCGCATTACTACCAACATATAGACTTTGTCACCAGATGTGCCAACATACTAGATCAGGTCAGCACCATTGTCAAACAGGCATTCAGGACAAAGCCCCTCCTGCACCTTGGTAACTCGGATCATCTATCCATTATGCTAACAGCAGCCTACAGACCACTGCTAATCAGAGAGAAACCATCGAAGAAGTAAATAAGAGTCTGGCCAGGAGGAGCAATCTCTGCACTTCAGGATTGCTTCGAATGCACAGACTGGAACATGTTCAAAGAAGCTGGCCACTGTAGATTAGCACACCAACCTGGAAGAGTACACTGAGTCGGTAGTAGGATACATATCAGTGTGTGGATGATGTGACAGTCACCAAGAGCATCACCACATGAGCCAAGCAGAAACCCTGCCTCACAAGCAAAGTGTATGGCTCCTGAGGACACACAACACTGCCTTCAAGTCAGGGGATAAGAACATCCTTAGGTCAGCCAGAGAGAACCTGAACAAGGGAGTAAAAAGACCATATGGTCAGAAGATCCAGAGCCACGGCAGTGACCTCAGAGACTCAAGGCGACTGTGGCAAGGGGTACAATCCATCACGACAAGCCTATGTCAGCACAGCGAGATGACAATATCGACTTCCTTAACAAGCTCGACACCTTCTTCAATAGGTTTGAGGAAAGAAATAACACAACTGCAGTGAAAGCCCCTACAAATCAAACGGACAAAGTACTATGCCTCAACCCTGCTGATATCAGATGAATCCTGTGCAGGGTTAACCCAAGGAAGGTGGCTGGACCTGACAATACCCTGGGATGGTGCTCAGAGAATGCACTGACCAACTGACACAAGTTCTCACAGACATCTTCAGCATCTCATTAAGTCAGGCTATCGTACCCAAATGCTTCAAAACTACAACCATAATACCTATACCAAAGAAATCTCCACCATTAACTCTAAATGACTACTGCCCCAAAGCACTCGCTTCAGTAGTAATGAAGTGCTTTGAGAGGCTGGTCAGGGACCATATAACATTCAAACTTCCTGGATCCTTAGATCCACTTCAGTTTGCATATTGACCAAATAGCTCCACAGAAGACACTATATCAATAGCTCACCTGGAAAACAAGAACTGTTATATGCGAATGTTGTTCATAGACTTTATCTCTGCTTTCAACATAGTGATCCCCCAACATCTCATAAAGAAACTTGACCAGCTTGGAATAAACATTCCCCTATGTAGTTGGATACTGGACTTCCTCACGGACAGACCACAGACAGTAGTACGCATTGGGAATAACACTTCCAAAAGCATCACTGTGAACATGGGGGTTCCTCAGGGCTGTTTTCTGAGCCTTCTGTTGTTCACCTTTGTTAACTCAGGACTGCACCACCAAGCTTAACTCCAACTACATCAGGTTTGCAGATGATACAGCTGTCATTGGCTCACTAGCAACAATGATGAATCAGCCTACAGGGAGGAAGTTAGTCCATTCATCATCTTGTGCAACAAGCACCACCTTGCACTAAACTTGAACAAGACCGAAGAGATTATTGTTGATTTAAGAAGAAGGCATAAAACACACTCTACTAACAATCCGTAATGAAATAGTGGAGAGAGTGGAAAGCACAAAGTTCCTAGGGGTACCTATCACAGATGACCTAACAGGGAGCATTAATACTACTGCCATCGTAAAGAAAGCACAGCAATGCCTTCATTTCCTGAGAAAGTTGAGGAAGGTAAACCTCCTCTCTCCAATCCTCACTACCTTCTACATAGGCATCATAGAGAGTATAATAACCAACAGTATTGTAACTTGGTAAAGTAACTGCTCCACCTCAGATCAAAGGTTCTTCCAAAAAGTGGTTAGGGTAGCAGAGAAAATCATTGGGACCACAGTCCGAGCCATCCAAGAAATATACCTGTCACAGTGTTTCAGCAGGGCTAACAATATAACTAGAGATACTACCCACCCTGCCCAGGGACTGTTCACCTATTTAACTTCTGGTAAACCCTACCACAGTATGAGATGCAAAACAGCCAGATTCAATCAGAGCTTCTTCCCATGACCATTAGACTACTAAACTCACACTAACTCCACACCATGCTGAACTCTGAAAAAAAGGCTGCTGAAAATTCCAGTGACAATACCTTATATTTTTTGTGCAATAACTCCACTGAGATTCTTATATTAATATTTTTGTGCACTAATCAAAGCTGTAAAGCAACTGTGCAGTAATGACTGTGTGGAAAAATTCTCCTGTGTGTGCAGTCAATATGTATAGTAGTTAGAGTTTAAGAAGATATGTGTCATGTTAATAGTAGCTGTTCTACTGTAAATTGTCGGTAAGTGGAAATGCCTCTACCTTGAGACAAGTAATGAAGTTTCGTTCAGTGATGCACAAGTTCTATAGTCTGAATGACAGTAAAGTTCACTTTGACTTTTTGACTATATAATGACTCTACATTGATTGTTAACAAGATGCTGTCAGCTTCAACTTTAATGTTTCTTATTTTTTTCAAAAAGTCCATAGAATCTTTCATATATGATCTGTTCTTCTCAGCTAAGGGTTTCAATAAATAATGTAGGTATATGGCCATTGCTTCCATATGGGATCCCACGCTTGCCACCACTGGCCTATTATTCTGGGTTATCTTTATTTTTACAGGTTTCGGTATTCCAAAAAAAACTTAGACACCATAAATAAACATACAGATTATCTGTAATCAGACCTTCTTCATGTAACACCATAAGGGTGGTATTCCAGTCACCACAGGCTCTTTTTATGCCATCAAAAGTATAATTCTCATAAAAATTCATGTCATTCAGCATGTCTTCTATTCTCACATTGTAGTTTATAGTATCAGTTACTAATATTCCACCTCCCTTGTCAGCCTTCATTATGCACCTAGGCTTATAGCTCAGCATAATTAATGCTTTTTTCTCCATGTTGAGGTTAAAATACTTTTTCATTGGTGGTTTCTGTAGCAGCTTTCTAATGTCTGTTTCACATTTTACTTCGAATGCAGCTAGCGGTTGGTGCAAGGGAAGGCAGTAGCTGCTGGGTCTCTTATTTATTTTCCCAATTCTTAGCCTTACCATGGAATTGTACTTTTAAACTGAGTTTTCTCACATAACTGTTGAGATCTATAAGTACCTGGGCTGCATTGTTTCTGTAATTAGGTATAAAGGTAAGCCCTTTGGAAAGTACACTTCTTTCATTGTCTGACAGTTATTTATTTATTTTTTTTATGTAGTTCCAAATTAGCAGGTAAGTTCTTAATGTGGGTACTTCCTCCATCTGACCCAGGGACCTAGGGTGAAGTTGGGATTGCCCAGGTACCTCATTTCCCTCACCCCAGTCCACTGTTTGGTTCTCCATTTGCCTTGGGGGTTTCTGGATGGAGTTTGAGAGCACTGAAATTACTCTTGTGCCCTCTGGACCTCATTGGATTGTAGTAGTAATCCTCATTCTGGCTCTGGTAAGATGGACTGACCCTGGGGCTCTGGCTTTGGTCTTGGTACTGGTGTTAGTTCTGGTACTGGTATGGTGGTTTGTGTCTTTTCTGCTGAAGAAGTTCTTTCTGATGATGGGGGTCTCAGTGGTGTTGCTGCTGTTCATGGTAGCTGAATTGTCCGTGATCTCAGTTGTCCTGTCGCTTCTGCTGTTTTTCCATTAGATCCCTGTTGTGATTCTGGTCCATTCTGTGGCTTTGGTCTCCATTCTGTGGCTTTGGTCTCTGTTCTGATCCAAATCCACTTGTTCCACACCAGGTCTCTGGTGGTCAGGGGTGATTGTGATGGTGGGGGGGGGGGGTTCCTGTTGTTGTTGTGCAGCGTCCCTGTCCACTTCTTTGTGGAGATCTACATTGCGAAAATCCTGTTGAGATCTGCTGCCATGGTGGTATTTCCTTCTATTACCCCTGTTATAATTCCTGTATAAACTGAAACAAAGGATTTTGGGTCATTTATCTGAGATCTGGTCTAAATGTAGAAACAATGCCCTGGCCAGACACCTTCAACTCCACAGAAGACACTCTGGGTTTAAATTTCAAATACTTAATCACACAGACATCACTGAACTTGAAGACATCCCAAATACTTTAGAAAAACAAGAATTTATGTGGCAACTAAGGCTGAACTCTTTTAGAAAGCCTGGACTATATTATTGCTCACTGAAAAGTGTACTAGAGTTAAGAAAGTTGCCCTATTGTTTACAAGACAAAAGGTGTAACTTTATTTGTAATTATTAGCAATTTTATTAACTTTTTAAATTTTTTTTTTTTTTTTTTTTTTTTAACACAAAAGCAGCGCTAGATTCCGTATAGCACATGCATGATTTTGGTGACAGTAAAGCCTTTTTAGGTTGTAACTTTTTAATACACAGTGTTTGAGCTTAACTAGACACATATTAAGGATTGGGGCAGATATACTATATGTTTATATTGGCACCAATATTATAATATTCATAAATCTTAAACGAAGTCCTCTTTACACATTTTTTTGGGGTTTGCAGACCTGAGTGAGTGTCACTGCCGTGAATGAGCGACTGTTTTTTTATGGATTGCTGAGCGTATTTTACTTTAAAATTCTGTAATAAATTTATCATTTGAGATGAATAAACGTATGTACACATACAGATTCTCAAGAATGTGATAGGTTTTATTTAAGATTTGTTTTTTGTACTAGATATTCTTAAATAATCTGTATTGTTTTTAGCCCAACAGAACGTAGCATTATTTATTGTTATTTAAATTTCATTTAATTTTATTTCATTTTAATTCCCCAGGGATGTGTGCTCTCCCCACTGCTATTCTCCCTCTACATTAATGACTACACCTCTAAGGACTCCTCTGTCAAACTTATTAAATATGCCGATGATGCAACTACCATCGGTCTCATCAGGAATGGTGGTGAGTCTGCATACAGATGGGAGGTTGAGCAGCTGTCCCTTTGGTGTAGTCAGAATAATCTGGAACTGAGCACTTCATAGGTTCATAGGTAGGTACTAGGCTATTGGCCCTGGGGCCTATACAAGCCCAGCCAAAAAGGTACCCTGGCTTTTGCCACCCAAGAAAATTATTTTCCTGTGCCACTGTCGAGCAGAGCCACAGAGGTGATCCCTGGGGTGAATTTCCTATTTCCCATCCAATCATCAAGATTTTTCTTGAAGAGTGCTAATGAGGAGCTTTGTTTGATATAGATAGGTAGTTTATTCCAGAGTATGGGAAGTCTTTGGGACAGGAATCTATCCCTCTGGCATGTTCTGTTTATTGTGGTGACAAGGTTTAGGTCCCTAGAGCGTGTAGCTCGGAGGTTTTGGGATTTCTTTAAGTGGAGCATGTCCAACAGCTGTGGGTTTGACATAGCTTTGTATGTTAGGCAGAGATCACCTCTGAGTAGGCGATATGCGACAGAGTAAAGCTGGAGTTTTTTGAGACGGTCTGCTTAGGGCATCTGTTTGAGGCCGGTAATCCTCTTTGTGAGGTATTTCTGCGGCCTTTCCAGTTGTTGTAGATGTCTTGTGAGGTACATACCAAAAGGAACGTTGTACTCTATAATGGGTCTAATGAGTGATGAGTAGAGGGGAACAATGACCTCTTTTCTTCTGGATGAGAAACCTTTTGTGATGAGGTGTGCCACGTAGAAGGATTTCCTGACTACTGTGGCGATGTGATTTTCAAAGGAGAGACTACTGTCCACCTGTGTCCCAAGGTCTGTTTTCACACTTTCAAGTATACTACCGCCTATGTTGTAGTTCATGGGTACAGAGTTTTTACCAAAGGGGATGACAATGCACTTTTTGGCATTGAGCTTGTGGCCATGGCTTTGACACCAGGCATCTGTCTCAGTGAGGCCCTTTTGTAGGATGTCCACATCGTTAGGAGTTTCGATTATGGCTCCTAGTTTGCAGTCATCTGCGAACTTCGTTAGCCAAAGACCTTCTGTGTTAGCCTGTACTTCAGAGAAGTACATACCAAACAGGAGAGGACCCAGGACTGAACCATGTGGTACTCCACTTGTCACTGGTCTGAAGTCGGGTTTGTAGTCTGCTACTTTCACAGTGTGGGTTCTGTAAGTGAGCCAGTTGGCAACCCATCTTGTAACATAGGGATTTATACCTAGTTTAGTGAGTTTATCTATAATCCCAGAGTGAGGGATGGTGTTGAAAGCTTTGGCAAGATCTAGATAGGCTGTGTGGACCACCTTACCCTTGTCTACGGCTTTGGTGACTGCTTCAAAGAAGTCTGTCAGGTTTAGGAGACATGATCTGCCTTTTACAAACCCGAACTGGGTAGGATCCAGAGTTTGGAGATTACCAATGTCTTTGTTTATAAGTTCCATGATGATACATTCCATGGCCTTGCAGACCAGGCTCGTCAGGCTAGTGGGGCGGTAGTTCCCAGGGTCCGTGGTGGCTCCCCCCTTGTGGAGTGGGACAACCGTTGCTGTGCGCCATTCAGCAGGCACAAAGCCTGAGGTGAGACTATGATTGAACATGGTACTTAGGTGGGGTGCCAGTTCGTTCTGTAGTTCGTGTAGAACGCAGCCTAGGATGTTGTTTGGTCCCATGGATGCTGTGTTTTTGGCTTTGGAGAGTGTGGTTTTTACCTGTGCAGCCGTGATTACAGGAACTTTGCATTCTTCCGGTATAGAGATGGGCTCTTTAGGGGGTGAGAGGGGAGTAAAGTTAGTACTGAATCTGCCAGGATGTTGGCAATATCAGTTGGGTCTGTATATTTAGAACCATTGTGCTGTAACCCAGTGCAGATCTGAGTGTTGCCATTGAGATTCTTGACATAGCTATAGAATGCTTTGTGGTTGTCTTTAGAATCAGTGATGATTTTGTTTTCGTAACTAGCTTTGGAGGATTTTATCAGGGATCGCAGCTTCTTACTGAGGCTGACCAGGGAGCTCTTCCACTCATGGGATTTTACTCTCTTTTTTTAAGAGTTTCTTCCTTCTGTTGTACAGTTTGTTTATGGCAGGGGACCACCAGATTGGCTTCCTTTTTTTGGAGGATAGCGTCTTGGTTCTGTTTGGGATAGCACGATCTATGCACTCATGTAAGTGCTTATAAAGTGAAATTGTGTAGGATTCTGTAGTCGTAACTGTATTGTCCATCTGCATGGGTGTCATGAAGTTCACCACTTCTGTCTTAAGAAGCATGAAGTTGGCTTTGGAGAAATTTTTTACCATGGTTTCCTTAATGGGGGGGTGGAGGCAGGATGTGGATATCTAGGGTAATTAGCTTATGGTCGGATCGGACCAATGAGGCGTTGACTTCAGGTGTGGAACACCGGTCACTTATATTAGTAATGACTAGATCTAGGATATTGTTGCCCCTGGTGGGGGTGTGGATAATTTGATCCAGGGCATTGGAGTTTATGAATTCCAGAAAGCAGTGGGCGAAGGAGTTGGTACATGAGTAGTGTTCCCAGTTAATGGTGGGGTAGTTGAAATCGCCCATTATTAGGGTGTTTGTTTGAACCCATTTTACAGTGAGCTAATCGAAGGAAGGACACTCAGCAAACTCGGAGCTACAATATATAACATTAAGTATCCTGTTTTTTGTTTATTTTGTTCTTTATTTCTTTGTTCTTTATAGCACTTTGTGTACTGTGTATTTTTTCTAGCTAGTTTCACTGTGTGTGAGGTATTAACTGGAAATTGTCCACTCTTATTAAGCATCTGTTGGGTTGTTTGTTTATGATAACTTGTTGCAGTTAAACTCTTTTTTCTAGTGGCTCCTTTAGCTGTTTAAAACTTTCATTTAAAGGCTCATTGCTGCTTTTCAGCTGTGAGTAACATTTCTGCAGTTTGTTCTAAGTAGTGGGGATATTTGTAGCATTTCCATATTCAGGCTTGTATTTGGGCCTAGTGTTTGTGGAGGCTGTGTGTCTGAGCACATAATTCAGGGACATCTTGTTTTAGCCATCAGGCATTTCAGTGAGAGAGAATTGTTTGAGGTCATTGGCTGACTGAGGTCTCCTGGACTACAGCTTAGACTAAGCACCTCATTGGTTCTTTTGAGATTTCTTTCTTAAAAGCTGTCTCAGGTTTCAACTTTCTGTTACCTAAGAAGCTCAGTTGTGAGTGTTCAGCCATTTTACAGTGAGCTAATCGAAGGAAGGACACTCAGCAAACTCGGAGCTACAATATATAACATTAAGTATCCTGTTTTTTGTTTATTTTGTTCTTTATTTCTTTGTTATTTATAGCACTTTGTGTACTGTGTATTTTTTCTAGCTAGTTTCACTGTGTGTGAGGTATTAACTGGAAATTGTCCACTCTTATTAAGCATCTGTTGGGTTTTTTATGATAACTTGTTGCAGTTAAACTCTTTTTTTCTAGTGGCTCCTTTAGCTGTTTAAAACTTTCATTTAAAGGCTCACTGCTGCTTTTCAGCTGTGAGTAACATTTCTGCAGTTTGTTTACCACCCTCCCTCCCTGTTGGTATAGTGTTTTTATAGTTGGTGGCTTTGCAGTTGCCCGCCCCTAGTGTAAATTTGATCTGGGACCCTCCTCCCAGTCTAGTGTCATTACCTCATTCTACCCAGTACAGGGAGAGCATTTGAGAAGGCCAATCAGCTTAGTTTCTGCTACTCCTGTCTCTCTTTCCTTTCTCTCTTTCCAAAAAAAAAAATTATCTGCTTTTACTGTATTTGTGTTTTTTCCTACTTTATTTTGCTTTTGCGTCATCTTAAAAGTACTCAATTGTATTTATTATTGCTTGGTGTAACTCATTGTAAGCCTTTTAGTTTAAGCACCTGGGCTTCAGACCAGTTTTACATTAGGAAGGTTTGTGGTCTGCACTGTAGTGGCAGAACAGGTAGCTTACATCCTTCTAAGTTGGGAACTGCTGATTGAGGGCTCAGTGTCTGTTATTCTAAAAGTGTATTAATTCTGGTTTAAGCACTTGGGCTTGAGGCCAGTTATTTTACATTAAGAGGGTTCGTGTTCTGCACTCTTGTGGGAGGAGAGGCTGGACTCTGTCCTTCTGAGCTGGGAATTTCTGGTTAAAGCTTATAGTGCCTGCATATTTGAACTGCTTCTTACTGAAATTGGTACACCTCGTTTGCTGTAGCATAGACTAGATCCAGGCCTGCTGAATCTAGCTTTATTTGTATGCTTGTTGTTTGTTTATTTCCCTGAAATGCTAATTCCACCTAAAACGCGGCCTTTTAGAACTTCTGTGGATCCCTAGTGATATCTGCATTGCTTACTGTACTTATTTCCTTGTTTCACGTGAAAGAAAGTTACTGTTTGTCATTTTTGCATTTAAGTTACCTGTAACACATTGCATTTAAGTTACCTGGCACTTGCTCACTAAAGCAATTATATAAGTCAGCTCAAAAAATTAAAAGCACTACACCCTCACAAACTCCCCTTGAGTACCTTGTTCCTCATTGGCCCTTTTTTCAATTATAAAGGAATTCCCAATACTATTCTAGCATGTCTAAAGGTCAGTTGTCAATCTCCTCTCCGGTCCAGCTGGTGAATCTGGGAATCTTGAGGCAATGTTACAACTGCCTCATGTACACAGACAACCCTCTCCTCCTCCCAACAAATTCCAACACGTGAGAGATGCAACCATATAGCCAAACTGGAGGCTAAGCTCTCTCAACTCAGTACTGGCGTAACCAGTCAGGAGGAGAAGGAAACCACACTCACTACAATTCCAGTCTCACATAGACCTACCACGACAACAAACCAAACACATAAACACACAAAACATACACGGAGGCTCTAAATAAAAATCTGCCTAAGCAGCAGAGACCTCCAAAGCAGACACCCAAGCAACCGCTACCCCAAAACAAAACATGTGCAACACATAGCTCACAAAGCCAGTGTGCCGAACAGTCACAGCCCTTAAGGCTAAACAACACACCTGATACACTTGTAATAGGTGACTCTATCATCAGGCACACTGACGCCCCGCTCACCAGGCTGAACAAGGAGAAGGTCACGGTGAGCTGCCTGTCGGGCGCTAGGATCCGCCACATAACACAAGCACTCAGGTCACTCCAAGGCAAGTACAAATATGACTCAGTCATTGTCCATGCTGGTGTGAATGACCTGAGACGTACCTCCCTGGACTACATGAAAAGAGACATAGAGGAGCTCTCTGAGCAATGTAGCCCAGGCCGGTATGACCCTGACCTTGAGTAGCATCTTACCCTCACCAAGAATGATGCCACAATATGAAGACAAGATGATCAATTTCAACAATTGGCTTAAGTGTTGGTGTCATTCAAAGGGGATCCAATGCCTGTCAGCATGGGATGACATGCTCGACAAGCCACGATGCTTCGCTAGGGACGGCTTGCACCTGTCACCCCTGGGCTTTCGGATATTGGCAAAGGCACTTGCTACCCCCATAGTGCCTTTTTTAGGCAAGGCTCAAAAGACAAACCCACCTCCATAGGTATCACAAGGGATAAGAAACTAAGAGTAATGCTATTCAACGCCAAAAGTCTAAACCTCAAGATGCACGCACTCAAAACTCTCCTTAGCATGGAGAACATCGATATCTGTGCAGTAACAGAAACCTGGTTCAAGGCTCCCGAGAGCACCCCAGCACTACCAGGTTATACCTCATACCATGCTTTTCGGCCCCAAAACTTGGACCGAACCACAAAAGGAGGGGGAGTATCAATATTCGTCAAAGATACCCACACCTCCAGGTTGGTGGCACAGCACGAAGCATCAGAGACTATCCATGTGCAACTAACTGTGGGTAAAACTGCCTTCCAGTTTATAGCCTGCTACAGACCACCTTCCCAAACACAGGAACCCCACTTGGCCTTCCTGAGAATACTGGAAAATATGAAGGTCTCTCCAAACACCATTATATTGGGCGACTTCAACTACCCAAACATAGACTGGGAGCATTACTCTAGCTCCAACACCCTAGCCCAAAGGTTCCTAGAATTTATATACTCAAATGCTATGGAACAACTTGTTACCACTCCCACAAGAGGGGAAAACATACTGGACCTGATCATCACCAACATAGGGACACTATGCTCCAGACCAGAAGTGTATCCCTCACTGGTAAGATCAGACCATAAACTAATCTCACTGGATATTCACATCCCGACCCCACCCCCGGCCCAGAAAACCACAGTGAAAAACTTCTCTAAAGCAAATTTTACACGCCTCAAAACCGAGGCAAAATCCTTCAAAGCCCCCGGGCCTGTGGAAAATACGGCCCAGACCGCAGAATCCTTTATAAACGCATTCTATGAACACCTTCAGGAATGCATGGATCATGCAATCCCAAATAAAACCAAGACCCAATCCTCCAAAGGCAGACGTCCTGTCTGGTGGACCCCAGCCATAAACAAACTATACAATAGAAGGAGGAAGCTACTACATGATAGAGCAAAATCCCAAAAAGGGAAGGCATCTCTGATCAGTATTAGCAAAAAACTACGGGCACTCATAAAATCGTCTAAGGCCAGCTTCGAGAGAAAAATTGCACAGGACACTAAGGATAATCACATGGCTTTCTTTATTTATGTTAGGAATCTGGGTGGGAATTCCCAGATATGCTCAGAATTAGTCCAAAATGACAAAAAATACACCGAGCCCACAGACATTGCCAACATCCTAGCTGACAGGTTCAGTGCAAACTTCTCCCCCCTCTCCCCACCAAAAGGGCAAATATCTATCCCAACAGAGTGCTGCTCCCCTGACATCTCAGATGCTCAGGTAAGAGCCGCCCTCTCCAAAGCAAAAAACACAGCATCAATGGGACCAGATGGTGTCCCGGGCTGCGTCCTACATGAACTCCAAGAAGAGCTAAACCCAAACATAAAACTACTGTTCAATCTTAGCCTTACTACAGGATATGTACCCAAAGAGTGGCGTACAGCAACAGTGGTCCCTCTCCACAAAGGTGGTGCCTCAACAGATCCTGGAAACTATCGCCCCATAAGCCTGACTAGCTTGGTCTGCAAAGCTATGGAAAGGATCATCATGGACCTCATAAATAAAGATATTGGGGACCTACAGACACTGGATCCTACCCAGTTTGGCTTTGTTAAGGGCAGATCCTGCCTCTTAAACCTGGTCGATTTCTTTGAAACAGTCACCAAGGCCATTGACGAGGGAAGGTGGTCCACACAGCCTACCTGGACCTCGCAAAAGCCTTCGATACAATACCCCACTCGGGCATTATAGATAAGCTCACCAGCTTAAATATAAACCCCTATGTCACTAGATGGGTTGCAAACTGGCTCAAGGACAGAACCCACATGGTTAGAATTGCTGGAGCCATGTCAGACTCCAAACCAGTTACAAGTGGCGTCCCACAAGGCTCAGTCCTGGGACCTCTCTTGTTCGGTATATATTTCTCGGTACAGGCCAACACGGAAGGACTGTGGCTGACCAAGTTCGCAGATGACTGCAAACTGGTCACCATAATCAACTCTCCAGCCGACACAAGCATCCTCCAAAAGGGCCTCATAGAAACAGACAACTGGTGCCAGAGCCATGGCCTCAAGCTAAACGCCAAAAGTGTATAGTCATCCCCTTTGGCAAAAACAAAGTGCCCACAAATTACCACATAGGTGGTAATCCATTAAGTACAGAAGAAGTCATTAGGGACCTGGGGGCCCAAGTTGATAGCAATCTCTCATTTGACAACCACGTGGCCAAAGTGGTTAGAAAAACATTTTATATAGCCCACCTAATCATGAAGGGATTCACATCTAGATCAGGGGAGGTCATCATACCTCTTTACTCATCCCTCATCAGGCCCATAATTGAGTACAATGCCCCTTTTGGGATGTACCTTACCAGACACCTGCAGCAACTGGAAAGACCCCAAAAGTACCTCACCAAGAGGATCAAAGGGCTCAAACAGATGCCATATGCTGCCCGGTTAAAGAAACTCCAGCTCTACTCAGTGGCATACCGCCTGTTCAGAGGCGATCTGTGCCTGACGTATAAAGCCATATCCAACCCGGAATTAATGGACATGCTGCACCTCAGAAAATCCAAATCCCATCGGGCTACGTGCTCGAGAGACTTGAACCTCAGCACTGAAATAAATAGGACATGCTGGAGGGACCGATTCATAACCCAGAGGCTCCCTTCACTCTGGAATAAAATCCCAGTCCAGGTTAGGCAGAGTCCCACATTGACTCTCTTCAAGAGAAATCTTGATGAGTGGATGGGAAATCGTAGGTTTACCCCGGCTATCACTTTTGTGTCACTGTTAGACAGAGGCACAGTATACTAACCTCAAAAAAAGGCATAGCAAAATTAATTTAAAATGGGTGGCGAAAGCCAAACACACTCTGGCTAGGCTTATAAATGCCCTAGGGCAGATATCCTAGTATGAACCTATGAACCCTAATATTTTCCAGTACATCAAGAAAAGAGGAGTGGGAATCCTGGGGCATGGTGGGTGATCTGTAACAAGCTACAAGTTGGATTGCAGTTTTGCCCAGAGTTAGTTGCACTTGGATAACCCCGGCTGCATTATGCTGAGCAACTAGCCTGGAGGTGTGGATATCTTTAATGAATATGGACACACCTCCGCCTTTGGTGTTCCATTCCAGGTTACATGGCCGAAAAATATGGTATGAGTTATAGCCTGGTAGTGCAGGGGTGCTGTCTGAAGCCTTGAACCAGGTCTCAGTCACTGCACAGATATCGATGTTCTCCATTTTAAGGAGTGCCTCAAGCGAGTGCATTTTGAGATTTAGACTTCTAGCATTGAGTAGCATCACCCTCAGTTTTTGCTTGCCCGTTCCTGTTACGGTGGTGAATTTGTCATTTGAACCTTGCCTAAAAAAAAGGCACTATAGGGGCGGCAAGAACCTTAGCCAGTATCCGGAATCCCAGGGATGTCACTGTGGAGATGACAGTGGACTTTAGGAGTGGTAGTACTACAATATTATCCCCCCCTCTTTATATTTAATACTGCTGTGTCAGTTGTGGAATCCTTCAAGATTTTGGGATCTATAATCTCCCGGAACGTGAAGTGGGAAGACCGATGTAGGTTCCTTCATAAAAAAGACACAACAGCGAATGTACTTTCTGCAACAGCTGAGGAAGTTCAACCTCCCACACAAACTGTTGATTCAGTTCTATACAGCAGTCATTGAGTCTGTTCTCAGCTCATCCATAACAGTGTGTTTGGATCTCTGTCTAATCATGACAAAAATAGGTTACACTGAATAGTCAGGTCTGCTGAAAATATCATTGGTGCTAGTTTGCCCTCCTTACAGGACTTGTACTATTCCAGAGTCATGAAAAGGGCAGGGAAAGATCATCACCGACCCTTCACATCCAGGCCACCATCTTTTTGAACTATCACCATCAGGCAGGCATTACAGATTAATACGCACCAAAACAAGCAGATATAAGAACATTTTTTTTCCCCACAGGCCATCAAGTTCATAAACAGTTAACTCAGTTTATTAGGCTGGGTTATTCTTTTTCCTTAGCCTCTGAGGGTTCTGCAGTACTGTTTACATATTGTTAATACTTGTTTCTTTCAGAGTTGATTTCAGTATTTTTTGCACTGAGTTGCACTTTGCACCTTGTATGTATATGTGTATTTGCTTTTTTGTCTTGTTCTTCATAGTTGCTTGTATGTGTCTGTCTTGTTCTCAGTAGTTGTATGTATGTCGTTTATGCAATTCATACTTGGAGAGTCACTGAAACCAGAGTCAGATTTCTTGTATGCGTGCATACTTAGCCAATAAATGTGATTCTGATTTGTAGTTGCTTTTCCCACGTGAGAGACAAACCTGAAGAAGTTCTAATAGTTAAAAATGTTTCTGAATGTGGGTAGAAAAGATTTCTAAGGAATTTTGAAGATTTATGTTAACTTTTTCTTTTTTTTTTGATACTACAGTGAAATGCTTTCAGAAAGTTTTAGCAATTATTATTGTGTAATTTTTAATTTAACATTTAGTTTAGTTTAACATACAAGAATCACAGAGCTTGAAATAGGGCAGCACTGAGTCGAATATCACAAAAGTGTATGGGGGATGGGGTATTTAGAAAGTAAACATGCTAATTGTCTTTTGCAACACAGATATAAGCCACTTCCATGCTTTTAGACATGCTTTTAAACTGATATAAAAATGGAAGGATGAATTTATACACTTTTATTCTGATTTTCAACTACTATTTGAATCACTTGTGTGTGTGTTTTTAATAAAGAATATTTGACTTGAACCAGCTTGTGCTTCCCTACTTTCACTAGTGGATTTATACTTTGGAAAGTTTTAAAGAAAGTATTTCTACCACCTATTATTATTATTTTGGATTTTTATTAGGTGCCTTAATTCTACGGAATTTTAGATTTTCCACACAGAGAAGTTTCCTCATTATTTGTTTTTGGACCCGGCATATTGACATATTGGGTTTGTGAGACTTCGAGGGACACCACAGAGAATATTTGTTTCAGTAATTCCATATATAATAACCTATGCATAGAGTTGCTGTAGTGCCTGATTTCTTAACACAATACAGAAGGATTGAAGACTGCCATATTTCACACCTTAAATTGCAATTTTGAACCATAATAATACAACACCTATATTTTCTGAGTTTGATGAGTCATGAGAGAACTGATCTGGGTTCCAGTTCTCTGACATTTTTCCCTGAAATTCTTCAAGGCCAGACATCATGGCTAGAGACATTGAGAATAGTGCTGCTTTTAGAGCACAGTGGTCATGTAGGGAGGCATCAAAAATATTTCTGTACATCCACCACAAGGATTATTGCCAGAGGCTTATGCAAGAGGGCTATTAAGAGCCTCTGTATAAGACTGAAGCCTGAAATAGTTTGTGCCAGGCTGTCACCCACACAACTGTTATCCCGTGCACAAGGTAACGGTGCCATCACCATTACAGTGACATGAGGTGTTGCAGTCCTGACCTACTTGGACGAAGGTTGGATGAAGTTAATGAGCAGACACCACCTATATACTCTAAGTAGAGTTATGTTCGCCAGACATTTAAACTGGCATAATATGCCATATGCAAATATTATGCAGTGCCCTTTTTATGTCTATAACCCCTGAATCTATTAAAAGGAATAGGACGCTGGATAGGTGAAGACTGGAGCACCTAACAGAGCGTTGGCGTGAGTATACATGCTTCAAGACTGTCTTGCTTTCAATTTTAACAGTAGTAGGAATGCATTCCCAAAATGTGTACTATTCATTCCCCATTACTGTTCTTGCTCAAAAGCAGCAGTATGACTGTTCAATGTTAGTGTGTTTGTGTATGTATGTATCTTCTTGTAAATGTGGACAAGTAGGTTAGGATGTTATGGCTCTTCTCCTACATTATGAGGTTGCCTGTAGGTTCATTCCTTCTCCCAGTTTGTGTTATCATGAAAATATTTAAGGTTTATTTTTTTATCTCATTATAATAACTGCAGCATTAGAAGTGTTTTTGGTGTGTCATGTATTCTGTATTTAAGTGCGTCATAGTCAACATGAGATTTAGCCTTTCATTGTAATTGTACTTTTCTCCCACCACTTCTGCTGCTATCCTTTTTGTTAAATGCATTTATTTTACTACTTTGTTTCTCTCCATTTATTTTACTAGTATATGCAGCATCACAATGGCCTACACCTATCCCACCAGTAAGGCCCGTCAGCCCCAACAACTGGCAGCAGCACCAGAATCACCCAGCACATCTGGATCCCAGCCTCCTGCCATAGTCGCCTCCATGACCCCTGCCCTACCAGCAGTACCTGAGTCAGGTACTCCTGACATGTTACCGTTGTATCCACTTGTAGCAATGCCAGTGGAGGTGAACCCATCTGCAGTTGACAGACATTATGGGTAAGATTGACAGGTAGTTGGATGCCCAAATCTAATTAAAGGAGATCCTCCTCCAGTGAATTGTGGAGGCATCTCTCTGTGAAACAGGACCCAGAAGTGACAGTTCCCAGGGTGGCAAGTAATGTCCCACTGGGTCTCAGCTGACATAGACTATAGCTGTGATTACCTCATCCCATCCCTCAACTTGGTGTTCCCCTCCTCTCCCCTTTTGTGTCCATAATCACCCCATTGGCTGTTCATTCTGCCCCTCACCATTGTCTTCCCTCTGTCTGATATTTTTCACCATTGTGTTCCCCCTCCGTCATTGTATTACTCACCGTCAGTGGTATCTGTCGTCCCCTGCAACTTAACTTGGTTAACATTGTCTTATGTTCCTTACTTTCTTCCCCACATTTCCTTATTTTTAGGCATGAAAATTGGACACCTGCTTCACAAAAAAATACTATTCCTTCCTGTTTTCCATCCTGCTCATTCTGTATTTGCTAACCTTCTGTTTTACCCTCTGATTGCTTCCCCTTTTCATCTTTTTCCCATTTTTAGCCAAAAGATAGGTAAACCTCACAAATGCTCATACCGGTCTTACAAATCACATATCTCACAGGTTGCTCCTGCTGCTGACAAAAGGAGCAACTTGTCAAGCACACCTGAGATATAACTAACAGGAATTTTATTTTATTTTATTTTTCCCCATTTTACACAGGTGGCAAAACATCACAGTCCATGTTAGAGTTCTCTTTGCAGCTTGTGAGTCCTTACCTGCAAATGATAAAATATTAAAAAAATGTAAAAATACTGAAGAGGAAAAACATAAAAAGATAACATAACGAAAGATCTGAAGTAGGAACTTCATTTGTCAGCAACCTTTGGGATACGGATCCGAGCCGGCAACTTCTATCATAGCATAGATCCGAGCTCCTAGCTCCTCCCCTTACCCATAATCCCCTGCCTACCCTAACTGACCTCAGATCTAGTTTGCCGCTCTTCAAGCTACAGCTGGATTCCAGAGCTCTTAGCGTATTTGTGAGAAAAAAAGGTTTTTCTTTCTTCTTTCTGAGTGAGTGATTGTGTGTGCGTGGTAGGTTTACCCTTAACACTAATCTTATTATTATTTTAGCTTTTCAGCTTAAATTTAATTTAAAGTATTTCTCCCTCCCCCGCTGGTCGTAGCGTGTGTGTGTGACTTGAGTGTTAGGGGCCTAGTGAGTGTGCTTTACTGTAGTAATGTCGGAGGCCCCTAAAGCCATTTTTTCGAAATGCACCGAGTGTGGCCACAAGCTTTCACCGGCTGATGGCCACACTCTGTGCATTAGGGGCCTTGGGGTTGAACACCTCTCTTCGGGTTGCGCGATTTGCACGGCGTTCAACCCCAGGGCACTCAAGGATCGAAGGTCGAAGCTAGATCTGGTGGGCCTTCTACCCCCAGACTCTGCTTCGGCCTCCGGTACTTCGGTGCCCGCTAACCCCCCGGTAGCAGTCACTCCTGCCTCCCTTCCTCCGACCGGGACTCAACCTCCCGCTTCGGCTCCGGAGGGTAGGGAGGCCAGGAAAGAGAAGCGGCGGGAGAAGCACCTTAAGCGGCGGGCCGATGACTCCTCATCGGCCCCGCCCGCCAAGAGGGCTTCTCCGTCCAAGTCTTCTCGATCTCCTCCTCCTCGGATCCGATCCCCTTGTTTCTCCCCGGGACCCGAGGAGGAGATGATCCGGTCCCCGTCGAGGTCATCGAGGCGACACTCCAGGTCTGCCTCGGTGGCCTCTTCGAGGTCCACTTTTAGCATGTCTGATGCGGACATGGACCAGATGATGAGGAGATTCATCCAGGCCCAGATGCAGATGGGAGTGCTCTTGCCTACCCCCCCTCCGGGGGGGAGCTCGACCCCTTTTTTCGCTCCTATATCTCCTTCTCCGACCCGCATTCCAGGTTCGGAGCGCTCGGAGCCGAGCCACGTTGGATCCGGGGGTAGGTCGGAGCCGACCGTACCCTCGAGTTTGTCGGATCCGACCTCTCGGAGCCGTGGGCCGAGCTTCGGATCTGAGGGATTCGGTGTGCTTTCGGCTCTGTCCCAGTCGGAGCACACTGGTCCTTCGGATCCGACGTTCTCGGCGCCGGGTCCGATCCCCGCTTCGGATCTGAGTGGGAGTCGGATCTCGGATCCGTTAGAGAGCGGCTCCCCCTCGGCTTTCGCTGCGGTGGAGAGGGCACTGCCGAGTGCTTCCAGGCCTCCGGTCCTGGCTTCGGCTCCCTCCCGCACTCCTTCTCATCTGGTCCTGGCTCCCCTCATCCGGTCCTCGGGGCAGCCTGCCTCAGCGCCTCTAGGAGTTCCAGTGGAACAGGATACAGCCCGTGAGGACTCCTCGGACAGCCCCCCCCAGGAGATTCCTCACAAGGCAAAGTGCAAAAGGAGGCACATAGACTCCCCTGAGAGTCTCACCGAAGATACAGACTTGGATGAAGGGGAAGGCTCCCCTAGATCACCCCCTGAGGATGTCTCCTTTGGAGACATCATGGAAATGCTCAAAATCAGGGGTGGGTGGTCTGCCCCTAAGGCTTCCTCTGATGAGTCCGTATTCCTTGAGGCGTTTGAGGCAGGACCATCTACCTCTTGGGTGTCCCCTCCACCCGACCCCCTGGTGGATCTCATATCCTCTAGGGCTTGGAAGGAACCAGACACCGTAGAGCCAATCCCCAAGCATCCGGACAAAATTTTGAGCCTCCCTGCAGAGAGATCACACTGGACCAGAGGTCCCCCTGTGGATGCCATGTTGTTGGCTACAGCCACCAAGAAAGAGTTTGCTCAGGAGAGCCCCACGGTTCATCCTCCGAGCACGGAGTCTCGCGCGATGGACCGTCTTGGGAAGCGGGCCTTCAGTTCAAGCGACCTTATCTATGAGGGCCTTGAACTACATGGCACACGTTATTCGGATGCAGCGGGATCTAATTAAGGAATACACTGCTTCCCCCCCAGGGTCCATGTCGGGGGGAGAAAAGGATCTGTACTCCTCCCGAATGACCACCCTCCGCTCTATCTCTAACACCTCTATGCGGCTGTTGTCTCATGCTACGGAGGGAGCCTCTAGAGCAGACGGAGTCGGGCTTGTCATGAGGAGACAGGCCTGGCTCCGTCACTGTGACTTCTCGGAACCCTTTAAGGCGTCATTCGCGAATGCCCCTTTTGATGGTTCTGCACTGTTCGGCAAAACCGTTCGCGACACTCTTGTCCAGAGCGAGAAAGACGGGAAGACCTTGTCTGCCGTCGGAGTCTGCTTCTCTGTGCCCCAGAGGTCCTTTTCCAAGAACCAAAAGGGTCAGAAGAAGATGTGGTTCCGAAAATCGCATCAATCCCAGTCTGCTCAGGACAACCAGTCCTCTCGTGGCAGGGGAGGACAGGGAGGACGCCGCCCCAGAGGCAGAGGGGGTCCCAGGAATTTTGGGTCCAGAGAACCGTTCTCTGAGAGGCCCACGCAGAACCGCTGAGGGGTTACCTGACTGCTCCACTCTGGAGGCAGTCGGGGGGCATTTTTCAAGGCACCTAGCAAAATGGGAGTCCATAACAACGGATCACTGGGTGCTTCGTATTATATCCAGAGGTTACCAAATTCCCTTTATAGTAAACCCCAGAATCAGAAGCCTTCCTGACATTCCACCCAGTCAGAGGGAGGCGGCTGCTGCAGAAATTCAGCAGCTTCTGCAAAAAAGAGCCATCCAGCCCGTCCCCCCAGATCAAGTCGGATCAGGGTTTTACTCCAGGTTCTTTCTGGTGTCAAAAAAGATGGGGGACTTGAGGTCCATCCTCGACCTCTTTCTCCTAAACCTGGCGGTACCCAAAGAAAAGTTCCGAATGGTCACGTTGCAATCCGTCCTCCCCTTATTGCGGGAGGACGACTGGATGTGCTCCATAGACCTCAAGGATGCGTACTATCACATTCTAGTGGACAGGCGTTCCAGGAGGTTTCTCCGCTTCCGGCTGGGAGCCAGTCACTTTCAATTCAGAGTCCTCCCCTTCGGTCTCACCTCAGCCCCCAGGGTGTTCACCAAGGTCCTAGCGATAATAGTGGCCCACCTGAGACACCAGGGAATTCAGGTCTTTCCATACCTGGACGACTGGCTCCTTACAGCCCCAACAAGGCATCTACTTTGTTCATGCAGGGATTATTTCCTCAGTCTGGCTCCACTATTAGGATTAACCATCAACATGACCAAATCCTCTCTCATCCCTACACAGGTGTTGGATTTTATAGAGGCGAGACTGGATTCCAGACAGATGCTTGCGTTCTTGACTCCAGATTGGCTTCGGAACCTGATGTTGCACGTGCAGGCCATCCTTCAACTGCAAACTCCTTCGGCGGAATTGATCCTGAGGGCCTTAGGATCTATGGCGGCTGCAATCCCTCTGCTGCCATTGGCCCGGTTGAACATGAGGGTTCTGCAGTGGACCCTCCAGGTACAATGGTCCCTGTCTCGCAACCCCCTGTCTCACCCCATTTCCTTAAGCAAGGTTTGCAGAAGATCGCTCCTGTGGTGGCTCCAGTCTCCCAACCTCCACACGGGACGTCCCTTCTCACTACCTCCGCCAGTCGACACAGTGACCACGGACGCTTCTCGCCTGGGGTGGGGGGGCATTTTTCAGGCAGAACAGTCCAAGGCACATAGAACGACATAGAGACCTCTTTGCATATCAACGTCCTAGAGATGAGGGCGGTGCTTTTGACGTTGCAGGCACTACACAACTCTCTTCCGGTAGGGACAATTGCAGTACAGACAGACAACATGTCGGTCGTCTGGTACATCAACAAACAGGGGGGAACCAGGTCTTACCCCCTTTGCCGCGAGGCCATGAGAGTGTGGGAATGAGCGATTTCCACCAACCGCTTTCTCATAGCAACGCACATTCCGGGACGGTCCAACATTCTAGCGGACAGGCTCAGTCGTACTATCCTGACTCCTTACGAATGGTCTCTCAACCATCGAGTTGCAGAGCAAGTATTTGCCCGATGGGGACAACCTTGTTGCGTTCTTTTTGCCTCTCCTTCAAACACCAAATGCAACGATTACTTCGCTCTGATCCCCCCTCCGGGGGAGTCCCCGAGAGACTCTCTAGTTCATGCTTGGCCTCCCGGTCTGCTTTATGCTTACCCTCCTCTTCCCCTGATGTTGAAATTATTACAGAAAGCCAGGCAGCTGGGGAGCAAGATGATCCTCATTGCCCCATTCTGGCCTCGTCAGACGTGGTTCCCTTACCTATGGTCTCACCTAGTGTATCCACCATGGATTCTGGATCCCATTCCGGATCTCATTTCTCACCCTCTCGGCCTTCCGACTCCGAACCTGGTCAACCTCAAGCTGACGGCTTGGTTGCTCCAGTTCCACTCCTCATAAGGACTCCCGGGATCTCATCACCGGTCAAAGCCATTCTTGTAGCAGCTCACAAGCCTTCCACCAGGAAGGTTTATCGGAGTAAGTGGAAACGCTTCACCATTTGGGCAGAACACCGTTGTTTAGACCCTTTTACAGCCCCGATATCGTCGGTTCTAGATTTTCTAACCTCTCTCTTTCACCAAGGGGCTAGTTCTTCCACAGTCAAGGTACAACTGGCAGCAATCTCATACTATCACGTGGGGCAAGAGTCTGGCCCTCTTATCACTTCCAAACTGTGTAAGACCTTCCTCAAGGGTACCTTCCTCCTTAGGCCTCCAATTAAAGAGGTGGTACCTCCATGGGATTTATCCTTAGTCTTGCAGGCCTTGACTGGTCCCCCATTCGAACCGGCGGCCACGGTTGATCTCAAATTTCTCTCTTGGAAGACAGCCTTTTTGATGGCCATAACTTCAGCCAAAAGAGTGTCGGAATTGCAAGCTCTTTGTGTCAAACCACCATATCTGGTCTTTCACCCGGATAGGGTTTACCTCAGGATCAATCCGTCCTTTCTACCTAAGGTATCTTCAGAAGCGAACATCAGTCAATCTATCAATCTTCCAGTGTTTTTCCCCAACTTTCATAACAAAGGAGAGTACAAGCTACATTCCTTAGACGTACACAGACAACTACGTTTTTATATCCATAGAACTGCTGATCATAGGCAGTCCGATCAGTTGTTTATCTCCTTTGCCAAAAGTAATTTCGGAAAGTCAGTTTCTAAAGTTTCTCTCTCTCGATGGATCTCGAGTTGTATTCTTTTAGCATATCAGAGCTCGGGAAGGCCTGCACCTCAAGGAGTCCATGCTCATTTTACTAGGGCCGTTGCCACATCTGCGGCCTTTCAAGCTAGGGTTCCACTGGATGACATTTGTTCCGCAGCCACTTGGGCTTCATCTCACACCTTTATCAGCCACTATAAAATAGATGTTGTCTCCCGAGGTAGGGCGTCCTTTGGCTCTGCGGTGCTGCGGAATATCCTTCCATGAAGGCCACCCAAGATTTAGGTAGCTGGGGACTCTGTCCCAAAGGTTGCTGACAAATGAAGTTCCTACTTCAGATTTAGAAGTTATGTACTCACCATAACGTTCCATCTGAGTAGGTATCTTCATTTGTCTGCACCATCCCTCCTTCCCCCTGACCAATATGATCGTTCTTGTGTTATTAGCATATGTTCCCATTGGGACACTTTTATCTGCTGTGCTATGGGGCAAACTTGATCTGAGGTCAGTTAAGGTAGGCAGGGGATTATGGGTAAGAGGAGGAGCTAGGAGCTCGGATCTGTGCTATGGTAGAAGTTGCCGGCTCAGATCCGAGATCGGATCCGTATCCCAAAGGTTGCAGACAAATGAAGATACCTACTCAGATGGAACGTTATGGTGAGTACATAACTTCTTATTTATGTACCTCCAAGCCCCAGAAAATGCAGTTTTTCATAAAGATGTCCAAGAAAAACAGGGTTTATTTTAAAGAAAGAAGGAAAGCGGGAGAGAGAGAGTGGACAGCATGGAGGAACAGTCATTTTTCATGGGTATGATGAGAGATGAATGATCTACCTTTCCTAAGATCCTTGTGGAGTAAAACACAGTGAAACACTTTAGGGCTACTTTCAGCAAGAGATTACTCTTGTAATCAGTGGGAAAAGTGTTTGCTTTTGGAAAGTAGTTCGTAACTTATAGGCAAGGAGATGTATATTATTTAGGTGGTACTTATTTAACTTCAAGGTCTATGATTCTGTGTTTCAGATTTCTAGTGTTGCACAGGTTAACAGTAATGCCATGCTGCTCTGTGTTTGGAGCTCAAGCCTAACAGGCTGTTGTTTTTTTGAGGGGGGTTGCTTATGGTCTTACATCTCTGTATATATATATATATTTTTTTGTGAGGTACTCTTGTTTCGTTCCACTTACCAAATGCATATTTGCTCAGTATGTTTACCCTGTCCCTGTGGACTGGGTCATGTATAACAAAAAGAGCTACAAAAATCAGTTCACTTACTTGTCTAATATGTGACAGAATAAGTGATGTAAAAACAGGTTTCACAGGTGCTGTTTTCAGCAGGTACGACCAAGTGTCAAGCACAGCAGTCCGACATCAGACTCATCCTAAAGTCCTCCTTTTAAAGCTTGGTCATGTGCTGTACACCTCACATGATAATTACATCCATGCTCATACATAAAAACAGATAAAAACTAAACTTATCTCTTACTTTGCATTTCTGCCACCATTAGCTCTAGTAAGATAAATATTAAGATAAAGCTTGTTGACTTACTATAATACTAACAAGCTTTGTTAGGCTCTGTATTATGCAGTAACATTTACTGTTTACTAGAAGTCAGCATAATGCTTTGGATACCTTGTGAGAAATTGAGTACATTGATTTCCTGCTGTTTCTGGGTAGCCTACAGCTAAGGGGCTGAATTACAGCTGTTTTTCATTGGTCTTTACTTTTTACTGTTTTCTTTATATTGAAATGAGCTTTGCTCAGATATACTGTGTACACCACCGCCATAGCTGTAGCTGAATAGTGGTTTGTGCCTGGATATGAAGTTTCCACTGGTCATCAGTGTGAAAAATCCTTCCTTCCTCTCTCGGGTGACTCAAGGCTGTCCTTAGCATTAATGATTTGCTGTGACTTGTGTGGAATTGCGCAGACTTGCACAGACTGCTGTGCAGGTCTATGCATTGCTAGCTCATATAGATTCTGTTTGAATAATCCACTTACACTAGGTAAATTGAACCTTCAACATATAGTTTGTTACAGGTCTAATTCCATGCCCCACATGACCATGATGTATTCCTAATGGTCTTAGAAAACATCCCTTCTTAAGATGAATCTCTAATCCTCGGTCACTTCAACTACCATAAATTGGAGTACTTATACTTCTAACATTAGTTTTTTTTAGATAGGGTGAGCTTCAGTTTTGTGGATCAAATTGTCAGAACCCCCAGGAGTGGAGGGATATCCTAGCTCTAGTTCTCACAATTTCTGGTCCAGCCTGCTCCCTGCCAAGATTGATCCCTCAGTTAAGTCTTATTTATCCTCAGAACATCATCTTTCATGGTTACCAACACTCCCTTTTTAGAGACTTTAAAAAAATTATGCTTTTGCAGTTGTGCTATGAAATCGCTAAATTCTTGTGTGCTAACCCCAAAATGGAACCAGGATATGTAGCCCATTATGCCAAGGATCTTGATGCTCATTTAGGGTGGTATTCATAGTACAAACTTCATATGTACATCATACTTGTAGCGGGGATCTGCAAAGAGCGGCACCACGTGGTTATGCAAATCTCAGACTGTCAGGTTGACTACAGAAATGCGGAGGACTTTTTCTGAACGTACCCCCCTGTCAGAAAGGTATAACGTAATTTACGCATAACCAGTAGGGAGATAGCTGCTATGTTGTTAAGGGGGTTTACCTATATGCACAAGAGTTTGATTCATAGACATGAATCTGTAATGAACTAATCTGCATACAAGGTGTGTAAATCACTCTGAAGTTATGCCAGAAAGCAGCCATTTTTAATTTGTGTATTATGGAGATGCAGTGGGAGCTGATATAATGGTTCAGCATACCTGGACTTTTGTACTGGAGGGGTCACTTGCATACTAAGAAATGTTATTGAAGAGGTCACTGGAGGAGATAATTCATTTGTGTGTCAGGGAATTGCTTGTTCACACATGGTTAAACTGCTGAAGTGATCACAGGGCACATTAATTTATTATGTCATTTTAGTGCTAGTGCATACTTAATACAAAGTAATGAAGGGGTTGCTGGGGGAAATAATTTATGTGTAAGTAAAGTGCTTGTGCATATTTGGACAAACAAGTTCTCGGATTGCAACTCCAATATCAAAGGTGAAGCACCACATTTAAGAATAGATGTGCATACTTCATTGATGCTGAACGCTGAATTGCAAAACCACCTCATTAGCATACTACCCTTTACAACACTTCTCATTTACATCTCATTATTTTTCAGGCCTTGCACATTAGTGTAAATGGTCTTTATGAATCTCGTCTTTTCTAGTGTCAGGAATACTCTTATTGCATAGGCGCAAGCAACTATGAGTACTGCCTTTAGGCAAACACATTAATAGGGTTGTTTCCCACCGGGACCAGATTCAACAGCAAATTCATAAACAACTCCCTGGTGGTCACTAGATATAAGTAAACTTTGCAACAAGGAAGAAGTGGCTTAGATCACATTTTCAGGCCAGAACCACTAGTCATAATGAGAGTATAAAATGCCTTGCCAAGAAACTGGAAGTGGCTCTTAAGACCAGCAAAGTCTCCAATGAACATAGTCTTGCTTCTGAGGCTAATGATAATTAGAAATCTTTTTTCAGCTGTGTTAGAAAATTAAGGAATAATTAACATTGCTGCTCAGAACTTGTCTGTAATGGCACCTTTTATTCAAATCCTAACCACATCAACAACATGTTGGCTAACATATTTGCTGTAATTTTCTCCCTTGAAACTATCATCCCCATCCCAAACATATCAGAGTCACTCCCTTCCCTAGTATTTCCAAGGACCATATCCTTAAAGTGTTTTCCAAGACCAAAAATACTTCAATAGATTCCAGCAGCACTCTGGATGGTCTTATAAAAAATGCCAAGCAGGACCTTGCTGATCCTCACCTTAAATTGTTTAATGTAAGCCTTGCCACAGGTTATCTTCTTGATCAGGGGCACACTGTGGTGGCGATGCCTTTTCATAAGGGTGACCCCACCACTGGCCAAGCAACTATAGACCTATCAGCCTGAACTACTCCTGTCTGCAAAGCCATCAAATGCATCATCACTGTTGTTATTAACTAGACACTAAGAATTTAATCAGGCTTGACCTGTGACTTGTTTTTTTGACTTGTTAATATAAATGTGCTATGATGGAGCTTTTCTCCCTGGGCCTTTGCTGAAAAATGGCTCTGCCAAGCCGGACTTCCCCTGTCAACAAAGGCAAATGAATAAATAAAGCAATTCAGATTTGTTAAAGGCAGGTCTTCCCTCCTCAATGTTAACGTCTTTGAAACGCTCACACAGGATATGGGCAATGGTCACAGTGTTCATACTGCCTACCAGGATCTAGCAAAGCATTTGATTGCATTTCATACAATGGGATTTTAAGTAAAATAGCCTTGAAGATAGATTCTTATGTGAAAAGATGGATTGCACACTGACTCAAGGACATAATGCATGTTGTCAGGATCACTGATGCTTCCAGATGACCGGTGGCATTCCCCAGAGATTCGTATTGCATTCCCTTCGTTTTGGCATTTAATTATTTGATGTACTGACAACATTGATCCATGGCTAAGTTTGCATATGATTACAAGTTAGGTATAGCTGTCAACAAATGATACAAATTCCCTTCAGATGCAACTGTCTTGTTATTACATGATGCACTGAGAAAGGATACAAACTTATGCTAAGAAATGCAGTATTATTTCCTTCAGTAAGCAGCAAATTGCTGCATCCTGCTGCATCATTGAAACTTCAGTCTCCAATGAGTCTGTCATGAGGGACCTGGACATCTGGGTAGATGGCTCCCTCTTCTTTGATTGCTATGTAGAAACTGTAGTCATGAAATCATTCTATTTATTAAGAGTTAATCACCAAGAATATCTCCTCCATTATTTCTCTGTAGTTTGCCTGGTTAGACCCATTGTAGAATATGGTGCACCTTTGGTATGTGTCTTACTAGACATAAAATCTCAAAAGACAGCAGAGTTTATTCGCAAAAAGAATCACAGGCCTCAAAAATCATAGCTATCAGGAAAGGCTGGAGTCACTCTCCCTATATGCAGTATCATATAGACTCTTGAGGGGAGACCTATACTTTGCTTTTTGTTCCCTTAAGGATCCCATTGTTCCCTTAAGGATCCCATTATCCTTAACCTCCTTTTTATTGATGTGTCAAACAGTACATCCAACAGTAAAACCAGAAATATGAATCTGCTTCAGGAAATAAAATTAAATGGAGAGAAAAGTTCATCACACAGCACCTTCCATTGTTCTGGAATATACTTCACTTGCATGTCGAGCAGTGTGATTCCCTGTATACCTTCAGAGTTAGTATAGACAATTGGATGGGTATCCGATATTTTACTCTGGGACTTAAAGGCCTTGCCCTCTTTGAAAAAGTTGGCAGAGCTTAATGGTGGTTATTGGCTAGGCATGCATGTACTCCGATCAAATAGTCTTCTATTTCTTATGATTCCTGTGGAAGGTGTTTGCAGTTACTTTTCTGTTTGTAAGGCCTTTAGCCAAATTCTTTTCCAGTACTTATTGTTAAAATAACTCATTAAGGTGCTTGTCCTTTGTTTCCTGCTTGAAAATGCAGTTTGCAAAGCTCTCTGTAACATTTATGAATAAATGGATTTATCAGATTTCATTCAAATGTGATAAAAATTGAACCACTAATCATTGAACATATGATGTTTGAAATGAAAAAGATAAAAAAAGAAATAAAAAAAGTGCACCCCACCTCCTCTGGTAATATAGATACCAACTCACAGATCGCACTAGAGTGGAGAAAGGGCAAATTTCCCAAACCCCCACTGTACCACAATCTTACTCAAAAAAGCCAGTACAGCTTTATCAACTGATTTCTGATCATCTGAATTGTCTTTGTTAACATTTAATGTAAAAAGAAAAATGAAACTTTAGTAAGTCTGTTATATAACCATCCATTAATTGCCTTGACTTAAAATTATCTAGGGGTGTTGACTTATGACTTGTTTATGATAGTTATATTAATTTCTTTTAATAATTAAAATTTAGTTTCTCTATGGCTTTGAAGAGGCAGTTGAAAACTAACTTTGTTTTTTCTTTTGAATGCTCATCCTAATAGTGATGATGAATGCTTTGCATTTCAAAACTCTATGAAGGAATGGGTGATGTAGCAGATACCACAAGCCTACAGCTCATTTACTGGACTGGTAGCTGCACTGTCTTACTTAGTGAGGTGATCACAGATGAAGAATACCTATGTATATTAGCTACTTCTGATGATGATGATGATGATGATGATGATGATGATGATGATGATGCTGCTCTGTATTCATTCATTGTCCAGTGACTCACTTTATCCAGTTCAGGGTCAAAAGAAATAGTGTCTTTTGCCATTGTGATCAAACGCCTGGAAAATAATGGAATAGGATGCCATTCTATCAAATGACATTGTACATACTAAGGGGAAATGACTTCAGTACCTGGTAGAAAGGACTTGATAAAGCAAACTATAGAAGCATATCAGAATGGTTGAGAAATCCTAGACATTTTAAGACTCTTAGAAAGCAATTACATTTAAAGAAATTATAGCAGAAATTTAAAGGTAATCCCATTTTATGTATTAACTGGACAGGTCTTCATCTTTAATTTAGTTCAAAGACACAGATTTATTTAATAAAGTCAAGCGCATGTGTAACAATTACGAAGGAAATAAGAGTTATTAAACAAGTGATCCATGGAGTTAGGGCCTAAGGGCCAAAGTCTTGGGTGCAATTAAATAATCAAAGCTGAAGTGCAACAGTGAAGCTCATTAAGTCTGCAGAATGAGGAATTAGCTCTATAGGGCACTAGTAAAAGGAGAAGATATTTCGGTCTGGAATTATTCACTTTATTAGATGTATAACTGTTTAAATTGTCATAAAACATTTGTAAACACTGGTAGACCCACTACTGCACAGGAAGGATAACCGTGCTGTTGGCATCTTAGAACTTTGGAAGAGCTCTGGTGATTGAGAGAGTAACCATGGTATGTTTGAAGATCTAGGATTTGTTCTTAAATCTAGCATATTTGCAAATCTTAGTGCCTCTGTGCTGTTTGGTAGAAACTGGAAGATGGATAAAGAGAAAAAATCAGTAACACGTGTCAGAATTAGATCAGTGGAAGATCACCTGGCAAGCTTGCATGTGAGTATATCTGCATACTGGATACACTGGGCATTTTTTCCTGTCTGCATTCTTTAACTTAATGTAAAATGCCAACAGGTAGAAAGTGGGATGTATCTGCAGCCTGGTCAGTGAATCATTATGCAGACCCCTGCAGTTGCTCAAGAAAAGTTTTCTTTGAGTACAAGATGTTGCATCTTGCATTACACTCTTTGAGGCTGCAGGGAACATTAGAATATTGGTTATTTGCTAAGCTTCTAATGGTTTGCAGACTGATTGCCTACTACTTATCTAAGAACTTCTTTAGATAGGTATACCAAACTTAAATGAACAAGCACAGGAATAAGTCTAGTTTCAGCGTCACCACCACAACTGTTGAGGAAAATGGTCTTAAAACTTTATTGATGAGCTCAGTCACAGTAATTTCTAAAAATCATGAAATCCAGGTAGTGGTCCAAAGCAACAAGCCTTTATTCGCCACAGACAAGTGATCTTCAGTAACAAAAAGTCAAATTTTAAGACCACTAGATGTCCTCCTGTTCATATGCTGCAGTATTCATAACATGAGGGAGTCTGCCTCTGGCTGACTCATATGTCCGGCCAGTATACAAAAGTCTATTACTACTGTGAGGTATGTGCTATATCACACGGTATCAAACGTGCGCCGTCATAAAGTGACGTCGGATATAAAGCAGACGTCTGCATGTATCAGACCTCAAAACTTTTCTGTCGCCTATCCAATTGCTTGTTCCATTCGTCACTGTGATGGGTACCAGTGTGGAGGCCATGAAGGACTCTACCAGCACGTTCTCAAAGGAATTGCAGGTATCATACTCTGACGTAGGGGGAACCATAGCTTGTTGTGACTGAAGGCCCGCATGCCATTACCCAGATCTCAGTGCGAGAGGATGTGCCTGCCAACATTGTGGTGTGTAGGCTGATGTCAGGCCCATCCACCTTTCACCAAATGGAGGTTCACAAAAAGAAAAAAATTAAGACAAAGCATGTTTCTCCACTTCCTCAGGAGCAGTCACCAGATTGGCAGGCCTTTTCCCAAGGCCTGTTCAACGCATTTGTGGCCCTAAGACAGATCACAGCTCTCTCCCTCCCTTCTCCTTCCACTCCTCGAAAAAGGACTTCTGAGAAGTTTTCCCTCAGATGATGAGGAATCCTCTGGGGATGAATGTTTGGCTTATTTAGTCCAAATTTCTTTCCCTTTTGGGTTATGCCTCCCCAGAAGAGGAATCTAATGGCACTGATTCACTGGGGGAAGGATATCTCATTTGGGGAAACAATTCTTAAAATGAGGGAGTTCAAGTAAGATTGTCAGGTATCAGACATCCAAAAAAGGTACTATGACCTGCTACAGATGGACTCCCCTTCTCTATCTGCCATACCTCCTGTTCTGCCAGCCTTCCAAGATGCTTTTGCTGCTGCTTCAAAGTGCCCAGATTTTCAGCCTTTAGCCCCCAAAAGGCCTGATAGATTTTATAAAAGTGTCAGAGGACTCCAAATTCCTATTTAAATGTCCCACTGCACACCCTGCTACCATCTCAGTATCTGCAGACAAGGCATCCAGGATGTTACCTTCCATTTCTCTGCTCCCCTCAGATAAGGAGAAAAAGGTCATGGAGAGAATAGGAAAAAAGGTCTAGACATCAGTTACTCTGGCTTTCAGGGCCATTAACTATCAGACCCATATGGAGGCATCATCTAAGAGTGGCTGCTTCTGGGTCAGTCCTATGGAGGTGTTCTTGGCTCAGGCTCCAACCTTTACCTGATGACATTAAGGCAAAAATCATGGATTCTCCCTGGAATCCATATTTGGTACCTCTGCTGCAGAACTCATCAAGTCTCTTCAGGAGAAGGGCAAGGAGCTGCAAGAACAGAAGCATACTTTTGTTTCCCCAGTGCCCAGGTTCAGAGGAACTACCCTACTAAGACCACCTTTGTTAGAAAGTCTGCCAGGCAGCAATCTTCCAAAGGTAAGAGAGACTCTAGGAAACCATTTTCCTCTAAATCTACCTCTTCAGTTCCCACACAGAAATAACCCTTTCAGGCTAAGCCAGGTAGTCTATGACTAGCCACCTCCTTAGCCTTTAACACCTCTGTCCCTTCGCCTCTCTATTTCCCTCCCTGCTTGGAAACAGATAACTCAGGACTCTTGGGTTTTATCCATCATCCTGCAATGACACTTTATGGTGTGGAAGACCCCCCCCCCTGCCCCCAAGGGTATTCCACAACCTCCATAAGAACAACTGGAACTTCCAACCTCTTTTCTCAGGGCACTATTCAGGTAGTGCCTTCCTCCCAAGAAGGAAAAGGGTTCTACTCCAGGATGGTACCCAGGAAGGATGGTCCTTGGAGACCCATTCTAGACCTTTCCCATCTAAGTACCTTTCTGAAGGTACCCACCTTTCAGATATTAACCTTATCCACCCTTCTTCTTTTCATCCTTCCTCGGGCCTTTATGTTGTCATTATATATCAAGGATGCCTGTTTTCATATTCCTTTTCATCTTCGGTTCAGGAAGTTTCTTCACTTTGCTATCGCTTCCTCACATTTGCAGTTCTGTGCCTTGCCCTTTGGATTGTCTACAGCCCCGAGGGTCTTCACAAACTGCTTATGTCCTGTCATAGCCTTCTGCAGGCTACAGGGCATACAGATCTTTCCATACCTAGTTGACCTTCTTCTCCAAGCTCAGACTCCAGACACCCTTCAGGAGAACCTTTTTCACTGTGTCACTGTTGGAGAGTCTAGGGTTCACGATCAATTACTAGAATCTTTTCTGGTCCCTTCCCATGACCATATCTTTCTTGGCTGCAGGATCCAAACAGACAGGATGTTGGCTTCCTTACCTCCAGAAAAGGTCCTGTCCCTCACCTCCTTCTTCCTGGACCTCTTGCTTTCCTAATCCCTGACTACCAGGGAGTTTCTTCGCCTCCTGGGGTTCATGGCTTCCACTGTTTCCATGCTCCCTCTAGCCAAGTTGCATATGAGGGAAATTCCTGTGGTTTTTGAGAACACTATGGGTACAACACTCCCACCTCTGGAGTTTATCCCACTTCTGCCTTGCCTGAAAAAGGAACTACATTGGTGGATCCAACAGGTGGCAAAGAACCCAGGCTTACCCTTGCAACCACCTTCTCCCACTCAAGAGCTTTACACGAATGCTTCAGACATGTGATGAGGAGCAACTCTGCACTCATGGAGGATCAGAGATGTCTTTTCTGCAGCTCAGAAAAGGGAGCACATCAGTATAAGGGCTCTGATCTTTGCTCTGCAAACGTTCAAACCTCTTCTTTCCCCGGGAGTTTTAAGATGGTGTACAGACAATACCATGGTCCTGTGGTATGTTAACAAACAGGGAGGGACAAATTCCTACTGGCTTTGCAGGCCTGGGAATTAGCAGTCCAGAGTCAACTTTCCCTCCAGGCGGCTTACATTCCCTCGACTCAGAATGTGTGGTGACAGACGCACTGAGCAGGTCTATGACTCAGTCCCACGAATGGATGTTGTACAGGGATGTATTTCTGGACATGGTCCATTGATGGGGTATACCTCAGGTAGATCTCTTTGCCTCCCCCATGAACAGACAACTTCCCAAGTTTTGTGCCAGGGTTCCAGATCCCTTGGCATGGAAGGTGGACACCCTATCTTTCTCTTGGAAGGAGATGTTTCTTTATGCATTCCCCCTTTCCCACTTTTTTCAAAATATCTTGTTGAGAATCCTACAGGAGCAACCAAAAATCTTGCTGATGACTCCCTTTTGGCCAACACAACATTGGTTCCCCCTTCTGCATTTAGCCAAGGACAGTCACCACAAGTTACCCCCAAGGAATGGACCTACTCACACAAGACAAGGGAACTTTAGTACATCCACAGATGTCAACTCTACAACTGACCCTGTGGGTCAGACAGCTTTTGTGGCCAGAAAACCCACAACTAGGAAATCCTTTGTTTCCAAATGGAAAAGGTTTTCCATCTGGTGTCTTAAAAAGGATTTACATCCACTACTAGTGGATGTCCCAGTGGTCCTGTCCTACCTGTGTGAATTACTGAAGAGTGGACTGTCATACTCCGCAGTAAAAGCTCATCATTCTGCTGTCTCTGCATGTCTGTCAGTCTCCCCCTGTAGCTTTCAGGTTGGAAGTTAAACTCTTCTTAAAAGGTGTCCTACACATTAGACCACCAAGGAGACCAGTCTGTCCTGCATGGGATATCAACTTTGTCTTAGAAAAACTTACCATGGTCCCTTTTGATCCAGCAAGTTCTGCTTCTCTGCAACACTGCACCTGGAAAACAGTCATTCTCATGGCCATTACTTCTACCAGAAGAGGGTGTCTGAGTTACAGGGGCTCATGGCTTCTTCCCCCTTCACAATTTGCACAGAGAAAGGGTTTCCCTATGCACTAAACCCTCCTTTATGCCTAAAGCGGTTAATGAGTTATCTCAATCGGGCCATCAATCTTCCAACTTTTTTCCATTCTCCTCAATCCTCTGAGAGAGGATCCTACACACTTTAGATGTGCACAGACAACTCTGATATTACTTAGATAATACCAAACCATTTTACGGAAATTTGACTGACTGACTGTTTCCTATCACCCAAGGGTCCTGGGCCAGCTTGTTTCCAAGCAGACTATTTCCACTTGGATTTCCAAAACTATTTCATTCTGTTACTTGGCTCATGGAAAGAATGTACCCTCACCTATTAGGGCACATTCCACTAGAGCAGTCCTTCTTTAAAGGATTGGACACTTGCTGAATCCTGGACACAGCCTGGTCTTCTGTTCAAACCTTCACAAACATTATAAGTTAGATGGATTTTCCAGGTCCAGAGCTGATTTTGCCAGGGCTATTCTGCATGGGTTTGGGGAGAATGTCTCTGCTCCTCCGCCCAATTCTTCCTCTGCATGAGCTTTGGTATTCTTCCTCATGTAATGAATACTGCAGCATGTGAATTGAAAGACATCCAATAGTTGTGTAAAATCTTACCATAACCGTAGATGTCCTTCTCTTCTATATGTTGCAGTACTACTTCCCCCTCCCTGCCTTCCCCTTGATGCTTGCCTGGCTTCTGGTGGTATGTTTTTGTCATCTTGGATCAGGCTGGTGCTTTTTGCGTCATTCAGTTCTGAGGTCTGGTACGTGCCGATGTCCTCTTTACACCCAGTGTCATTTTGACTGACGTACAGTTGATACAGTGCGTCATACACACCTCACAGTAGCAATAGACTTTTGTATACTGGCCAGACGTACGAGTCAGCTGGAGGTGGATTCCCCCATGTTATGAATACTGCAGCATATAGAAGAGAAATACATCTATGGTTATGGTAAGATTTTACACAACTATTCTTTTCTTTGTTTTTAGTTATACCAAACTGATACCAAGGGGGGTTTGTAATTTAGAGAGATGCGTTTTAATCTATATGAAACATAAGCAGCTTTCGGAAAACAAAATAAATGTATACAAGATTTTTGCAAATGCCATAAGTTATCATTGTTTGCAGGTGTACAGTAAAATGAATGCCTTACTAAAGTTCAGTAAAAACAAATACAGAACCAATGTTGTTCTATAACAAAAATGAGGGCATGCTTCTATTTTTTAGCAGAATATAAACAGTTTATGAAGAAAGTGCAACTTTATGAACAGTGTACAAGGGTTACATTAATTTTATGAGACGGTGTATAATTGTATAAGTCTGGGTCATCCAGCTAATATAGGGCCAAGCAAATACAAAGTGAAAGAGTAAATGTTTGGCCAAAAGAAATGTAAGGCCAAGGAAATACAAAATGAAATGGTAAAACCCTCAAAGAAACCAGGTGTCACGACAAAATATGAAAAGAAACAAACAAAAATACTAGATATGAGAACCGCAACCACATGTAAACAGGCGTAAAGGAGACAAGGGACAGAATTATAAAGCAGCAAAGGACAGACTAATTTTAGTAAATGGATTATTTGTACTTAGCTAAAACACTTCATGTTCTTAAGGGTAATTTGCATATATCTCACGGGCCTCTATTACAGGAGGTTTAAGGTAACACACAGTGAAAACTGTAGCTTGGCTAGGTTTTTCTTGTAGGTTTTGTTAACTGGTTTCCTCTGTGTGACCTTTCTACTTTTTGGTGATACAGAAACAAATGTAAGGTGTGCAAATGCCAATAAAGTCCACTAGAGGGAGACATAAACCATTACATAATATTGGTGTAATGGTTTCCATGAAAAGAAATTGTGGATATGTGCTGATGTTAGGAACCATGGAGAAGTTAGATGTGATGGGGTAAAGCTATCACACAATGAAAAGCAGTGCAGAGTGAAAGATGAAAACAAAAGATCTGCTCATTGTTTTGTGTTTGTGTGTGTGTGTGTGTGTGTGTGTGTGTGTGTGTGTGTGTGTGTGTGTGTCAGAGTACGTATGTGATGTTACATTGTGATTATTTCTTTTTATTTATATTTGCTAATGCTAACTGGTATGGAATATTGATCTATGTGGACCTATTTTACATTCATGCCTAGGAAAGGGAATAAATCAGAAAGCTGAACTATACATCAGTGGTCAAAAAATACATACATTATGTAAGTATACTGGAGAGTACTATGCAACATAAACAGTAATTACGTGTCATACATTGACAAGAAGTCAGAGTATGTACCACAATAGGTATGCCTTCTGAAAGCATTAGCAATCATAAATCAAAACTTTTTAGACTGGTATAGAAAAAAAGCTATATATTACAGGTGGAAGAAATCTTCAGACTATTTAGGAAGTCAGAAAAACAGTACATGTTAGGTAGTCCGATCTCACCTTCATTTTTACACATGGGTTCCAAGCCGATCCTCGGCTCTGACTCAGCCGATTTACAAGCTGGAAGACTTCTGGTTGGCTCGTGGCTAAGCAGGTATCCCATGGTGCACCAGTACAATCCCCAGATCTCATTTGCCACGCCAACGAGTTTGGTTGTGCTTCTCTTGGCTCTGGCTAAGTTTTTCAAATTCTTTATATTCAGTATCATATTTCAATGCTTTATTAAAACTTTTATTGTATATTTAGTGTTGCTAATATATTAGGCAGTTGTATTGCTTGCACTTTTTGAGTGCAACTTAATTTACTAGTGGTTATTGGTATCCTGTGTGACAGTTAGTTTTAGGTGCCGTTGCGCATTTTTTTTTATTATTAGGTAGAGTATTAGTTTTTGGCAGTTTTCAGCTCTTAGTCAACAGGGGCTCCTGTTGTCTTGTCTGTTGTTATTCAGACCTTTTTTGGTCAAGGTTGACAGTTTTTCTGCTATATTGAGATTGTTTATTTTTGGCTGGGATCCGCTTGTGAATTTACTAGGATTGCAGCCTCCCTAGTATACTACCTGTTATTAGAAATATAGAAATTTATTGTGTCCTTTACGGTTTCTCTTGTGTGAGTGGGCTTTTCTTTCTGGTCTGTTTAAATTAGAACACCTAGCTTTCTCTACACCGGGCTAGGCCCGTTTAAGTTAGAGGACTAGACCTCGTGTAACTCCTTTAGAAGACCTAGCTTTCTCTACACCGGGCTAGGCCCATTTAAGTTAGAGGACCTAGTCCTCGTGTAACTCCTTCTTAGGGCTAGGCCTGTTTTAGTTAGAGGACCTAGTCCTCCTTTTTCTCTCTTTCAATCTCTGGGGTTTGTGTGTGTAATAATGGCTAAGGAAAGTAAGAAGCATAAGCCCTCGGGGTTCAAAAAGTGGATGAAATGCTCCCAAAAGATGTCTTTAACAGATGGCCACAGTAGCTGTGTCCACTGCCTAGGGGCCATCCACTTGCAGGAATCGTGCTTGTTCTATCATGCTTTCTCTCCTAGAGTGTTACAGGAGAGAAAGAACAAACATGCTCAAGGGTCTATTGAAACCATGCTTTGAGGAAGCACTATCCAGTTCTTTGGCTTCCTCTAAGTCTGGGAAATCAAATTCCTCAAAAATTCCTTCTCCGGCACTGGCTGGTGTCTTGGAGCCACCTCCTAAACAGTCAAAACAGTCCAAATCTGCCTTCTCGACTCCTCAGCCTTCGGAGCCGAAGGAGAGCATCATGGTGGTGTCAGAGTCGGTTACAGGTGTTTCGGAGCCAATCTCTGAACCTATTGATACAGCAGTTGACTCTGCTACTTGGAGCCGGTCTATAAGCTCCCTACTGGTTTCTGTAACAATTAAGTCTCCAGTGCCCCCCATGTCAAGATCCCCTACTATGTCTTCCAGGAGCCTCTCAGAAGAAGATGTGGAGAGGGTAGTGCTGAGACTCCTGAAGTCATCTGCCTTACCAAAATTATTGTTGGCCACTTGGCCCAGCTTTGCCCTTGTCTGCTATTCCTCCTCCGAGCCATACTGGCCTTTCGAAGCCGGAGTGCTTGGTGCCAATGGAGGAAATGCCAGCTCCAGCTCACTTGGTTGATGCCTTGGAGCTGGATTTGGCTCTGACACGCTCGGTGCCGTCCGTCTTGTCCAGGGGCCGAAGCTCTCCTGTCGGCACCGACAGGGAGGGTTGGAATTGATCTTTGGTTCTGAGCCTTCCTCTTGGTGCTTCAGCCAGGGTCAGCTCGGACCCTGCATCTATCTTAGAGCTGACAGCTCTGGCTCCGGCACCGACCCTCATCTCTTCGGAGCAGGGGAGGTCTTCGGAGCCGGAGAGGTCAGCGTTTGAGATGATGAGCGTGCTGTCTCATTCTCCAGCCCCTACCAGTGGCACCAGCACTCTTCCCCTGAGAGCACCCACTTCAGTCTCAGCCTCTACTCTCTCTGGAGACAGCAGAGACCCGCAACCTCAAGAGCCATCGGCTGGTGGCCCCCACTCTTCTGAGGCTTCCCCATAATGTCCTTCTGAGAAGCTTCTCCGGAAGAGGTTATGTAAGAAGAAACATGTTGACTCCCAGAATGAGTCTTTGACATCGGACACTGACCTCGAGGAGTTGGAAGGGTCCTCCAAGTCGTCCTCTGATGATGTCTCCTTTGTGGACATTTTAGAGATCCTTAGGCAGAGGTGCAACTGGCCCAGTGTTAACCCTTCTGATGAGGAGTCGGTGTACTTGAAGGCTTTCGGGTCTCAACCTTCTGCCTGTTGGGTGTCTCCACCTTTTGACGAACTGATGGATCTAGTTAGTCGAAAGGTGTGTGATACTCCTAACACCATGGAGCCAGTCCCCAGGAGACCAAACAAGTTATTGTCTGCCCCTCCTGGTAAAGAGTTCTTGTCCAAGGACATTCCCGTAGATGCCATGGTGGTGGCGGCGGCCACGAAGGAGGAGTTGGCGGAGACTTCTTCATCTGTTCATCCGCCAAACAAGGTGTCTCAACAGATGGACAGATTTGGGAAGCGTATCTTAAGTTCAGCAGCCTTTACCCTTCGATTACTGAACTATCTCATGCACTTCACGAGGTTGCAGAGGGATCTCCTCAAGGAGTTAGGAGATTCCATACAAGGTGTATGTACTGAGGGAGTTCCTGATAAGATTTCTACTCAGTTGTCCACCTTAAATTCTGTGGTTAACTCCTCTATGTGACTTATCTCTTATGCTGCGGATGGAGCAAGTAGAGCAGCGGGTTCCAGAGTTGCCACTCCTGGATGCGCTTATGTAATTTTGTGGAACCGTTCAAGTCTACTTTCACCAACGCCCTGTTTGATGGCTCCTCATTGTTTGGTTCCAAGGTAAAGGATACACTCACTTGGTGTGAGCAAGAAGGAAAGACGCTTTCTGCAAGAAGGAAAGATGCTTTCTGCCGTGGGAGTGCGTTTTACTGTCCCTTCCATACCATACCCCAAGGGTCAAAAGGGCAGTAAAATGTGGTTCAAGAAGTCCCAGAGGGTCTTTCCTGACCCACAGGGTGAATCCTCCTTCAGAGGTAGAGGAGGAGGAAATGGCAGACGTTGCCCTAGAGGCAGGGGTGGTCCGCAATACCAACAAGGCCGTGATTCCTTTTGTGGATGGCCGTATCAGCGCTCCTGATGTGGAGCCCGACTGTGCTTCTCTGGGGCTGGTCGGGGGTCGCATTTCTTTGTACCAAGAAGCCTGGCTAAATATCACCCAAGACAAGTGGGTACAAAGAGTTGTTACCAGAGGCTATATCATACCCTTTTTCCTACCACCGTTTGTTCCCAAAGGATCCCAGATGTACCACCCAATCACAGAGATCAGGCAACTGTGGAGATCAACAAGTTGCTCTTAATAAGAGTTATCCATCCCGTCCCAGCAGACCAGACAGGATCTGGAACTTACTCCAGGTTCTTTTTAGTTACAAAACGAACGGGAGATTGGAAGCCAATATTGGACCTCAGCAGATTGAATGAATTAGTGAAGAAGGACAAGTTTTGGATGGTAACACTGCAGTCTATACTCCTGTTGTTAGGGAAAGACTTTTGGATGTGTTCTCTGGATCTTCAGGATGCCTACTACCACATAAAAATAGACAAGGCATCCAGAAGCCATCTACGCTTCCGGCTGGGAGCCAGTCACTATCAGTTTCACGCTCTGCCCTTTGGTCTCACCACAGCCCCCAGGGTGTTCACCAAGTGCATGGCAGTAGTGACAGCTCACCTGAGACGTCAGGGATTCCAGGTGTTTCTGTATTTGGATGACTGGCTCCTGACCGCCCCCACCAGGCATCTACTCCTCCAAAACAGGGACACCACGATTCAGTTTTGTGCTCACTTAGGGATCTCCATAAATTTGAAAAAATCTGCATTATTGGCCTCTCAATCTGTGATTTTTATAGGCGCAGAGGTAGACACAGTGAACATGACAGCTCGTCTCCCCGCCGAAAGGGCACACAACTTAATCTCCCAAGTTCAACGTTTTCTTCCCTTTTGAAAAGTCAAAGTGAAGTAGATTCTTCAGCTCCTCGGGACTATGGTTTCCACAGTTCTATTAGTACCATTAGCCAGGTTGCACATGAGAATTCTCCAGTGGCTTTTGTCTTCCCAGTGGTCCTTCTAATATCTCCCACTGAGTCATCCTATCCTGCTGACGGAATCATGCAAGAAGGACCTTCTTTGGTGGATTGCTCCCAATCAACTGATCACAGGTGCTCCCTTTGTTGGAGCCCAACCCGTTGCCACTGTGACCACGGATGCCTCCCAGATCAGGTGGGGGGCATTATCTCGGCAGGACTGTCCAAGACACATGGCAAGAACACGAGGCTCATCTGCATATCAATGTTCAGGAGATGAGGGAGGTGCTTCTGGCGTTGCAAGCACTTCAAGACCTTCTTCCTCTAGGGACAATTGCGATACAATCAGACAACATGTCGGTGGTTTGGTATATCAACAAACAGGGTGGTACCCACTCTGTCGAGAGGCCATGCGAGTTTGGAAATGGTTGATTTCTTCCCAGCACTTTCTGGTTGTAACGCACATTCCAGGGATGACCAACGTGATAGCCGACAAGCTCAGCCGAGCAATCCTAATGCCTCACAAGTGGTCTCTGAAACGGGAAAGAGTGGATCAGATTTTTACGGAACTGGGGACAGCCTTACTGCAACCTTTTTGCCAGCCTAGTCAATACCAAATGCAGCAGCTATTTTCCCTCATTCCCCCTCCGGGGGAGGCTCCCAGAGACGCTCTGGTTCACGATTGGCCCATGGGACTTCTGTATACCTTTCCTCCAATCCCTCTCATTTCCAAAGTGATTCAGAAAGCCAGTCGGCTGGGAAGCAAGTTGATCCTCATTGCTCCTTACTGGCCTCATCAGGTCTGTTTCCCCTTCCTCGAGCCTCTCCTCCTGGACAATCCTTGGATTCTGGACCCAGCTCCAGATCTATTGACTCACATGTCAGGTTCGCTACACCCCTCAATCTGCACCCTCAAATTGACAGCATGGCTGCTCCAGTTCCACCCCTAGTCAGGCTTCATGATGTATCATCCTCAGTGTCACATATTCTTATGTCCTCCCATAAACCTTCAACTAGGAGGCTGTATGGCAGTAAATGGAAAAGATTTTCTATTTGGGCACAGAATGAATGTAGATCCATACACTGCTTCTATCCCTGTGATTCTGGATTTTCTTTCTGAGCTTTTTCAGCAAGGATCTGCCGCTGCCACTATCAGAGTCCAATTGGCGGCAATTTCTCATTTTCACTTAGGTTTTCCAGATACCAATTTAATGTCTCATAAGCTATGCAAGACCTTTTTGAAAGGGGCCACTCTACTGAGACCACCTTTGCAAGAACTAGTGGTTTCTTGGGATTTAAATTTTGTGTTGTCCAAATTGACATCTTCCCCCTTTGAACCTTCCCACCCATCTTCTCTAAAAATGTTTGTCTTGGAAGACCTTGTTTTTGGTAGCTATCAGATCAGCTAGACGGGTATTGGAACTACAGGCTTTGTCTATTAAGCCACTGTATTTGATTTTTCACAAAGACAGGGTGTCATTGCGTACTAATCCCTCCTTTGTCCCCAAAGTTTGTTCTAATGCTACCTTAAACCAATCAACAGAACTCCCAGTTTTCTTCCCTAACCACTGTAATGCAGCTGAGTACCATTTTTATCAGCTAGACGTTCATAGACAACTATGTTTTTATCTACAGCGGACTAAGGTTTTCAAGAAATCAGATCAGTTATTAATTTCCTTTTCTGACTCTAGATTGGGCATACCAGTTTCTAAAGTGACACTATCTAATTGGATTTCCAGTTGTATAGCCTATATCTATAGCTCGGAGGGCAAACCTTTACCGTGCTGCATCAAGGCTCATTCTATCAGGTTGCTGTCTACCTCTGCAGCCTTTCAAGCCAGGGTACCACTTGATAATATTTGTGCAGCAGCTACGTGGGTGCTACCCCTCACACTTTTATTACACATTACAAATTGGATTGTGGCATCCAGGGGTAGAGCATCCTTTGGCTCCACGGTGCTCAAGAGTATTTTCCAATGAGCCACCCAAGAAAAAGGTGCTAGGGGCGCTGTCTCATATGTAAAAATGAAGGTGAGATCGGACTACCTAACGTAAAGAAGTTATGTACTCATCATAATGTTCCATGTTGGTAGTCCATCTCACCCTTCATTTTTACCAACCCACCCAATTGCCCCCATCCTGGAAGATCTGGAAGTAATAATTTGGTTGCCCTTGGTTGGAGACCCTTTAGTATTGGTTGTTTTTATGGTTGTTATTCTAGTGAGCAGCAAACAAGATCTGGGATTGTACTGGTGCACCATGGGATACCTGCTTAGCCACGAGCCAACCAGAAGTCTTCCAGCTTGTAAATTGGCCGAGTCAGAGCCAAGGATCAGCTCTGAACCCATATGTAAAAATGAAGGGTGAGATGGACTACCAACATGGAACGTTATGGTGAGTACATAACTTCTTTTTTAGATATTTGCTGACTTTTAGAATATTGCAGAGTTGTATCAGTTATAGGATATCAGAGTGAATCTTTATACTAGCAAATTAATTTAAAATTTCTGTCATGCTGAATACAGATAAGAGGGATTGTGCAACTTTAGAACACATAAGATACATCAGAAGAGACAAATGAGCACAGAGCTAAAAATAAATAAATAAATATATTAAACAAATATATAAATAAATAAAATACTCCTCATTTGGAACATTTGTCTCTTCTTTGTAACTGAGAATATTTGAAGCTGCAGTTGAAGTTATCAGAGTCCTAACAAATTTGCATTATAGACTGCAGTGCGTTAGATTTGTGGTGAGTCAGCAAGCAGCAGTCTCTACGTTTAGAATACATTGGGAGTGTGAGTCTCAAAGAATATATGTTGACATCATAAGTAACCATCAAGTCTCTATACTTTGTTTTCAGCAGAGTGCAGAAGAAGCAGAAAACAGGATGAATCAAACTGCATTCCAGACAGAACAAATCTTGAGTTTTTATTTATGTATAGTGCATTCGTGTTTTCCAAAATCAAACAGTCAAAGCTCACTACAGTGACATAAATGAACATGTGTCTGAATGCATGGCTAGCTATTAATTGTCCAGATTTTTGCCTAATATCTTTGGTCTTTTCTTTTCTTCATAAAGTTTGTTTTTCTGACAAATCAATGAGGACTGTCACTGTATAATGATATAGATTTGAGTTTCAAACTTCATATCATTCAGAAAATACATGCAAACACAAAATCTGCTATTCTAGCAACTTTTTAAGTTTATAAGAGCAATATTTAAAATATCTTCTTGATTTTGGCCTTTATTCCACCCCCTTATTTTTGTTTTTGTCCAAATTAAATGTACTTAGAGGTTTGCATGAAGCAGTTTCAGAAGTATAATTAGACAGTAATCTGCTAAAACTACAATCATCAACACTGTCATTTGGCAAACTTGGTTTCTACTGCAAAATGAACAATTGCTTTCATCAACTCAGTATAATTGTAACTTTTAGTGTGAAGGCTGCCAGCCTAGCTAGATAGAATTTTGTAAATAATTCTATGTCATTTGTAAATATTAATATAAACCACAGGCTTGTTTTACAAATGTAAAGAGAACTATGTCTTATTGTTCAACTATATGTTGTACTGAACTTCAAAAATGTAACCAAAGTGCACCCTGCTGGAGGAAAGCTGTTAAGTAAGGAATCTTACAACTGATTTTGATCTTAAGCTTGGAGACAGGATGTCTGGACCAGCAAATTCTTTCTATTGTTTTAAGACAGAGATAATTGCTAGATTTTACATGTAAATGTGTCTTTTATTGCTGTGGCTTCCTGGCTAGGTGCAGCTTACAAAGAAATGTACATTTCTGAGTTTCTGTTAGCCTGGGAACTAAAGGAGAAGTGATAAAAATTATGTAATGTGAAATGACTCAGCAGTATTGGGTGTTATCAATTTAAGACTTTCTCAGAGAGAAAGACTGAGCATTTTGTATCTTGTCTGGGATCTAGTAAGAACATAAAAAAGAACCTTGGAGGGTCCACAATAAAGCATAAGGACAGCTAGCACCTGGTTGCTTCAGATGTTTAATAAAAATAGTCTCTCCACAGTATAAGACAATACATCACATTAACACTCCATAAAGACAGTACGTTTTTGTTTTAAAACTTCATCAGATGTGGGCTGTTTAACATACTACAAGCATTTAAAGGCTTGACAATCAAGGTTGGTCCAATCAAAACACGTTATTCAAGACATATCAGTTAAAGCTGATTTTAAAAAACATTAAAACCAAGGTAAAAGTAATCAAGAATGATGCAAATGAAAAATCAGATAAGAAATGAAAGATGCACTTGATATATAACTGCAGAATCTTTCCTTACATGTTAAAACAGACCTGTTAATACATTGAAACTACTATAATTAAAAAAAATAAAACATCATCATGAATACTAAACATGAAGAGCACACAAGGTCATGGTAAACGTGATGAATAGCACCATCGTGTGATAAATACATGTACCTGAATTCAAAAAAAACTTTTGACTTTGTATTATTTAAAAATAGATACCTGCGGTGGTGGTGGTGCGGTAGCATTGTCGCCTCACAGTAAGACGTCCGGTTCGATTCTCAGCTAGAACGTCTTCTGCGTGGAGACATGCGTGAATGGGTGTACCTTCGTTGAAGGTTGTGCGTCAGGCCTGGCAAGCCGGTACGTAAAAATCAACTGCCAATCATTAGTGGACCGGAGTTCCGCTGTGGCTACCCCTAACCGGGAAAAGCCGAAAGACACAAACAATTATTTAAAAATAGATAAAAACTCATACAATTAACACATTAATAACACGTTAATACATTAATAGACAATTGCTTTACTTTCAAAATAAAAATAAAAAAAACAGTATAATAAATACATATATAAAGACATATATAAATACAAATATAAATACATAATTAATACCTTATAAATATTCATAAAAATCATTGTTTCTTTGTTTAAAAATCAGGTAGAGCAACCAAAGATATGGCTCAAAGAATCAAAGGCTAGTACGACAGTACACAAGTTCATATTGAAGGGCTTTATAAATTAGTAGCTCTTAGTTTGAGAAGAGGGGCTATCGAAATACAGTCATTTAGCCCTGGCCACCTCTTGGCTTGCAAAGTTACTTGCCACCAGAGCTCTCTGTATTCAATTGTTTCTTCTCAAAGACCACCCCTCTTGTCCCTTTTCACCTTCTCTAATACAAAAATAAATAATTTGCACCCAAGCATTCTGTTTGATGTTTGTAAAGTGCATTTGTTTCTTTTTTATTCTGCACTTCATATAAATGCTCATAAGTTCTTTTTAATTTACGCTCCATTTTTCCAACATAGAATGCTTGACAGCACATACACTTTGCTAGGTACACTACCCCTGTATCTTCACAGTTACTATATGTTTTGCCCTCTAATATAATCTCTCTACATTCCAAGTAAAAGGTTTCTTTGTTGAGAATTTATGAGCATTGGGCACAATGCCCACATTTAAATGTTCCTTTTCTTCTTATGTTATTACCAACTGTTCCTGTCGTACCATTCCTTTCCAATAAATTCTTTAAACTACTACTAGAATTCTTGTAGACCACTTTTAACTTTTCCTTAGTTATTCTGTCTAAGTCCTTGATGGAAATAAATATATCCCATTCCTTTTCTATTATACTTTTAACTAAGGCAGAACTTGCACTGAATTCTATAACCAGGGCCCTATTGAACCCCTCATCTGCTTCCGCTTGTTGCTCAATACTTTCTTCATTATTACCCAAAATGGGGTGGAATTTCCCTTTTCTTCCTTCGCAAACTTCCTTCTCTACTTTCTCAATTAAGGTACTTGGGTAGTTTCTTTTCCTAAACATTTGGTTCAAGATTTTCATTTCTTCAATAAAGTCTTGATTGTTTCAGGTCATTCTGGATGATCTAATATATTGTCCACTAACCAAATTCCTTTTCTGGTGTACTGGGTGAGCACTATTGTAGTGCAAATAAGAGTTTGAGTAAGTGGTTTTCATAAACACTTTTGAGTGGAATTTATAGTCCTTCTTATATATCTCAACATCTAAATAATTGAGTTTTTCTTCATCTATTTTGTGTAAATTCCAAGAAATTTGTACTATTACACAAAAACTCTATAAAATTACTAATTTCCTCCTTTGGTGCATTCTAAAATATACAAATATCATCCAGAAACTGCTTGTATAAAGACCATTTTGAGCTAAATACAGAATCTAGCACCCATTTTTCTTCCAATTTTGCTAAAATCAAGTTTGCATATGTAGGGGCACAAGCTGCCCCCATGGCCACCCCCCTTAATTTGGTGAAATTATTCTCCTTTAAAATAAAAAAAATTGCATTTTAAAACCAAATCCAATAACTGCACAATCACAATTCACTCATTACGTGTTAAACTACCTTCCTCGAAAATTAATTCTTCTAACATTACCTTTCCTTCCTCCAGTGGAATACAGGAAAATAAGTCCACTATGTCAATAGTAAGGTAATACATATTGTCCATGTATATATCCTGTTTCACACTCCTTAAAAAATCCCATGAATTCCTAAGAATGTTATGACGTTTTGACCACATATTTTTCAACTTAAGAGTCTATGTATTTTGCAAGAGGTAAAGTTTTTGACCCTTCTGCTGAAACAATTGGTCTAAGTGGTGGATCCATCCCATTGTTGTGTACTCTGGGAATCCCAAATATAGTGGGTATTCTTGGTTTTTCCACTTTCAAATATTTCAAAATTTTGTTGTCAGTTAGACCTTCTGTGTATAAATCCTCCAGGACCGTATCCATCCTTGCATAAGCTATGTTAATTTTGTTTTTGGAACTACAAGTGTACCTGTCAGGGTCTCTGAGAATGTCATTCATTTTCCCCTCATACATAAGGGTATCCATTAGAACCATGCCACCCCGTTTGTCTGGTGTCATTGTACATATGTCTATATTTTTCCTTAGTTCCATTAAAAGTTTATGCTCCTGTCCTTCTAAGTTTTTCCTAAACCTAACTTTCTTAAAGTTGTTTCTAATTTCACTTTCTACCAGGCTCTCAAAATTTTTTAATTGAGGATGTAAGGGGGGATTATATGTACTCTTTTTTGCTAAATTGTTAGGCTTAGTAACCGTATCATTGAAAAGTAGTTGAAAATTGATCTTCCTTAAAATCTAATAAAATCTTAGTAAGTTCACATTTTATCAGGGGTATAAATTTCATGCCTCTAGATAATAAACTAAAATACTCATCATTTAATTCAGTAGAATTAAAAATGTGAAGTTGTTCAATCTCGCCATTTGTTCTTACACGTGGGTATGGAGCCAATCCATCAGCTCCGAGTCGGCCGCTTTCCAAGCTCAAGATCTTTCAGTAGCATGAGGCACAGTACCTATCCCATGATGCTCTCTGACTAACCCTTAGATCTAGTTTGCCGATGCAACGGATCACAAGTCTTCAGTGTGCTCGGGCCAGTGAAGGTTTATTAAGAAGTATATTCTACAGCTAAGTTTACATTTATATATATATATATATATCTGTTTTTCTACCAGTATCACTTGTTATACTGTCTTTATTTAGGTCTTTGTCCCTGTTTAGTGTATTTTATTGGAGCGAGTTGCTCTTGGGCCTTGCTCTCTCTTCTGTTGGTTGCATCCTTTGCTATAGTTGTACAGGGATAGGTCAATTTTCCCCCCATCCCACCTTTTGGCAAGATTGTTATTAGATTGTTATTGGATTGTACTGTTGTACTTGATATTATCAGGGATCTGATAATTGTGCCTTCTCTGTGTTTCTCTTCTTTGTTATTGGAGTGTACTGTTGTACTTGATATTATCAGGGATCTGATAATTGTGCCTTCTCTGTGTTTCTCTTCTTTGTTATTGGATTTTACTGTTGTACTTGATATTACCAGGGATCATTAATTGTGCTTTCTCTTGGACATGATGGCTGACCAAAAGCAAAAGTCCGGACTTAAAAGATGTGACTGTGGTCAAAAAATGTCAATCACAGATAACCACATTTCTTGTGTTTATTGTTTGAGACCTCTTCATTTGCAGGAGGATTGTTCCATCTGCCACTCTTTTAGTGGCAGAGTTTTGTTAGAGAGATGTAGGAAACTGATTGATCGAGGTCTCTTAACACCTAAGTTTCAGGAAGCTTTGGACAAGTCCGACCAGACCTCCAAGTCTTCGAAAGGGTCAAAGTCATCTCGGGTGTCCTCGGAGCCTAAGTCTTCGGCTCCGAGCACCTCTGTTAAGGTGCGGTCACCGGTTCCTAGGTCTTCGGAACCGTGTGCCGAACCAATGATTCTGAGCCAACCTTTGGTTTTGGAGTCGGTATCGGAGACTTTAAAATCTCCAATACTTAGGTCTGTAGCTTCTTTGGCCCTTTCGACCCGCTTTTCAAGGACCCTGTCGGATATTGATGTGGACCATGTGGTGCAGAGGCTCTTGGAGAACCCAGCATTGGCTAAACTGCTCTCTGCTTTGTCCCAACTGGGTTTGAGCCCTGTTTCCACCCCATTGCCTGTGACTACTCCTCCTCTGAGCCTACCCAGGCCTTCGGAGCCAGAGGCGGAAGATCTGATGGTTGTGGAACCTGTGGAGCCGTGTTCTGTTCCAGTGACTTTGGTTCCACCCACCCTGACATCTTCGGTGCCGTCCAAAGAGTCTCGGATCCGACACTCTCTCGTCAGTTCCAGGCGGAGGACTTGAACCGATGCGTCGGTTCCAACACTTCCCCTCGGGGCTTCGGAGCAGGTGAGCTCGGCTCCATCCTTGGGTTGAGAGCCCACGGCCTCGGCACCTGGGAGGCCTCTGTCTTCTTCGGAATCGGTGACCTCCTCGGGCTGAGACTCCGGGGCCTTTGTTACCATGAGGAGGGTGTTGTCTGCTCAGACCCACACTACAGGTCTTTCGTCTTCCTCCCTGAAGATGCCGAGTTCTGCCTCTTCATCTAAAGCATCTACTAAGCGACGAGACCCAGAGCCTCAGGTATCCCCTTTGGGTGAACCCTGCTCTACTGAAACTTAACCAGACGCCCCCACTGATGAAGTTCCCAGAAAGAGACTCTGCAAGAGGAGGCATTTGGATTCCCCTCAGGAATCCGTGACATCAGACACCGACTTAGAGGAATCGGAAGTGTTCCCACGGTCCCCCTCAGAGGATGTCCCCTTTGCGGACATCTTAGAAATACTTAAGCAGAGGGGTGACTGGCAGTCCATTCGCCCTACTGAGGATGAGTCGGTGCTCCTGAAGGCCTTTGGGTCTCAGCCCTCCACCTCCTGGGTTACTCCGCCCTTTGAACTAATGGAACTGGTCACTCGAAGGGCATGGGAGTCCCCTGACACCATGGAACCAGTCCCTCGGAGGCCCAATAAATTCATCACTGCCCCTCAAGGGAAATCATTCCTCACCAAAGGAGTCCCTGTTGATGCCATGGTGGTGGTGGTGGCCACCAAGAAAGAGATGTCAGAGACTTCTTCTACTGTCCATCCTCCTAATAAGGATTCTAGGACGATGGACAGATACGGGAAATGCATTTTTAGTTCTGCGATATTTACCATGAGATTGCTTAACTACTTGACCCATTTTACTCGCCTTCAACGAGATCTCCTTCAAGAACTCGGAGATACTCTAAAGGGTAACACAGATGAGGCTATTTTGGAAAAGGTTACAGCTCAGCTTTCTACCCTTAATTTCGTCGTCAACTCATCCATGCAGCTCATTTCCTATGCAGCCGAGGGATCGAGTTGAGCAGCAGGTTCAGCAGTTGCTCTGTGGAGACAGTCCTGGATGCGCTTCTGCTCCTTTGCGGAAGCCTTCAAGTCTTCCTTTGTCAATACCCCGTTTGATGGCTCTTCATTGTTTGGGCCTAAAGTCAAGGAGACCCTCACTAGGTGTGAGCAGGAAGAAAAGACTCTATCTGCCGTAGGAGTCCGTTTTTCCACCCCTACTAGACCATACCTCAAGGGGCAAAAAGATGGAAAAATGTAGTTCCGGAAGTCCCAAGAAGCTTTCCAGAACACACGTAGTGAACCCCCCTTCAGGGACAGAGGAGGGGGCAATAATGGAAGACACCGCTTTGGCGGTAGAGGAGGCTCGCAGAACCAGGGTGACAGGGAGCAGTTTCCTGGCAAGCCATATCAGCTCTCCTGAGAGGAGGCCCAACTGTCCTACTCTGGAGGCAGTGGAGGGTTGCTTGGCTTTGTACCCAGATGCCTGGCTAGGAATTACATCAGATTCTTGGGTACAAAGCATAGTTACCAGAGGTTACCTCATTCCCTTTGTAGAACCCCCGTTACCCACAAAAAGAATCCCAGATGTTCCACCCAGTCTGAGGAATCAAGCAGTCACAGAAATCCAAAACCTGCTAGAAAAAAGAGTCATCCAGCTATTCCCGGCAGACCAGATAGGATCCGTAACTTACTCCAGATTCTTTTTAGTTCCAAAGAAAACAGGTGACTGGAGGCCCACTTTAGACCTCAGAAAACTCAATACATTCGTAAAGAAGGAGAAGTTCCAGATGGTCACGCTTCAATCCATACTCCCTTTCCTGGGAACGGGCGATTGGATGTGCTCTTTAGATCTCAAGGATGCATACTACCACATCAAAATGGCCAGACCATCCAGAGATCACCTGCGTTTCCGGCTGGGGGCCAGTCTTTACCAATTTCAAGCTCTGCCCTTTGGTCTCACCACAGCCCCCAAAGTGTTCACCAAATGTATGGCAGTAGTTACGGGTCACCTGAGGCATCTAGGATTCCGGGTGTTTCTGTATTTGGATGACTGGCTCCAGTCCGCCACCACCAGCCATCAACTCATTCAGTCCAGGGATCATATGATCAATCTCTGTTCCTGGTTAGGAATAACCATAAATTTCGAAAAATCTGCTTTATTACCATCGCAGCATGTCTCATTTATCGGAGCAGACCTAGACACCACCACCGCCCTGGTCAAATTACTTCTAGAAAGAGTCACCTCTCTAAGATAAGCAAGTGTTATGCTTGTTACAAGAAAAGAAAGTACCTGCCTCTCAGGTTGTAAAACTCTTACGCACAATGGCAGCTTCCCTCATAGCAGTACCTCTGGGCCGGATGCACATGCGGATACTCCAGTGGTTGCTTTTCACCCAGTGGTCCTACCAACAGGTCCCGATGTCATTTAAGATTCTGTTGACAGATGCTTGCAAGAGAGACCTTCTCTGGTGGTTGAACAACACCAGGTGACAGTAGGTCGACCATTTATATACCCCCTCCAGTAGCCACGGTGACTATGGCCGCTTCCCTGATAGGGTGGGAGGTGGGGCTTTTTCAGGGAAAGACTGCCCAAGGCACCTGGTCACAGATGGAATGTCATTTGCACATCAACGTCCTGGAGTTGAAAGCAGTGCTTTTAGCGTTAGAGCACTTTCACGACTCTCTACCTCAGGGGATGATTGCGATTCAGACAGACAACATGTCGGTGGTCTGGTACATCAACAAACAGGGGGGAACCAAATCTTACCCCTTATGCCGAGAAGCTTTGAGGATTTGGAAGTGGGCTGTGTCCACCGGGCACTTTCTATTAGCAATGCACATTCCGGGGAAACCCAACGTGATAGCGGACAAACTGAACAGAGGGATTTTGTTACTCCACGAGTGGTCCCTCAAACAAAATGTGGCAGAAATGATATTCCGCAGATGGGGCCAGCCTTGCTGCAACCTTTTTGCATCTCTGATGAATGCCAAAAGCAGAAGCTACTTTGCCCTGAACCCTCCACCAGGGGACAGTTCCAGGGATTCACTTGTGCACGATTGGCCCTCGGGTCTCCTTTATGCTTTTCCTCCAACCCCACTGATTCCCAGATTCTTGTTGAAAGCAAAGGGCTTGGGAAAGACAGTTATTCTGATAACCCTTTTTGGCCTCAGCAGATATGGTTCCCTTTTCTTCATCAATACCAGCTGGAAGAACCTTGGTTTCTAGACCCAGTGCCAGACGTTCTGACGCATTCGTCAGGAGTTCTTCACCCCACTCTTCAGTCCATCAAACTGACAGCTTGGCTGCTCCACTTCCCAACCTAGCCAGATCATATAATCTGTCTTCCGAAGTACAACATATTCTGGTTTCCTCTCATAAAGTCTCCACTAGGAAAATGTACAGTAGTAAATGGAAATGTTTTGTTTACTGGGCCTCTCAATGTGATATTGATCCCTATGTTGCCCCTCTCGATGTGGTTCTGGAATTTCTCGCTATGATTTTTCAGGAAGGTGCTGCAGCAGCCACTGTTAGAGTTCAATTGGCCACTATATCTAATTTTCGCTTGGGGATTGAAGGATCTAATCTTATGTCACACAGATTATGTAAAGCCTTTTTGAAAGGGACTCATCACCTAAGGCCACCCATCAGACAACCAGTTGCACCATGGAACCTAAATTTAATATTATCTCAGCTGATGCTTCCCCCCTTTGAGCCTGCATCCTCTTGCCCCTTGAAGTTCATGTCTTGAAAAACATTATACTTGGTAGCTATTACTTCAGCTCGTAGAGTTTCTGAACTTCAAGCTCTTTCTATTAGGCCCCCTTACTTGGTATTTTTTCTTGAGTGTCTCTCAGGACAAATCCCACTTTTCCTCCGAAGGTCTGCTCCGAGACTAATCTGAATCAGTCTATTGAGTTGCCCACTTTTTTCAGACATCATTCTAATAAAATGGAGTATATGATACATAAATTTGATGTCCTTAGACAATTGAGATTTTACTTGGACAGAACAAAGGATTTTAGAAAATCTGAACAGCTTTTTGTCTCTCACGCCGGTAACAAAAAATGACTATCTGTGTCTAAAGTTACCTTGTCTAAATGGTTATCAGATTGCATAAAGTTTGTATACTCTTCAAGTAATCAGATCTTAGAATACAAGGTGAAAGCTCATTCCACTAGGGTGCTATCCACATCTCTAGCTCACGCAGCTCGTTTGCCTTTGGACACCATTTGTGCAGCTGCCACTTGGTCAAAACCACATACGTTTATCACTCATTACAAAGTAGACAGGGCCTCCTTTGGTTCCACTGTTCTCAGGAATGTACTCCCGTGAGCCACTCAGGGTTTGGGTGCTTGGGACACTACCCACGTGTAAGAACAAACGGCGAGAGTGAAAAACTTCACATAAAGATGTTATGTTCTTATAGCGTTCCATGTGAGTTGTTCATCTCACCTTTGTTCTTAAATCCCCCCCCCTCCATCCTCCTCCGGGTTCTTGAAGACCGGTTACGACTGGAGGTCTGGTTTGGTTTGTTTACTGTCCTTTACTTCAACCAGACTTCTTCCTGTGGTTAACTGTACATATATGTTTTATATATACACATATTGACATTTAGGGTATGTTAGGCTGTTCCTTTGTTTCAGCAAACTAGATCTGAGGGTTAGTCAGAGAGCATCATGGGATAGGTACTGTGCTTCGAGCTACTGAAAGATCTTGAGCTTGGAAAGCGGCCGACTCGGAGCTGATGGATCTCTTTCAATAAATCACCTTTTACCCTGTTGTTTTCTTCAGTCATGCTTTTCAAAACTTCCAGCCCACATCTATTGAAAATAACAATTAATTCCTTATGAAAACTGCTCCCTGGGACCACATTGTTTGGGAATTTACATTCCCTAAGCCCCTTGGGAACAATGTTTTCATTAACACATTCCTTTAAATAACTGTTTTCAATGTCCAACGTTTTGTATTTAAATGAAAGTTTCTCAAACTTGCCGAGCTGGTTCCTGTAAGAATAAGCTGCTGGCTTAGGTTTAATGTTTTTCTCCTTAAAATTAATCGAAAAACTGACCTGGAGACATTCCTTGAGATTGAAATTGTTACAGTCCGTGTTTTCAGCGGATAAATGTGCCTCCTGCCCAAGCCGAAGCGATGGGCTGGTATTGAGACTAGATTGTCCACGCTCCTGGGATTGTCTCAGAATATTAGGTGTTTCCTGAGAATCCATCACATTTCCACAATTTGTAGAGCAAGCACTAGTTCCAGCAAATGCCCCTTCTTCTCGGCATCCTAAAATTCTACCTATATTCACTTCCTGGTTCCTCATTCCTTGTGTATTGGCAACTACATCCACCAATGAAGCACTAAGAGGTGTCAACAAGTCAGTCAACTGTGACAATTGGCCAGTCAGCTTCCTCATTTGGCCGATGGCATTACGCTGGTTCACTCCTTCGCTATCCAAGCTCGTGTCCCCTTCCATGGCAAAGTAAAACTGAATAATCCACAAATAAGCCAAAAAAGGTTTTCAAAGCACTGAAGCCAAATAAAAAGTAAAAAAAGAACCTCGGAGGGTCCACAATAAAGCGTAAGGACAGCTAGCACCTGGTTGCTTCAGATGTTTAATAAAAATATTCTCTCCACAGTATAAGACAATACAGCACATTAACACTCCATAAAGACAGTACGTTTTCGTTTTAAAACTTCATCAGATGTGAGCTGTTTAACATACTACAAGCATTTAAAGGTTTGACAATCAAGGTTGGTCCAATCAAAACACGTTATTCAAGACATATCAGTTAAAGCTGATTTTAAAAAACATTAAAACCAATGTAAAAGTAATCAAGAATGATGCAAATGAAAAATCAAATAAGAAATGAAAGATGCACTTGATATATAACTGCAGAATTTTCCTTTAAATGTTAAAACAAACCTGTTAATTCATTGAAACTACTATAATTTAAAAAAATAAAACATCATCATGAATACTAAACATGAAGAGCACACAAGGCCATGGTAAACTTGATGAATAGCACCATCTTGTGGTAAATACATGTACCTGAATTCAAAAAAGCTTTTGTTTTGTCTTGTACTGTGGAGAGAATATTTTTATTAAACATCTGAAGCAACCAGGTGCTAGCTGTCCTTATGCTTTATTGTGGACCCTCCGAGGTTCTTTTTTACTGTTTATTTGGTTACAGTGCTTTGCGAACCTTTTTTGGCTTATTTGTGGATTATCTAGTAAGAACATCCACTCACCAGCACTTGCTTGCTCTGTACGTAAGTAGTATTTAGAACAGTGATTTCTCTTAGAGTGAAATAGGAATTTAGCCAGAGTGACATAAATATAGAAAACAGCTAGACTAATCTATCTAGCTGTTTTCTATATTTATGTCAGACTATCCTACATTTGTTGTTCTTCTTTTGGCTTTTCCCGGTTAGGGGTCGCCACAGCAGAACTCCGGTCTGCTAATGATTGGCAGTAGATTTTTACGGTGCCGAGGTGCCAGCCCAACATTCAACGAAGGCACGCCCTCACTCATGTCTTTTGGACGCCTACACTATTGTTTTAAATTTCCTGGGATTTCTGAACTCTTGATTAGCACAATGTTGAATCGATGAGATTTTTCTTGTGTTTTTATTAATTATTATTAAATATTTGAAACCTTTCAACTGTGGCTGTTTTGTGTGCAAATAATTTAAGCTCTAGAGTACTTGCATGTATTTGGTGATACTGTCCAAGTCACTCCAATAGCCTTGCTGTTCATCACACTTACTGTTTGGATAACAGTAATATTATACAGTGAAATTGGTCACCCTTTGGAAAGAGCCTTATAGTAGCTGATAATAGTGGTGGCAGTCGGTACTACCTTATAGTCTGGGAAGAAAGGGGGCATAGCTGGAGAACCTGTGCCAGCCTTCCACAGGAGTGTCTGTATCTAAATCAAATCTTAAAGTATGTGTGTGTGTGTGCGTGTGCGTGTGCACTACTTGGGCAGGGACATGAAGCACTATTTGGACAGAGGGGATGCTGGAGGTTTTAGCTTGACCACTAGGCTGAGATCTGGACCCTATAGCTGTGCCATTGGGGAGTCTTATTGGGGATCTGGAGAGAAAGGGAGAAACCAGCCCCAGACTGACTGTGATCTCTGTGTGCTCTTAAGGGAAATTGTACTTTACTGTGTGTGTACTTGTTATCTCCCCAGTGTGCACGCCCCTCACTGGTGTTAAATTGTACTTTACTGTGTGTGTACTTGTTATCCTTCCCAATGTGCACGCCTCTCACTGGTGTTAAATTGTACTTTACTGTGTGTGTACTTGTTATCCTTCCCAATGTACACGCCCCTCACTGGTGTTAAATTGTACTTTACTGTGTGTGTACTTGTTATCCTTCCCAATGTGCACGCCCCTCACTGGTGTTAAATTGTACTTTACTGTGTGTGTACTTGTTATCTCCATAATGTGCACGCCCCTCACTGGTGTTAAATTGTACTTTACTGTGTGTGTACTTGTTATCGTTCCCAATGTGCACGCCCCTCACTGGTGTTAAATTGTACTTTACTGTGTGTGTACTTGTTATCTCCATAATGTGCACGCCCCTCACTGGTGCTAGTGGTGAGGATCGAGGCTTCTTGATTACTGGGCCAGTACATGGGTGAAACATTTGGTATGCTTAGCTTAAATGACACATGACAGAGGCTACTCTTGGCAGCTTTACTCCCATGTCTGTTTTTATGTAATGTTAATGTAGGTCTGACAAAATCTATTAAGTATGAGTTAGCAAAAGTCATTATCTAATCTGTACATGTTATTACAAAGCTGATGAAAGTACAGTAAATGTGAATGGCACTTTGGCAGACCAGTGTCACAAAGTGACAGGAAAACCACATTGGTTCATAGCTAAGAACTAGTCTAAATGCTGTTGTGGACCATTTTAAGCCTATCCAATTTCCCTCTTGGTGCTCGAATTAACCTATCCCATTTGGTGTTAGATTACCCTTATCTATCTAATGGTCAGTAATTATATATTAACACTAGTGAGAGTAACTAGGATCATACCATAGATAATTTGAGGGGAGCCATGTATTGGGAATTAAGCATTGTTGAGCTGCTTCTGTCCATTAGTACTATAGGGAAAGCCCTGGGCTAAAATGTTCTGTTTTCCATCCATAAATCCAAGTTGCCATTGCATACAGCAGAGATGGGCTATGTTTTACGTGGATGGGAAGTCTGTTCCAGAGCAGTGGTATCCCCAGCAAGATATATCTGTTCCTCCAAACTGTTCCATTGATGTTACAGAAAAGGTTTAGATCCCTAAAATGAGTATTTCTGATGTCATTTGACTTCCTGATTTGCAGTAAATCCATCAGTATTTGCTCAGAGGATGCTTTTTATACCAGACACAGGTCACCTCTTATCAGTCTGTAGGATAGCAAGTATCATGGAATACAGGAAAGATAATGTAGAATCCAAAAACATTGCAACTGAACCTTCAAACTGTAGTAACATTACAAAGAACAGTACTGTAATTTAATGTAGCTATGAGCATGCCCCACATGTCTTTAATATAACTAAATAATTCTAACATCAGAAATCTACCACTCAAAAGTACTTGCTTCCATCCTGATCTGCACCACTCTTAATGATGTATATAACAAAATATTCCAAACAATATAGATCTTCAAACCTAAATGCCAAAAATGGTTGTATTACATGCCATTGAAATCTTCAGTTAGATGAAGCAAACTGGTTACACCTTCTAGCAGTTGAAATAAATAAATAAAAATATATTTTTAGGTGTGGAAGTTGCTTTGCCCCCACTTGTGAAGGTTTCACACCTCCCAAACCCCCATTTAAATATACTAACTCACTGGGTGCATGACTGGGAAGAAAAA
>NC_056731.1:1854525954-1854768454 GCF_019279795.1 Protopterus annectens
TGGCGGCAGTTAATACGATACCCCGACCCCATGCAAATGGGAAAAAGGGGATGATGATGATGACATAAATATAGAAAACAGCTAGACTAATTTATCTAGCTGTTTTCTATATTTATGTCAGACTATCCTACATTTGTTGTTCTTCTTTCGGCTTTTCTCGGTTAGGGGTCGCCACAGCAAAACTCCAGTCCACTAATGATTGGCAGTAGATTTTTACAGTGCCGAGGTGCCAGCCCAACCTTCAACGAAGGCACGCCCATTCATGCATGTCTTTTGGACGCCTACACTATTGTTTAAATTTAACTCTTGATTAGCACGATGTTGAATCGATGAGATTTTTCTTGTGTTTTTATTAATTATTATTAAATATTTGAAACCTTTCAACTATGGCTGTTTTGTGTACAGATAATTTAAGCTCTAGAGTACTTGCATGTATTTGGTGATACTGTCCAAGTCACTCCAATTGTCTTTATGTTCATCACACTTACTGTTTGGATAACAGTAATATTACACAGTGAAATTGGTCACCCTTTGGGAAGAGCCTTATAGTAGCTGATAATAGTGGTTGGTGGTTGTTGGTACTACCTTATAGTCTGGGCAGAAAGGGGCATAGCTGGAGAACCTGTGCCAGCCTTCCACAGGAGTGTTTGTATCTAAATCAAATCTGTGTGTGTGTGTGTGTGTGTGTGTGTGTGTGTGTGTGTGTGTGTGTGTGTGTGTGTGTGTGTGTGTGTGTGCATGCACGCGCGCACTACTTGGGCAGGGACACGAAGCACTGGTTGGACAGAGGGGGTGCTTGAGGTTTTAGCTTGACCACTAGGCTGAGATCTGGACCCTATAGCTGTGCGAGTGGGGAGTCTTATTGGGGATCTGGAGAGAAAGGGAGAAACCAGCCCCAGACTAACTGTGATCTCTGTGTGCTCTTAAGGGAAATTGTACTTTACTGTGTGTGTACTTGTTATCTCCACAATATGCATGCCTCTCACTGGTGCTAGTGGTGAGGATTGAGGCTTCTTGATTACTGGGCCAGTGCATGGGCGAAACATTTGGTATGCCTAGCTTAAATGACACATGACAGAGGCTACTGTTGGCAGCTTTACTCCTATGTCTGTTTTTATGTAATGTTAACGTAGGTCTGACAAAATCTATTAAGTATGAGTTAGCAAAAGTCATTATCTAATCTGTACATGTTATTACAAAGCTGATGAAAGTACAGTAAATGTGAATAGCACTTTGGCAGACCAGTGTCACAAAGTGACAGGAAAACCACATTGGTTCATAGCTAAGAACTAGTCTAAATGCTGTTGTGGACCATTTTAAGCCTATCCAATTTCCCTCTTGGTGCTCGAATTAACCTATCCCATTTGGTGTTAGATTAGCCTTATCTATCTAATGGTCAGTAATTATATATTACCACTAGTGAGAGTAACTAGGATCATGCCATAGATAATTTGAGGGGAGCCATGTACTGGGAATTAAGCATTGTTGCGCTGCTTCTGTCCATTAGTACTATAGGGAAAGCCCTGGGCTAAAATGTTCTGTTTTCCATCCATAAATCCAAGTTGCCATTGCATACAGCAGAGATGAGCTATGTTTTACGTGGATGGGAAGTCTGTTCCAGAGCAGTGGTATCCTCAGCAAAATATACCTGATCCTCTAAACTGTTCCATTGATGTTACAGAAAAGGTTTAGATCCCTAAAATGAGTATTTCTGATGTCATTTGACTTCCTGATTTGCAGAAAATCCATCAGTATTTGCTCAGAGGATGCCTTTTATACCAGACACAGCTCACCTCTTATCAGTCTGTAGGATAGCAAGTATCATGGAATACAGGAAAGATAATGTAGAATCCAAAAACATTGCAACTGAACCTTCAAACTGTAGTAACATTACAAAGAACAGTACTGTAATTTAATGTAACTATGAGGATGCCCCACGTCTTTATTATAACTAAATAATTCTAACATCAGAAATCTACCACTCAAAAGTACTTGCTTCCATCCTGATCTGCACCACTCTTAATGATGTATATATTAACAAAATATTCCAAACAATATAGATCTTCAAACCTAAATGCCAAAAATGGTTGTATTACATGCCATTGAAATCTTCAGTTAGATGAAGCAAAATGGTTACACCTTCTAGCAGTTGAAATAAATAAGTAAATAAAAATATATTTTTAGGTGTGGAAGATGCTTTGCCCCCACTTGTGAAGGGTTCACACCTCCCAAACCCCCATTTAAGTATACTAACTCACTGGTTGCACGACTGGGGAGAAAAAGCCCCTCCCCCACAAACTTTGAATTACTGCTGGCACACAAGTTAAAGCTGCTTAAATTGATTCCCTATAGACAAGTAATCAATCAGCTGTGCTTACTATGGACAACTAATCAGTAAGCTCTGCTTGCTGTGATTCCCTCTGGGTGAGTAATCGGTGAGCTCTACTTATGGTGACTCCCTATGGACAAGTAATCAGTAAGCTCTGCTTGCTGTGATTCCCTCTGGGTGAGTAATCGGGGAGCTGTACTTATGGTGATTCCCTATGGATGAGTAATCAGGGAATTTTGCTTGGAGTGATTCCTTATGGATGAGTAAGTCATCTGTGCTTACAGTGATTCCCTAAGGATGAGTAAGTCACATGGGCTTACAGTGATTCCTTATGGATAAGTAAGTCATCTGTGCTTTACAGTGATTCCCTATGGATGAGTAACTCATCTGTGCTTAGTGATTCCCTATGGATGAGTAAGTCATCTGTGCTTACAGTGATTCCCAATGCATGAGTAAGTCACATGGGCTTACAGTGATTCATTATGGATGAGTAAGTCATCTGTGCTTACAAGAGGTTCCGTATGGATGAGTAAGTCATCTGTGCTTACAGTGATTCCCTGTGGACGAGTAAGTCATCTGTGCTTTACAGTGATTCCCTATGGATGAGTAAGTCATCTGTGCTTACAAGTGATTCCCTAGGGATGAGTAAGTCACATGTGCTTACTGTGATTCCCTATGAATGAGTAAGTCTGTGCTTACAGTGAATCCCTATAGATGAGTAAGTTACATGTGCTTACAGTGATTTCCTATGGATGAGTAAGTCATCTGTGCTTGCGGTGATTCTCTGTGGATAAGTCATCTGTGCTTACATTGATTCCCTATGGATGAGTGAGTCATCTATGCTTACAGTGATTCCCTATGGATGAGTAAGGTATGTGTGCTTACAGTGAATCCTTAGGGATGAGTAAGTCGTATGTGCTTACATAGATTCCCTATGGATGAGTAAATCATCTGTGCTTATTCCCAATGCATGAGTAAGTCACATGTGCTTACAGTGATTCCTTATGGATGAGTAAGTCATCTGTGCTTGCAGTGATTCCCTGTGGATAAGTCATCTGTGCTTACACTGATTCCCTATGGATGAGCAAGTTATCTGTGCTTACAGTGATTACCTATGGATGAGTATGTTATCTGTGCTTACAGTGAATCCCTATGGATGAGTAAGTCATATGTGCTTACAGTGATTGCCTATGGATAAGTCATCTGTGCTTACAGTGAATCCCTATGGATGAGTAGGTCATCTGTGCATACAGTGATTCCCTACAGATGAGTAAGTCACATGTGCTTACAGTGATTCCCTGTGGATGAGTAAATCATCTGCGCTTTACAGTAATTCCCTATGAATGCATAAGACATGTGCTTAGTGATTTCCTATGGATAAGTCATCTGTGCTTACAGTGATTCCGTATGGATGAGTAAGCCATCTGTGCTTACAGTGATTCTCGATGGATGAGTAAGTCATCTGTGCTTTACAGTGATTCCCTATGGATGAGTAAGTCATCTGTGCTTACATTGAATCCCTATGGATGAGAAAGTCACATGTGCTTACAGTGATTCTGTATGGATAAGTAATCTGTGCTTACATTGATTCCCTATGGATGATTAAGTCATCTTTGCTTACAGTGATTTTCTATGGATGAGTAAGTCATCTATGCTTACAGTGATTCCCTAGAGATGCGTAAGTCACATGTGCTTACAATGATTCTCTAGGGATAAGTAAGTCACATGTGCTTACAGTGATTCCCTAGGGATAAGTAAGTCATGTGCTTACAGTAATTCCCTATGGATGAGTAAGTCATTTGTGCTTAGTGATTCTCTGTGGACGAGTAAGTTTTTTTATAGTGATTCCCTATGGATGAGTAAGTCATCTGTGCTTACAAGTGGGGGTGAGAGGTTGATGTAATGGTTATGGTGCTTACCTTAGAAACACAAGTTGCAGGGTTTGATTCTCACATGGGGTAACTGGCTAGGCTTAAAATGCCCCCCGAGGACAGTTAGCCTAGTACTAATCTATGAATCTATGAATTCCATATGGACGAGTAATTCATCTGTGCTTACAAGTAATTCCCTATGGATTAGTAAGTCATTTGTGCTTTACAGAGATTCCCTATGGATGAGTAAGTCATCTGTGCTTACAGTGATTCCCTGTGGATGAGTAAGTTGCTTACAGTGGTTCCCTATGGATGAGTAAGTCATCTAAGCTTACAGTGATTCCTTATGGATGCGTAAGTCATCTGTGATTTTGTAGGGATGAGTAAACCATCTGTGCTTACAGTAATTCCTTATGGATGAGTAGGTTGCTTACAGTGATTCCCTATGGATGAGTAAGTCATCTGTGCTTACAGTGATTCCCTATGGATAAGTCATCTGTGCTTACTATGATTCCCTATGGATGCGTAAGTCATCTGTGCTAACAGTGATTCACTACATATGAGTAAGTCATCTGTGCTTACAGTGATTCCCTATGGATGACTAAGTCATCTGTGCTTACAGTGATTCCCTATGGAGGAGTACGTTGCTTACATTGATTCCCTATGGATGACTAAGTCATCTGTGCTTACAGTGATTTTCCATGGATGAGTAAGTTATTTGTGCTTTACAGTGATTCCCTATGGATGAGTAAGTTATCTTTGCTTACACTAATTCTGTATGGATGAGTAAGTCATCTGTGCTTACAGTGATTCCCTATGGATGAATAAGTCATCTGTGCTTTACAGTGATTCCCTATGAATAAGTCATGTTTGCTTACAGTAATTCCCTCTGGATGAGTAAGTCATCTGTGCTTACAGTGATCTGGATGAGTACTTCGTCTGTGCTTTCAGTGATTCCTTATGGATGAGTAAGTCATCTGTGCTTACAGTGATTCCCTATGGATGAGTAAGGCATCTGTGCTTACAGTAATCTCCTCTAGATGAGCAAGAGATTTGTGCTTACAGTGCTTTCCTGTGGATGAATAAGTTATTTACAGTGATTCCCTATGGATGAGTAAGTCTTCTGTGCTTACAAGTGATTCCCTATGGATGAGTAATTCATCAGTGCTTACAAGTGATTCCCTATGGACAAGTAAGTCATCTGTGCTTTACAGTGATCCCCTATGGAGGAGTAAGTCATTTGTGTTTTACAGAGATTCCCTATGGATGAGTAAGTCATCTGTGCTTACAGTGATTCCCTAGGGAATAGTAAGTCATCTGTGCTTACAGTGATTCCTTATGGATGAGTAAGTTGCTTACAGCAATTTCCTATGGATGAGTAAGTCATCTGGGCTTACAGTAATTCCCTATGGATGAGTAAGTCACATGTGCTTATAGTAATTCCATATGGATGAGTAAGTAATCTATGCTTGCAGTGATTCACTATGGATGAGTGAATCACGTGCTTTCAGTGATTCCCAACGGATAAGTCACGTGCTTTACAGTGACTTCCTATGGATAAGTCATCTGTGCTTACAGTGATTCCCTATGGATGACTAAGTCATCTGTGCTTACAGTGAATCCCTATGGATGAGTAAGTCATCTGTGTTTACAGTGATTCCTTCCAGATGAGTAAATCACATGTACTTACAGTGATTACCTATGCATGAGTAAATCATCTGTACTTTACAGTGATTCCCTATGGATGAGTAAGTCATCTGTGCTTACAGTGATTCTGTTTGGATGAGTAAGTCATCTGTGCTTGCAGTGATTCCTTATGGATGAGTAAGTCATCTCTGCTTTACAGTGATTCCCTATGAATAAGTCATGTTTACTTACAATAATTCCCTCTGGATGAGTAAGTCATCTGTACTGACAGAGATTCACTATGGATGAGTAAGTCATCTGTGCTTACAGTGAATCCCTATAGATGAGAAAGTCACATATGCTTACAGTGATTCCCTATGGATGAGTAAGTCATGTTTGCTTACAGTGATTCCCTAAGAGATGAGTAAGTCACATGTGCTTACAATGATTCCCTAGGGATAAGTAAGTCACATGTGTTTACAGTGATTCCCTATGGATGAGTAAGTCATTTGTGCTTACAGTAATCTCCTCTGGATGAGTAAGACATTGGTGCTTACAGTGATTCCCTGTGAGTGACTACGTTGTTTACAGTGATTCCCTATGGACGAGTAAGTCATCTGTGCTTTACAGTAATTTCCTATGGATGAGTAAGTCATCTGTTCTTATAGGTGATTCTGTGGAAAAGTAAGTCATCTGCACTTTACAGTGATTCCCTATGGATGAGTGAGTCTTCTGTGCTTACAGTGATTCCCTGTGGATGAGTAAGTTGCTTACAGTGGTTCTATATGGATGAGTAAGTCATCTGTGCTTACAGTGATTCCATATGGATGAGTAAGTCATCTGTGCTTACAGTGATGCTGTAGGGATGAGTAAACCATCTGTGCTTACAGTAATTCCTTATGGATGAGTAGGTTGCTTACAGTGATTCCCTATGGATGAGTAAGTCATCTGTGCTTACAGTGATTCCCTATGGATAAGTCATATGTGCTTACTATGATTCCCTATGGATGAGTAAGTCATCTGTGCTAACAGTGATTCACTACAGATGAGTAAGTCATCTGTGCTTACAGTGATTCCCTATGGATGACTAAGTCATCTGTGCTTACAGTGATTCCCTATGGAGGAGTACGTTGCTTACATTGATTCCCTATGAATGACTAAGTCATCTGTGCTTACAGTGATTTTCCATGGATGAGTAAGTTATTTGTGCTTTACAGTGATTCCCTATGGATGAGTAAGTCATCTTTGCTTACACTAATTCCGTATGGATGAGTAAGTCATCTGTGCTTACAGTGATTCCCTATGGATGAATAAGTCATCTGTGCTTTACAGTGATTCCCTATGAATAAGTCATGTTTGCTTACAGTAATTCCCTCTGGACGAGTAAGTCATCTGTGCTTACAGTAATCTGGATGAGTAAGTCATCTGTGCTTACAGTGATTCCCTATGGATGATTAAGTCATCTGTGCTTACAGTGATTCACTATGCATGAGTAAGTCAAATGTGCTTACAGTGATTTCCTATTGATGAGTAAGTCAACTGTGCTTACATTCATTCCCTAAGGATGAATAAGTCATCTGTGCTTACAGTGATTCCTTACGGATGAGTAAGTTGCTTACAGCAATTCCCTATGAATGAGTAAGTCATCTGGGCTTACAGGGAATCGCTATTGATAAGTAAGTCACATGTGCTTACAGTGATTCCGTCTTGATTAGTAAGTCATCTGTGCTTTACAGTGATTTACTATGGATGTGTAAGTCATCTGTGCTTACAGTGATTCCCTACAGATAAGTCATATGTGCTTACAATGATTTCCTATGGATGAGTAAGTCATCTATGCTTATAGTGATTCCCTATGCATGAGTAAGTCACATGTGCTTACAGTGATTCCTTATGGATAAGTCATCTGTGCTCACAGTGATTCCCTATGGATGAGTAAGTCATCTGTGTTTACAATGATTCACTGTATATGAATAAGTCATCTGTGCTTACAGTTATTCCCTATGGGGCACTAAGTCATCAGTGCTTACAGTGATTCCTTATGCATGAGTAAGTCATCTATGCTTACAGTGATTCCCTAGAGATAAGTAAGTCATATGTGCTTACAGTGATTCCCTATGGATGACTAAGTCATCTGTTCTTACAGTAATCCCCTCTGGATGAGTAAGTCATGTGTGCTTACAGTGATTCCCTATGGAGGAGTACATTGCTTACATTGATTCCCTATGAATGACTAAGTCATCTGTGCTTACAGTGATTTTCCATGGATGAGTAAGTTATTTGTGCTTTACAGTGATTCCCTATGGATGAGTAAGTCATCTTTGCTTACACTAATTCCGTGTGGATGAGTAAGTCATCTGTGCTTACAGTGATTCCCTATGGATGAATAAGTCATCTGTGCTTTACAGTGATTCCCTATGAATAAGTCATGTTTGCTTACAGTAATTCCCTCTGGATGAGTAAGTCATCTGTGCTTACAGTAATCTGGATGAGTAAGTCATCTGTGCTTACAGTGATTCCCTAGAGATGAGTAAGTCACATGTGCTTACAGTGATTCCCTATGGATGAGTAACTCATCTGTGCTTACAAGTGATTCCCTATGGATGAGTAATTCATCAGTGCTTACAAGTGATTCCCTATGGACAAGTAAGTCATCTGTGCTTTACAGTGATCCCCTATGGATGAGTAAGTCATTTGTGTTTTACAGAGATTCCCTATGGATGAGTAAGTCATCTGTGCTTACAGTGATTCCCTAGGGATTAGTAAGTCATCTGTGCTTACAGTGATTCCTTATGGATGAGTAAGTTGCTTACAGCGATTTCCTATGGATGAGTAAGTCATCTGGGCTTACAGTGATTCCCTATGGATGAGTAAGTCACATGTGCTTATAGTAATTCCATATGGATGAGTAAGTAATCTATGCTTGCAGTGATTCACTATGGATGAGTGAATCACGTGCTTTCAGTGATTCCCAATGGATAAGTCACGTGCTTTACAGTGACTTCCTATGGACAAGTCATCTGTGCTTACAGTGATTCCCTATGGATGACTAAGTCATCTGTGCTTACAGTGATTCCCTATGGATGAGTAAGTCATCTGTGTTTACAGTGATTCCTTCCAGATGAGTAAGTCACATGTGCTTACAGTGATTCCCTATGCATGAGTAAATCATCTGTGCTTTACAGTGATTCCCTATGGATGAGTAAGTCATCTGTGCTTACAGTGATTCTGTTTGGATGAGTAAGTCATCTGTGCTTGCAGTGATTCCCTATGGATGAGTAAGTCATCTGTGCTTTACAGTGATTCTCTATGAATAAGTCATGTTTACTTACAGTAATTCCCTCTGGATGGGTAAGTCATCTGTGCTGACAGAGATTCACTATGGATGAGTAAGTCATCTGTGCTTACAGTGAATCCCTATGGATGAGAAAGTCACATATGCTTACGGTGATTCCCTATGGATGAGTAAGTCACATGGACTTACAGTGATTCCTTATGGATAAGTAAGTCATCTGTGCTTTACAGTGATTCCCTATGGATGAGTAACTCATTTGTGCTTAGTGATTCCCTATGGATGAGTAAGTCATCTGTGCTTACAGTGATTCCCAATGCATGAGTAAGTCACATGGGCTTACAGTGATTCATTATGGATGAGTAAGTCATCTGTGCTTACAAGTGATTCTGTATGGATGAGTAAGTCATCTGTGCTTACAGTGATTCCCTGTGGACGTGTAAGTCATCTGTGCTTTACAGTGACTCCCTATGGATGAGTAAGTCATCTGTGTTTACAAGTGATTCCCTAGGGATGAGTAAGTCACATGTGCTTACTGTGATTCCTTATGAATGAGTAAGTCTGTGCTTACAGTGAATCCCTATGGATGAGTAAGTCACATGTGCTTACAGTGATTTCCTATGGATGAGTAAGTCATCTGTGCTTGTGGTGATTCCCTGTGGATAAGTTATCTGTGCTTACACTGATTCCCTATGGATGAGTAAGTCATCTATGCTTACAGTGATTCCCTATGGATGAGTAAGTTATGTGTGCTTACAGTGAATCCTTAGGGATGAGTAAGTCATATGTGCTTACATAGATTCCCCTATGGATAAGTAAATCATCTGTGCTTATTCCCAATGCATGAGTAAGTCACATGTGCTTACAGTGATTCCTTATGGATGAGTAAGTCATCTGTGCTTGCAGTGATTCCCTGTGGATAAGTCATCTGTGCTTACACTGATTCCCTATGGATGAGCAAGTTATCTGTGCTTACAGTGATTCCCTATGGATGAGTAAGTTATCTGTGCTTACAGTGAATCCCTATGGATGAGTAAGTCATATGTGCTTGCAGTGATTGCCTATGGATAAGTCATCTGTGCTTATAGTGAATCCCTATGGATGAGTAGGTCATCTGTGCATACAGTGATTCCCTACAGATGAGTAAGTCACATGTGCTTACAGTGATTCCCTGTGGATGAGTAAATCATCTGCGCTTTACAGTAATTCCCTATGAATGCATAAGACATGTGCTTAGTGATTTCCTATGGATAAGTCATCTGTGGTTACAGTGATTCCATATGGATGAGTAAGCTATCTGTGCTTACAGTGATTCTCGATGGATGAGTACGTCGTCTGTGCTTACAGTGATTCCTTATGGATGAGTAAGTCATCTGTGCTTACATTGAATCCCTATGGATGAGAAAGTCACATGTGCTTACAGTGATTCCGTATGGATAAGTAATTTGTGCTTACAGTGATTCCCTATGGATGATTAAGTCATCTTTGCTTACATTGATTCTCTATGGATGAGTAAGTCATCTATGCTTACAGTGATTCCCTAGAGATGAGTAAGTCACATGTGCTTACAATGATTCCCTAGGGATAAGTAAGTCACATGTACTTACAGTGATTCCCTAGGGATAAGTAAGTCATGTGATTGCAGTAATTCCCTATGGATGAGTAAGATATTTGTGCTTAGTGATTCCCTGTGGATGAGTAAGTTTTTTTATAGTAATTCCCTATGGACGAGTAAGTCATCTGTGCTTACAAGTGGGGGTGGGAGGTTGGTGTAATGGTTAAGGTGCTTACCTTAGAAACACAAGTTGCAGGGTTTGATTCTCACATGGGGTAATTGGCTAGGCTTAAAATGGCCCCTGAGGACAGTTAGCCTAGTACTAATCTATGAATCTATGAATTCCATATGGACGAGTAATTCATCTGTGCTTACAAGTAATTCTCTATGGATTAGTAAGACATTTGTGCTTTACAGAGATTCCCTATGGATGACTAAATCATCTGTGCTTACAGTGATTCCCTGTGGATGAGTAAGTTGCTTACAGTGGTTCCCTATGGATGAGTAAGTCATCTGTGCTTACAGTGATTCCCTATGGATGCGTAAGTCATCTGTGATTCTGTAGGGATGAGTAAACCATCTGTGCTTACAGTAATTCCTTATGGATAAGTAGGTTGCTTACAGTGATTCCCTATGGATGAGTAAGTCATCTGTGCTTACAGTGATTCCCTATGGATAAGTTATCTGTGCTTACTATGATTCCCTATGGATGCGTAAGTCATCTGTGCTAACAGTGATTCACTACATATGAGTAAGTCATCTGTGCTTACAGTGATTCCCTATGGATGACTAAGTCATCTGTGCTTACAGTGATTCCCTATGGAGGAGTATGTTGCTTACATTGATTCCCTATGAATGACTAAATCATCTGTGCTTACAGTGATTTTCCATGGATGAGTAAGTTATTTGTGCTTTACAGTGATTCCCTATGGATGAGTAAGTTATCTTTGCTTACACTAATTCTGTATGGATGAGTAAGTCATCTGTGCTTACAGTGATTCCCTATGGATGAATAAGTCATCTGTGCTTTACAGTGATTCCCTATGAATAAGTCATGTTTGCTTACAGTAATTTCCTCTGGATGAGTAAGTCATCTGTGCTTACAGTAATCTGGATGAGTACGTCATCTGTGCTTACAGTGATTCCCTAGAGATGAGTAAGTCACATGTGCTTACAGTGATTCCCTATTGATGAGTAACTCATCTGTGCTTACAGTAATCTCCTCTAGATGAGTAAGAGATTTGTGCTTACAGTGCTTTCCTGTGGATGAATAAGTTATTTACAGTGATTCCCTATGGATGAGTAAGTCATCTGTGCTTTACAGTGATTCCCTACGGATGAGTAAGTTATCTATTCTTACAAGTGATTCCCTATGGACAAGTAAGTCATCTGTGCTTACAAAGGATTCCCTATGGACGAGTAAGTCATCTATGCTTTACAGTGATTCCCTATGGATGAGTAAGTCATCTGTGCTTACAATGATTCCCTAGGGATGAGTAAGTCATCTGTGCTTACAGTGATTCCTTATGGATGAGTAAGTTGCTTACAGTGATTTCCTATGGATGAGTACGTCATCTAGGCTTACAATGATTCCTTATGGATGAGTAAATCACATGTGCTTACAGTAATTCCATATGGATGAGTAAGTAATCTATGCTTGCAGTGATTCACTATGGATGAGTGAATCACGTGCTTTCAGTGATTCCCAACGGATAAGTCACGTGCTTTACAGTGACTTCCTATGGATAAGTCATCTGTGCTTACAGTGATTCCCTATGGATGACTAAGTCATCTGTGCTTACAGTGAATCCCTATGGATGAGTAAGTCATCTGTGTTTACAGTGATTCCTTCCAGATGAGTAAGTCACATGTACTTACAGTGATTCCCTATGCATGAGTAAATCATCTGTACTTTACAGTGATTCCCTATGGATGAGTAAGTCATCTGTGCTTACAGTGATTCTGTTTGGATGAGTAAGTCATCTGTGCTTGCAGTGATTCCTTATGGATGAGTCAGTCATCTCTGCTTTACAGTGATTCCCTATGAATAAGTCATGTTTACTTACAGTAATTCCCTCTGGATGAGTAAGTCATCTGTACTGACAGAGATTCACTATGGATGAGTAAGTCATCTGTGCTTACAGTGAATCCCTATAGATGAGAAAGTCACATATGCTTACAGTGATTCCCTATGGATGAGTAAGTCATGTTTGCTTACAGTGATTCCCTAAGAGATGAGTAAGTCACATGTGCTTACAATGATTCCCTAGGGATAAGTAAGTCACATGTGTTTACAGTGATTCCCTATGGATGAGTAAGTCATTTGTGCTTACAGTAATCTCCTCTGGATGAGTAAGACATTGGTGCTTACAGTGATTCCCTGTGAGTGACTACGTTGTTTACAGTGATTCCCTATGGACGAGTAAGTCATCTGTGCTTTACAGTAATTTCCTATGGATGAGTAAGTCATCTGTTCTTATAGGTGATTCTGTGGAAAAGTAAGTCATCTGCACTTTACAGTGATTCCCTATGGATGAGTAAGTTGCTTACAGTGGTTCTATATGGATGAGTAAGTCATCTGTGCTTACAGTGATTCCCTGTGGATGAGTAAGTTGCTTACAGTGGTTCTATATGGATGAGTAAGTCATCTGTGCTTACAGTGATTCCCTATGGATGAGTAAGTCATCTGTGCTTACAGTGATGCTGTAGGGATGAGTAAACCATCTGTGCTTACAGTAATTCCTTATGGATTAGTAGGTTGCTTACAGTGATTCCCTATAAATGAGTAAGTCATCTGTGCTTACAGTGATTCCCTATGGATAAGTCATCTGTGCTTAGAATGATTCCCTATGGATGAGTAAGTCATCGGTGCTTACAGTGATTCACTACAGATGAGTAAGTCATCTGTGTTTACAGCGATTCCCTATGGATGACTAAGTCATCTATGCTTACAGTGATTCCCTATGGAGGAGTACGTTGCTTACATTGATTCCCTATGAATGACTAAGTCATCTGTGCTTACAGTGATTTTTCATGGATGAGTAAGTTATTTGTGCTTTACAGTGATTCCCTATGGATGAGTAAGTCATCTTTGCTTACACTAATTCCGTATGGATGAGTAAGTCATCTGTGCTTACAGTGATTCCCTATGGATGAATAAGTCATCTGTGCTTTACAGTGATTCCCTATGAATAAGTCATGTTTGCTTTCAGTAATTCCCTCTGGATGAGTAAGTCATCTGTGCTTACAGTGATTCCCTATGGATAAGTCATATGTGCTTACTATGATTCCCTATGGATGAGTAAGTCATCTGTGCTAACAGTGATTCAGTACAGATGAGTAAGTCATCTGTGCTTACAGTGATTCCCTACAGATAAGTCATATGTGCTTACAATGATTTCCTATGGATGAGTAAGTCATCTATGCTTATAGTGATTCCCTATGCATGAGTAAGTCACATGTGCTTACAGTGATTCCTTATGGATAAGTCATCTGTGCTCACAGTGATTCCCTATGGATGAGTAAGTCATCTGTGTTTACAATGATTCACTGTATATGAATACGTCATCTGTGCTTACAGTTATTCCCTATGGGGCACTAAGTCATCAGTGCTTACAGTGATTCCTTATGCATGAGTAAGTCATCTATGCTTACAGTGATTCCCTAGAGATAAGTAAGTCATATGTGCTTACAGTGATTCCCTATGGATGACTAAGTCATCTGTTCTTACAGTAATCCCCTCTGGATGAGTAAGTCATGTGTGCTTACAGTGATTCCCTATGGATGAGTAAGTTATCTATGCTTACAGTGATCCCCTAGGGGTGAGTAAGTCATCTTTGCTTACAGTGATTCCTTACTGATGAGTAACATGCTTACAGCAATTTCTTGTGGATGTGTAAGTCACATGTGCTTACACTAATTCCATATGGATGAGCAAGTCATCTGTGCTTACAGTGATTCCCTACAGAAGAGTAAGTCACATGTGCTTACTGTGATTCCCAATGGATGAGTAAGTAGTCTATGCTTACAGTGATTCACTATGGATGAGTAAGTCGCATGTGCTTACAGTGATTCCCTGTTGAAGAGTAAGTCATCTGTGCTTACAGTGTTTCCATATAGATGAGTAAGTCATCTGTGCTTACAGTGAATCCCTATAGATGAAAAAGTCACATGTGCTTACAGTGATTCCCTATGGATGAGTAAGTCATCTGTGCTTACAGTGATTCTCTATGGATAATTAAGTCTTCTTTGCTTACAGTGATTCCCTATGGATGAGTAAGTCATCTATGCTTACAGTGATTCCCTAGAGATAAGTAAGTCACATGTGCTTACAGTGATTCCCTAGAGATAAGTAAGTCACATGTGTTTACAGTGATTCCCTGGGGATGAGTAAGTCATCTGTGGTTTACAGTGATTCCCTATGGATGCGTAAGTCATCTATGCTTACAGTGATTCACTAAGGATGATTAAGTCATCTGTGCTTACAGTGATTCCATATGGATGAATACGTTATATGTGCTTATAGTGATTCACTATGAATGAGTAAACCACATGTGCTTACAGTGATTCCCAGTGGGTAAGTCTCATGTGCTTACAGTGATTCCCTATGGATAAGTCATCTGTGCTTTCAGGGATTCCCTATGGATGAGTAAGTTATCTGTACTTTACAGCAATTCACTATGAATAAGTCATGTTTGCTTATAGTGATTCCCTATGGATGAGTAAGCCACATGTGTTTACATTGACTCCCTATGGATGAGTACGTCATCTGTTGTGCTTACATTGTATCCCTATGGATAAGTAAGTCGTCTATGATTACAGTGATTCCCAACGGATCAGTCACATGTGCTTACAGTGATTCCCTATGGATAAGTAATCTGTGCTTTACAGTGATTTCCTATGGATGCATAAGTCATCTGTGCTTACAGTGATTCCCTAAGGATGATTAAGTCATCTGTGCTTACACTGATTCCATATGGATGAGTAAGTCATCTGTGCTTACAGTGATTCCCTATGGATGATTAAGTCATCTGTGCTTACAGTGATTCCCTATGGATGAGTAAGTCATCTGTGCTTACAGTAATCCCCTATGGATGAATAAATTATCTGTGCTTTACCGTGATTCGCTATGAATAAGTAATGTTTGCTTGCAGTAATTTCCTCTGGAAGAGTAAGTCATCTATGCTTACAGTGATTCCCTATGGATGAGTAAGTTATGTGTGCTTACAGTGAATCCTTATGGATGAGTAAGTCGTATGTGCTTACATAGATTCCCTATGGATGAGTAAATCATCTGTGCTTATTCCCAATGCATGAGTAAGTCACATGTGCTTACAGTGATTCCTTATGGATGAGTAAGTCATCTGTGCTTGCAGTGATTCCATGTGGATAACTCATCTGTGCTTACACTGATTCCCTATGGATGAGTAAGTTATCTGTGCTTACAGTGATTCCCTATGGATGAGTAAGTTATCTGTGCTTACAGTGAATCCCTATGGATGAGTAAGTCATATGTGCTTATAGTGATTGCCTATGGATAAGTCATCTGTGCTTACAGTGAATCCCTATGGATGAGTAGGTCATCTTTGCATCCAGTGATTCCCTACGGATGAGTAAGTCACAGGTACTTACAGTGATTCCCTATGGATGAGTCAGTCACCTGTGCTTTACAGTGATTCCATATGAATGCATAAGACATGTGCTTACAGTGATTTCCTATGGATAAGTCATCTGTGGTTACAGTGATTCCATATGGATGAGTAAGCCATCTGTGCTTACAGTGATTCTCGATGGATGAGTACGTCGTCTGTGCTTACAGTGATTCCTTATGGATGAGTAAGTCATCTGTGCTTACATTGACTCCCTATGGATGAGAAAGTCACATGTGCTTACAGTGATTCCGTATGGATGAGTAAGTCATCTGCACTTGCAGTGATTCCCTATGGATGATTAAGTCATCTTTGCTTACAGTGATTTTCTATGGATGAGTAAGTCATCTATGCTTACAGTGATTCCCTAGAGATGCGTAAGTCACATGTGCTTACAATGATTCTCTAGGGATAAGTAAGTCACATGTGCTTACAGTGATTCCCTAGGGATAAGTAAGTCAAGTGCTTACAGTAATTCCCTGTGGATGAGTAAGTTTTTTATAGTAATTACCTATGGACAAGTAAGTCATCTGTGCTTACAAGTGGGGGTGGGAGGTTGGTGTAATGGTTAAGGTGCTTACCTTAGAAACACAAGTTGCAGGGTTTGATTCTCACATGGGGTAATATGCTAGGCTTAAAATGGCCCCTGAGGACAGTTAGCCTAGTACTAATCTATGAATCTATGAATTCCATATGGACGAGTAATTCATCTGTGCTTACAAGTAATTCCCTATGGATTAGTAAGTCATTTGTGCTTTACAGAGATTCCCTATGGATGAGTAAGTCATCTGTGCTTACAGTGATTCCCTGTGGATGAGTAAGTTGCTTACAGTGGTTCCCTATGGATGAGTAAGTCATCTGTGCTTAGAGTGATTCCCTATGGATGAGTAAGTCATTTGTGCTTACAGTGATTCTCTAGGGATGAGTAAACCATCTGTTATTACAGTAATTCCTTATGGATGAGTAGGTTGCTTACAGCGATTCTCTATGGATGAGTAAGTCATCTGTGCTTACAGTGATTCCCTATGGATAAGTCATCTGTGCTTACTATGATTCCCTATGGATGAGTAAGTCATCTGTACTTACAGTGACTCACTACAGATGAGTAAGTCATCTGTGCTTACAATGATTCCCTATGGATGACTAAGTCATCTGTGCTTACAGTGATTCCCTATGGAGGAGTACGTTCCTTACCTTGATTCCCTATGAATGACTAAGTCATCTGTGCTTACAGTGATTTTCCATGGATGAGTAAGTCATTTGTGCTTTACAGTGATTCCCTATGGATGAGTAAGTCATCTTTGGTTACACTGATTCCGTATGGATGAGTAAGTCATCTGTGCTTACAGTGATTCCCTATGGATGAATAAGTCATCTGTGCTTTACAGTGATTCCCTATGAATAAGTCATGTTTGCTTACAGTAATTCCCTCTGGATGAGTAAGTCATCTGTGCTTACAGTAATCTGGATGAGTAAGTCATCTGTGCTTACAGTGATTCCCTAAAGATGAGTAAGTCACATGTCCTTACAGTGATTCCCTATGGATGAGTAACTCATCTGTGCTTACAGTAATCTCCTCTAGATGAGTAAGACATTTGTGTTTACAGTGCTTTCCTGTGGATGAATAAGTTATTTACAGTGATTCCCTATGGATGAGTAAGTCTTCTGTGCTTACAAGTGATTCCCTATGGATGAGTAATTCATCAGTGCTTACAAGTGATTCCCTATGGACAAGTAAGTCATCTGTGCTTTACAGTGATCCCCTATGGATGAGTAAGTCATTTGTGTTTTACAGAGATTCCCTATGGATGAGTAAGTCATATGTGCTTACAGTGATTCCCTAGGGATTAGTAAGTCATCTGTGCTTACAGTGATTCCTTATGGATGAGTAAGTTGCTTACAGCGATTTCCTATGGATGAGTAAGTCATCTGGGCTTACAGTGATTCCCTATGGATGAGTAAGTCACATGTGCTTATAATAATTCCATATGGATGAGTAAGTAATTTATGCTTGCAGTGATTCACTATGGATAAGTCACATGCTTTACAGTGACTTCCTATGGATAAGTCATCTGTGCTTACAGTGATTCCCTATGGGTGACTAAGTCATCTGTGCTTACAGTGATTCCCTATGGATGACTAAGTCATCTGTGCTTACAGTGAATCCCTCTGGATGAGTAAGACATCTGTGTTTACAGTGATTTCTTCCAGATGAGTAAGTCACATGTGCTTACAGTGATTCCCTATGCATGAGTAAATCATCTGTGCTTTACAGTGATTCCCTATGGATGAGTAAGTCATCTGTGGTTACAGTGATTCTGTTTGGATGAGTAAGTCATCTGTGCTTGCAGTTATTCCCTATGAATGAGTAAGTCATCTGTGCTTTACAGTGATTCCCTATGAATAAGTCATGTTTGCTTACAGTAATTCCCTCTGGATGAGTAAGTCATCTGTGCTGACAGAGATTCCCTATGGATGAGTATGTCATCTGTGCTTACAGTGAATCCCTATGGATGAGAAAGTCACATATGCTTACAGTGATTCCCTATGGATGAGTAAGTCATCTGTTCTTACAAGTGATTCCCTGTGGAAAAGTAAGTAATCTGCGCTTTACAGTGATTACCTATGGATGAGTGAGTCTTCTGTGCTTACAGTGATTCCCTGTGGATGAGTAAGTTGCTTACAGTAATTCCCTATGGATGAGTAAGTCATCTGTGCTCACATCGATTCCCTATGGATGAGGAAATAATCTGTGCTTACAGTGATTCCCTATGGATGATTAAGTCATCTGTGCTTACAGTGATTCCCTATGCATGAGTAAGTCACATGTGCTTACAGTGATTTCCTATTGATGAGTAAGTCAACTGTGCTTACATTCATTCCCTAAGGATGAGTAAGTCATCTGTGCTTATAGTGATTCCCTATGGATGAGTAAGTCATCTGTGCTTACAGTGATTCCTTACAGATGAGTAAGTTGCTTACAGCAATTCCCTATGAATGAGTAAGTCATCTGGGCTTACAGGGAATCGCTATTGATAAGTAAGTCACATGTGCTTACAGTGATTCCGTCTGGATTAGTAAGTCATCTGTGCTTTACAGTGATTCACTATGGCTGTGTAAGTCATCTGTGCTTACAGTCATTCCCTATGCATGAGTAAGTCACATGTGCTTACAGTGATTCCTTATGGATAAGTCATCTGTGCTCACAGTGATTCCCTATAGATGAGTAAGTCATCTGTGTTTACAATGATTCACTGTATATGAGTACGTCATCTGTGCTTACAGTTATTCCCTATGGGTCACTAAGTCATCAGTGCTTACAGTGATTCCCTATGCATGAGTAAGTCATCTATGCTTACAGTGATTCCCTAGAGATAAGTAAGTCATATGTGCTTACAGTGATTCCCTATGGATGACTAAGTCATCTGTTCTTACAGTAATCCCCTCTGGATGAGTAAGTCATGTGTGCTTACAGTGATTCCCTATGGATGACTAAGTCATGTGTGCTTACAGTGATTCCCTATGATGAGTAAGTTATCTGTGCTTACAGTGATCCCCTAGGGGTGAGTAAGTAATCTTTGCTTACAGTGCTTCCTTCCGGATGAGTAACTTGCTTACAGCAATTTCCTATGGATGTGTAAGTCACATGTGCTTACACTAATTCCATATGGATGAGCAAGTCATCTGTGCTTACAGTGATTCCCAATGGAAGAGTAAGTCACATGTGCTTACAGTGATTCCCAATGGATGAGTAAGTCGTCTATGCTTACAGTGATTCACTATGGATGAGTAAATCATGTGCTTTCAGTGATTCCCAATAGATAAGTCACATGTGCTTTACAGTGACTCCCTATGGATAAGTCATCTGTGCTTGCAGTGAATCCCTATGGATGAGTAAGTCATCTGTGCTTACAGTGATTCCCTATGGATGAGTAAGTCGCATGTGCTTAGAGTGATTCCCTGTTGAAGAGTAAGTCATCTGTGCTTTACAGTGATTCCCTATGGATGAGTAAGTCATCTGTGCTTACAGTGATTCTGTATGGATGAGTAAGTCATCTGTGGTTACAGTAATTCCCTCTGGATGAGTAAGTCATCTGTGCTTACAGTGAATCCCTATAGATGAAAAAGTCACATGTGCTTACAGTGATTCCCTATGGATGAGTAAGGCATCTGTGCTTACAGTGATTCTCTATGGATAATTAAGTTTTCTTTGCTTACAGTGATTCACTATGGATGAGTAAGTCATCTATGCTTACAGTGATTCCCTACAGATAAGTAAGTCACATGTGCTTACAATGATTCCCTTGGGATAAGTAAGTCACATGTGTTTACAGTGATTCCCTGGGGTGAGTAAGTCATCTGTGGTTTTCAGTGATTCCCTATGGATGCGTAAGTCATCTGTGCTTACACTGATTCACTAAGGATGATTAAGTCATCTGTGCTTACAGTGATTCCATATAGATGAATAAGTTATATGTGCTTACAGTGATTCACTATGAATGAGTAAACCACATGTGCTTATAGTGATTCCCAATGGATAAGTGTCATGTACTTACCATCTGTTCTTACAGTAATTCCTTATGGATGAGTAGGTTGCTTACAGCGCTTCTCTATGGATGAGTAAGTCATCTGTGCTTACAGTGATTCCCTATGGATAAGTCATCTGTGCTTCAGGGATTCCCTATGAATGAGTAAGTTATCTGTACTTTACAGCAATTCACTATGAATAAGTCATGTTTGCTTATAGTGATTCCCTATGGATGAGTAAGCCACATGTGTTTACATTGACTCCCTATGGATAAGTAAGTCATCTGTGATTACAATGATTCCCAACGGATCAGTCACATGTGCTTACAGTGATTCCCTATGGATAAGTCATCTGTGCTTACAGTGATTCCCTAAGGATGATTAAGTCATCTGTGCTTACACTGATTCCATATGGATGAGTAAGTCATCTGTGGTTACAGTGATTCCCTACGGATGATTAAGTCATCTGTGCTTACAGTGATTCCCTATGGATGAGTAAGTCATCTGTGCTTACAGTAATCCCCTGTGGATGAATAAATTATCTGTGCTTTACCGTGATTCGCTTTGAGTAAGTAATGTTTGTTAGCAGTAATTTCCTCTGGAAGAGTAAGTCATCTATGCTTACAGTGATTCTGTATGGATGAGCAAGTCATCTGTACTTATAATGATTCCCTATGTATGAGTAAGTCATCAGTGCTTTGCAGTGATTCGCTATGAATAAGTAATGTTTGCTTACTGTAATTCCCACAGGATGAGTAAGTAATCTATGCTTACAGTAATTCCATATGGATGAGTAAGTAATCTATGCTTGCAGTGATTCACTATGGATGAGTTAATCACGTGCTTTCAATGATTCCCAATGGATAAGTCATGCACTTTACAGTGACTTCCTATGGATGTCATCTGTGCTTACAGTGATTCCCTATGGATGACTAAGTAATCTGTGCTTACAGTGATTCCCTATGGATGACTAAGTCATCTGTGCTTACAGTGAATCCCTCCAGATGAGTAAGTCACATGTGGTTACAGTGATTCCCTATGCATGAATAAGTCCTTATGGATGAGTAGGTTGCTTACAGTGATTCCCTATGGATGAGTAAGTCATCTGTGCTTTACAGTGATTCCCTATGAATAAGTCATGTTTGCTTACAGTAATTCCCTCTGGATGAGTAAGTCATCTGTGCTTCCAGAGATTCACTATGGATGAGTAAGTCATCTGTGCTTACAGTGAATCCCTATGGATGAGAAAGTCACATATGCTTACAGTGATTCCCTATGGATGAGTAAGTCATCTTTGCTTACAGTGATTCCCTAAGAGATGAGTAAGTCACATGTGCTTACAATGATTCCCTAGGGATAAGTAAGTCACATGTGCTTACAGTGATTCCCTATGGATGAGTAAGTCATTTGTGCTTACAGTAATCTCCTCTGGATGAGTAAGACATCGGTGCTTACAGTGATTCCCTGTGAGTGACTATGTTGTTTACAGTGATTCCCTATGAACGAGTAAGTCATCTGTGCTTTACAGTAATTTCCTATGGATGAGTAAGTCATCTGTTCTTACAAGTGATTCCCTGTGGAAAAGTAAGTCATCTGTGCTTTACAGCGATTGCCTATGGATGAGTGAGTTGTCTGTGCTTACAGTGATTCCCTATGGATGATTAAGTCATCTGTGCTTACAGTGATTCCCTATGCATGAGTATGTCACATGTGCTTACAGTGATTTCCTATTGATAAGTAAGTCAACTGTGCTTACGTTCATTCCCTATGGATGAGTAAGTCATTTGCGCTTATAGTGATTCCCTATGGATGAATAAGTCATCTGTGCTTACAGTGATTCCTTACAGATGAGTAAGTTGCTTACAGTAATTCCCTATGGATGAGTAAGTCATCTGGGCTTACAGGGAATCACTATTGATAAGTAAGTCACATGTGCTTACAGTGATTCTGTCTGGATTGGTAAGTCATCTGTGCTTTACAGTGATTCACTATGGATGTGTAAGTCATCTGTGCTTACAGTGATTCCCTATAGATAAGTCATCAGTGCTTACAGTTATTCCCTATGCATGAGTAAGTCATCTATGCTTACAGTGATTCCCTAGAGATTAATAAGTCACATGTGCTTACAGTGATTTCCTAGAGATAAGTAAGTTATATGTGCTAACAGTGATTCCCTATGGATGACTAAGTCATCTGTTCTTACAGTAATCCCCTCTGGATAAGTAAGTCATGTGTGTTTACAGTGATTCCCTATGGATGACTAAGTCATGTGTGCTTACAGTGATTCCCTATGGATAAGTAAGTTTTCTGTGCTTACAGTGATCCCCTAGGGGTGAGTAAGTCATCTTTGCTTACAGTGATTCCTTGCGGATGAGTAACTTGCCTACAGCAATTTCCTATGGATGAGTAAGTCACATGTGCTTACTGTGATTCCCAATGGATGAGTAAATAGTCTGTGCTTACGGTGATTCACTATGGATGAGTAAATCACGTGCTTTCAGTGATTCCCAATAGATAAGTCACATGTGCTTTACAGTGACTCCCTATGGATAAGTCATCTGTGCTTACAGTGAATCCCTATGGATGAGTAAGTCATCTGTGCTTACAGTGATTCCCTACGGATGAGTAAGTCGCATATGCTTACATTGATTCCCTGTTGAAGAGTAAGTCATCTGTGCTTTACAGTGATTCCCTATGGATGAGTAAGTCATCTGTGCTTTACGGTGATTCCCTATGGATGAGTAAGTCATCTGTGCTTACAGTGATTCCCTATGGATGAGTAAGTCATCTGTGCTTACAGTGTTTCCATATAGATGAGTAAGTCATCTGTGCTTACAGTGATTCCATATGCTTACAGTGATTCCATATGGATGAATACGTTATATGTGCTTACAGTGATTCACTATGAATGAGTAAACCACATGTGCTTATATTGATTCCCTATGGATAAGTCATCTGTGCTTTCAGGGATTCCCTATGGATGTGTAAGTTATCTGTACTTTACAGCAATTCACTATGAATAAGTCATGTTTGCTTACAGTAATTTCCTTTGGATGAGTAAGTCATCTATGCTTACAGTGATTCCATATGGATGAGCAAGTCATCTTTGCTTACAGTGACTCCCTATATATGAGTAAGTCATCGGTGCTTTGCAGTGGTTCCCTATGAATAAGTCATGTTTGCTTACAGTGATTCCCTATGGATGAGTAAGCCACATGTGTTTACATTGACTCCCTATGGATGAGTAAGTCATCTGTTGTGCTTACATTGTATCCCTATGGATAAGTAAGTCGTCTATGATTACAGTGATTCCCAACGGATCAGTCACATGTACTTATAGTGATTCCGTATGGATAAGTAATCTGTGCTTTACAGTGATTTCCTATGGATGCGTAAGTCATCTGTGCTTACAGTGATTCCATAAGGATGATTAAGTCATCTGTGCTTACACTGATTCCATATGGATGAGTACATCATCTGTGCTTACAGTGATTCCCTATGGATGGTTAAGTCATCCTTGCTTACAGTGATTCCCTATGGATGAGTAAGTCATCTGTGCTTACAGTAATCCCCTATGGATGAATAAATTATCTGTGCTTTACAATGATTCGCTATGAATAAGTAATGTTTGCTTGCAGTAATTTCCTCTGGAAGAGTAAGTGCTTACAGTGATTCCGTATGGATGAGCAAGTCATCTGTACTTATAATGATTCCCTATGTATGAGTAAGTCATCGGTGCTTTGCAGTGATTCGCTATGAATAAGTCATGTTTGCTTATTGTAATTTCCTCGGGATGAGTAAGTCATCTATGCTTTCAGTGATTCCATATGAATGAGTAAGTCATCTGTGCTTACAGTGATTCACTACGGATGAGTAAATCACATGTGCTTACAGTGATTCCCAATGGATAAGTCACATGTGCTTACAGTAATTCCCTATGGATAAGTCATCTGTGCTTACAGTGATTTCCTATGGATGAGTAAGTCATCTATGCTTACAGTAATTCCCCTCTGGATGAGTAAGTCACATGTGCTTACAGTGATTCCCTATGGATGAGTAAGTCATCTGTGATTAGTGATTCCCTATGGATGAGTAAGTCATCTGTGCTTGCAGTGATTCCCTACGGATGAGTAAGTCACATGTGCTTACAGTGATTCCCAATGGATAAGTCACATGTGCTTACAGTGATTCCTATGGATAAGTCATCTGTGCGTACAGTGATTCCCTATGGATGTGTAAGTCATCTGTGCTTACTGTGATTCCCTACGGATGAGTCAGTCACATATGCTTACAGTGATTCCCAGTGGATAAGTCACTTGTGCTTACAGTGATTCCCTATGGATAAGTCATCTGTGTAATTCCCTATGGATGAGTAAGTCATCTGTGCTTACTGTGATTCCCTATGGATGAGTAAGTCATCTATGCTTACATTGATTCCCTATAGATGAGTAAGTCATCTGTGCTTACAGTGATTCCCTAGGTATAGGTAAGTCATCTGTGCTTGCCGTGATTCCCTAGGGATGAGTAAGTTCCTTACAGCGATTCCCTATGGATGAGTAAATCATCTGGGGTTACACTGATTCCCTGAGGATGAGTAAGTCACATGTGCTTTCAGTGATTTCCTATGGATGAGTACATCATCTGTGCTTACAGTGATTTCATATGGATGAGTAAATCATCTGTGCTTACATTGATTCCCTACAGACGAGTAAGTCACATGTGGTTACAGTGATTCCCAATGGGTGAGTAAGTCACATGTGCTTACATTGTTTCCCTATGGATAAGTCATCCATGCTTACAGTGATTCCCTATGGATGAGTAAGTCATCTGTGCTTACAGTGAATCCCTATGGATGAGTAAATCATCTGTGCTTACAGTGATTTGCTATCGATGAGTACGTCATCTGTGCTTGCAGTGATTACCTATGGATGAGTAAGTCATCTCTGCTTTACACTGATTCCCTATGGATGCGTAAGTCATCTGTGCTTATAGTCAGATGTGCTTACAGTGGGAAGGATTCCTTATGGATTAGGAAGTCATCTGTGCTTACAGTGATTCCGTATGGATGAGTAAATCACCTGTGGTTACAGTGAATACCTATGGATGAGTAAGTCATCTGTGCTTACAGTGATTTTTTATGGATGTGTAAGTCATTGGTGCTTACAGTTATTCCCTGTGGATAAGTATCTATGCTTACAGTGTTTCTCAATGGTAAGTCACATGTGCTTAAAGTGATTACCTATGGATAAGTCATCTTGGCTTTACAGTGATTCACTATGGATGCGTAAGTCAGCTGTGCTTACAGTTTATAGGTTCATAGGTTGGTACTAGGCTGTTGGCCCTATGGCCTCTACAAGCCTAGCCATAAAAATTTCCTGACTATTTCTTTCCACAATATTTACTTCCCTGGACCCTTGTCTAGCAGGGTGACTGATATGATTACTGGGGTGAATTTCCTATCTCCTAGCCAATCGTCAAGGTTCATTTTGAAGAGGGCTAAAGAGGCACTCTGCTTGACATGTATGGGCAGTCTAGTCCAGAGTGTGGGGAGTCTCTGGCTCAGGAACCTATCCCTCCAGCATGTTTTGTTCATTGTGATGACAAGGTTTAGATCCCTGGAGCATGTGGCTCTGAGGGATTGGGATTTCTTTAGGTGTAGCATGTCAAACAGCTCTGGGTTTGACTTGGCCTTGTATGTTAAGCGGAGATCGCCTTTGAATAGACGGTATGCGACAGAGTATAGAGGGAGTTTTTTGAGACGGTCAGCATAAGGCATTTGCTTTAGGCCTGTGATTCTTTTAGTGAGGCAGCATTTCCAGTTATTGCAGATGTCTTGAGAGGTACATACCAAACGGGGTGTTTTAGTCTATAATGGATCTAATAAGGGATGAGTACAGTGGGACAATAACCTCCTTTTTTCTAGATGAAAAGCCCTTAGTGATGAGGTATGCCACATAGAAGGATTTCCTGGCTGTTGTGGCGATGTGGTTATCGAAGGTGAGACCACTGTCCACCTGTGATTCCCTAAGGATGATTAAGTCATCAGTGCTTACAGTGATTCCGTATGGATGAGTCAGTTATCTGTGCTTTACAGTGATTCCCTGTGAATGAGTCATGTTTGCTTACAGTAATTCCCTCTGGATGAGTAAGTCATCTATGCATAGTGTGATTCCCTATGGATGAGTAAGTCATGTGTGCTTACAGTAATTTCATATGGATGAGTACATCATCTGTGCTTACAGTGATTCCGTATGGATGAATAAGTCAACTGTGCTTACAGTGATTCACTATGGATAAGTAAATCACATGTGCTTACACTGATTCCCAATGGATAAGTCACATGTTCTTACAGTGATTCCCTATGGATGACCAAGTCATCTATTCATACAGTGATGCCCGAGGGATGAGGAAGTCATCTGTACTTGCAGTGATTCCATATGGATGAGTAAGTCATCTGTTTTTATAGTGATTCCCTATGGAATCATCTATGCTTACAGTGATTCCATATGGATGAGTAAGTTACATGTGCTTACATTGGTTCCCAATGTATAAGTAAGTGACATGTGCTTACATTGATTCCCTATGGATAAGTCATCTATGCTTACAGTTATTTGCTATGAATGAGTAAGTCATCTGTGCTTCCAGTGATTCCCTATGGATGAGTAAGTCATCTGTGCTTTACTCTGATTCCCTATGGATGCATAAGCCATCTGTGCTTACAGTGATTCGCTATGGATGAGTAAGTCACCTGTGCTTACAGTGATTCCCTATGGATGAGTAGGTCATGTATGCTTACAGTGATTCCCAATGGATAAGTCACATGTGCTTACAGTGATTCCCTATGGATAAATCATCTGTGCTTACAGTGATTCCCTATGGATAAGTCTTCTGTGCTTACAGTGATTCCCAATGGATGAGAAAGTCATCCATGCTTATAGTAATTTCCTATGGTTGAGTAAGTCACATGTGCTTACAGTGATTCCCAATGGATAAGTCACATGTGCTTACAGTGATTCCCTATGGATAAATCATCTGTGCTTACAGTGATTTCCTATGGATGAGTAAGTCATCTGTGCTTGCATTGATTCCCTATAGATGAGTAAGTCATCTGTGCTTACTGTGATTCCCTAGGGATGAGTAAGTCATCTGTGCTTACCGTGATTCCCTAGGGATGAGTAAGTCATCTGTGCTTACCGTGATTCCCTAGGGATGAGTAAGTTGCTTACAGTGATTCCCTATGGATGAGTAAGTCATCTGGGCTTACAGTGATTCCCTAAGGATGAGTAAGTCACATGTGCTTTCAGCGATTCCCTATGGATGAGTAAGTCATCTGGGCTTACAGTGATTCCCTAAGGATGAGTAAGTCACATGTGCTTTCAGTGATTCCCTATGGATGAGTAAGTTATCTGTGCTTACAGTGATTCCGTTTGAATGAGTAAATCATCTGTGCTTACACTGATTCCCTACAGATGAATAAGTCACATGTGCTTACAGTGTTTCCCTATGGATAAGTCATCCGTGCTTACAGTGATTCCCTTTGGATGAGTAAGTCATCTGTGCTTACAGTGAATCCCTTTGGATGAGTAAGTCATCTGTGCTTTCAGTGATTTTCTATGGATGTGTAAGTCATCGGTGCTTACAGTTATTCCCTATGGATAAGTATCTATGCTTACATTGTTTCCCAACGGGAAGTCACATGTGCTTACAGTGATTCCCTATGGATAAGTTATCTCGGCTTTACAGTGATTCCCTATGGATGCATAAGTCAGCTGTGCTTACAGTTTATAGGTTCATAGGTTGGTACTAGGCTGTTGGCCCTAGGGCCTATACAAGCCTAGCCATAAAAATTTCTTGGCTATTTCTTTCCGCAATATTTAGTTACGTAGACCATTGTCTAGTAGGGCGACTGACGTGATTCTTGGGGTGAATTTCCTATGTCCCATCCAATCTTCAAGGTTCATTTTGAAGAGGGCTAAAGAGGCGCTTTGCTTGACATGTATGGGCAGTCTATTCCAGAGTCTGAGGAGTCTCTGGCTCAGGAACCCATCTTTTCAGCATGTTTTGTTCATTGTGATGACAAGGTTTAGATTCCTGGAGCATGTGTCTCTGAGGGATTGGGATTTCTTTAAGTGTAGCATGTCCAACAGCTCTGGGTTTGACATGGCCTTGTATGTTAAGCAGAGTTCGCCTCTGAGTAGATGATATGTGACAGAGTATAGCTGGAGTTTTTTGAGACGGTCAGCATAGGGCATTTGCTTTAGGCCTGTGATTCTTTTAGTGAAGTATTTCTGCGGCCTTTCCAGTTGTTTCAGATGTCTTGAGATGTACATACCAAACGGGGTGTTATATTCTATAATGGGTCTAATGAGTGATGAGTACAGTGGGACAATAACCTCCTTTTTTCTGGATGAAAAGCCCTTAGTGATGAGGTGTGCCACATAGAAGGATTTCCTGACTGTTGTGGTGATGTGATTATCGAAGGTGAGACCACTGTCCACCTGTGATTCCTTAAGGATGATTAAGTCATCTGTGCTTACAGTGATTCCGTATGGATGACTTAGTCATCTGTGCATTACAGTGATTCCCTGTGAATAAGTCATGTTTGCTTACAGTAATTCCCTCTGGATGAGTAAGTCATCTATACTTAGTGATTCCCTATGAATAATTCATGTTTGCTTACATTAATTCCCTCTGGATGAGTAAGTCATCTATGTGTAGAGTGATTCCCTGTGGATGAGTAAGTCATGTGTGCTTACAGTGATTTCCTGTGGATGAGTACACCATCTGTGCTTACAGTGATTCCATATGGATGAGTAAGTCAACTGTGCTTACAGTGATTCACTACGGATGAGTAAATCACGTGTGCTTACATTGATTCCCATTGTTTAAGTCACATGTGCTTACAGTGATTCCCTGTGGATGACTAAATCATCTATGCTTACAGTGATTCCCAAGGGATGAGTAAGTCATCTGTGCTTATAGTGATTCCCTAGGGATGATTAAGTTGATTACAGGGATTCCCTATGGATGAGTAAGTCATATGTGCCTTCTGTGATTTCCTATGGAAGGGTAAATCATCGGTGCTTACAGTGATTCCGTATGGATGAGTAAGTCATCTGTTCTTACAGTGATTTCCTATGAATGAGTAAGTCACATGTGCTTACAGTGATTCCCAATGGATGAATAAGTCATATGTGCTCACAGTGATTACCTATGGATAAGTTGTCTGTGCTTACAGTGATTCCCTATGGATGAGTAAGTCATCTGTGCTTACAGTGATTCCCTGTGGAATCATCTATGCTTACAGTGATTTCCTATGGATGATTAAGTCACATATGCTTACATTGATTCCCTATGGATGAGTAAGTCATCTGTGCTTAAAATGATTCCCTAAAGATGAGTAAGTCATCTGTGCTTACAATGATTCCCTATGGATGAGTAAGTCATTATTTCGTATGGATGAGTAAGTGATCTTAGCTTACAGTGATTCCCTAAGGATGAGTAAGTCATCTGTGACTTACAGTGATTCCTAGGGATGAGTAAGTCATCTGTGCTTACAGTGATTCCCTAGGGATGAGTAACTTGCTTAGAGTGAGTCTCTATGGATGGGTAAGTCATCTGGGCTTAAAGTGATTCCCTATTGATGAGTAAGTCATGTGTGGTAACAGTGATATTGCTATGGATGAGTAAGTCACATGTGCTTTCTTAGATTCCCTGTGGATGAGTAAGTCATCTGTGCTTACAGTGATTTCCTATGGATGAGTAAGTCATCTATGCTTACAGTGATTCCCTGTGGATAAGTAAGTCATCTATGCTTGCAGTGAATCCCAACGGATCAGACACATGTGCTTACAGTGATTCACTATGGATAAGTCATCCGTGGTTTACAGTGATTCCCTATGGATGCTTAAGTCATCTGTGCTTACAGTGATTCGCTAAGGATGATTAAGTCATCTGTGATTACAGTGATTCTGTATGGATGAATAAGTTATCTGTGCTTTAGAGTGATTCGCTATGAATAAGTTATGTTTGCTTACAGTAACCCCTCTGGAGGAGTAAGTCATCTATGCTTACAGTGATTCCATATGAATACATCATCTGTACTTACAGTGATGCCCTATGGATGAGTAAGCCACCTGTGCTTTACAGTGATTCCCTAGGGATGTGTAAGTCATCTGTGCTTTACAGTGATTCCCTATGGATGAGTAAGTCATCCGGGCTTACAGTGATTCCCTATGAATGAGTACATCAGCTGTGCTTACAGTGGTTCCTTATGCATGAGTAATTATCTGTTCTTACTGTGATTCACTACGGATGAGTAAATCACATGTGCTTACAGTGATTCCTAATGGATAAGTCACGTGTGCTTACAGTGATTCCCTATAGAAAAGTCATCTGTGTTTACAGTGATTCCCTATTGGTGAGTAAGTCATCTATGCTTACAGTGATTCCCTGTGGATGAGTAAGTCATCTATGTTTGCATTGATTCCCTATATATGTGTAAGTCATCTGCGCTTACAATGATTCTGTAGGAATAAGTATGTCATCAGTGCTTACAGTGACTCCCTAGGGATGAGTAAGTTGCTTACAGCAATTTCCTGGGGATGAGTAAGTCATCTGAGCTTACAGTGATTCCCTAAGGATAAGTAAGTCACATGTGCTTACAGTGATTCCCTCTGGATGAGTAAGTCGTCTGTGCTCACAGTGGTTCGGTATGGATGAGTAAGTCGTCTGTGCTTACCGTGATTTCTTATGGATAAGTACGTCATCTATGCTTACATTGATTCTCTATAGATGTGTAAGTCATCTGTGCTTACAATGATTCCCTAGGAATAAGTATGTCATTAGTGCTTACAGTGACTCCCTAGGGATGAGTAAGTTGCTTACAGTGATTCCCTATGGATGAGTAAGTCATATGAGCTTACAGTGATTCCCTAGGGATGAGTAAGTCATCTATGTTTGCATTGATTCCCTATATATGTGTAAGGCATCTGCGCTTACAATGATTCCTTAGGAATAAGTATGTCATCAGTGCTTACAGTGACTCCCTATGGATGAGTAAGTCATCTATGTTTGCATTGATTCCCTATATATGTGTAAGTCATCTGTGCTTACAATGATTCCGTAGGAATAAGTATGTCATCAGTGCTTACAGTGACTCCCTAGGGATGAGTAAGTTGCTTACAGCAATTCCCTAGGGATGAGTAAGTCATCTGAGCTTACAGTGATTCCCTAAGGATAAGTAAGTCACATGTGCTTACAGTGATTCCCTCTGGATGAGTAAGTCATCTGTGCTTACAGTGATTCGGTATGGATGAGTAAGTCGTCTGTGCTTCCCGTGATTCCTTATGGATAAGTACGTCATCTATGCTTACATTGATTCCCTATAGATGTGTAAGTCATCTGTGCTTACAATGATTCCCTAGGAATAAGTATGTCATCAGTGCTTACAGTGACTCCCTAGGCATGAGTAAGTTGCTTACAGCGATTCCTTATGGATGAGTAAGTCATCTGAGCTTACAGTGATTCCCTAGGGATGAGTATGTCACATGTGCTTTCAGTGATTCCCTATGGATGAGTAAATCATCTGTGCTTACACTGATTCCCTACAGATGAGTAAGTCATGTGGTTACAGTGATTCCCAATGTATGAGTAAGTCACATGTGCTTACAGTGTTTCCCTCTGGATAAGTCATCCATGCTTACTGTGATTCCCTATGGATGAGTAGGTCATCTGTACTTACAGTGATTACCTATGGATGAGCAAGTCATTGCTGCTTTACACTGATTCCCTATGGATATGTAAGTCATCTGTGCTTACAGTGATTTCCCATGGATAAGGAAGTCATATGTGCTTACAGTGATTTCGTATGGCTGAGTAAGTCATTTGTGGTTACAGTGAATCCCTATGCATGAGTAAGTCATCTGTGCTTACAGTGATTTTCTATGGATGTGTAAGTCATCGGTGCTTACAGTTATTCCCGATGGATAAGTATCTAAGCTTTCAGAGTTTCCCATTGGATAAGTCACTTGTGCTTACAGTGATTCCCTATAGATAAGTCATCTGGGCTTTACAGTCATTCCCTATGGATGCATAAGTCAGCTGTGCTTACAGTTCATAGGTTCATACATTGGTACTAGGCTTTTGGCCTTAGGGCCTATATAAGCCTATCCATAACAATTCCCTGTCTATTTCTTCCTACAATATTTACTTCCGTGGACCCTTGTCTAGCAGGACGACTGACGTGATCCCCAGGGCGAATTTCCTATCTCCCATCCAATCATCAAGGTTCATTTTGAAGAGGGCCAAAGAGGTGCTCTGCTTGACATGTTTGGTCAGTCTATTCCAGAGTCTGGGAAGTCTCCGGGTCAGGAACCTATCCCCTCCAGCATGTTTGTTCATTGTGATGACAAGGTTTAGATCCCTGGAGTGTGTGGCTCTGAGGGATTGGGATTTCTTTAAGTGTAGCATGTCCAACAGCTCTGGGTTTGACATGGCTTTGTATGTTAAGCAGAGAATGCCTCTGAGTAGATGATATGTGACAGCAAATAGCTGGAATTTTTTGAGAAGATCAGCATAGGGCATTTGCTTTAGGCCTGTGATTTTTTTAGTGAGGTATTTCTGTGGCCTTTCCAGTTGTTGCAGATGTCTTGAGAGGTACATACCAAACGGGGTGTTGTATTCTATAATGGGTCTAATGAAGGATGAGTACAGTTGGGCAATAACCTCCTTTTTTCTGGATGAAAAGCTCTTAGTGATGAGGTCTGCCACATAGAAGCGATTTCCTGACTGTTGTGGTGATGTGGTTAATGAAGGTGAGACCACTGTCTACCTGGGATTCCCTAACGATGATTAAGTCATCTCTGCTTACAGTGATTCCGTATGGATAAGTAAGTTATATGTGCTTACAGTGATTCCCTATGGATAAGTAAGCTATCTGTGCTTTACAGTGATTCCCTATGAATAAGTCATGTTTGCTTGCAGTAATTCCCTCTGGATGAGTAAGTCATCTCTACTTTGAGTGATTCCCTATGGATGAGTAAGTCGTGTGCTTACAGTAATTTCCTATGGATGAGTACATCATCTGTGCATACAGTGATTCTGTATGGATGAGTAAGTCAGCTGTGCTTACAGTGATTCACTGTGGATGAGTAAATCACATGTGCTTACATTGATTACCAATGGATAAGTCACATGTGCTTACAGTGATTCCCTATGGATGAGTAAGTCATCTGTGCTTACAGTGATTCCCTAGGGATGAGTAAGTCATCTGTGCTTAAAGTGATTCCCTATGGATGAGTAAGTAACATATGCTTACAGTGATTACCTATGGATCAGTAAGTCATCTACATTTACAGTGATTCTGTATGAATGAGTAATTCATCTGTACTTACAGTGATTCCCTAGGGATGAGTAAGTCATCATTCGTCTGTGCTTGCAATGATTCCCTAGCGATGGGTAAGTTGCTTACAGCTATTCCCTGTGGATGAGTAAGTCATCTGGGCTTACAGCGATTACCTATGGATGAGTAAGTTACATGGGCTTTCTGTGATTTCGTATGGATGAGTAAATCATCTGTGCTTACAGTTATTCCATATGGATGAGTTAAGTCATCTGTTTTTACAGTGATTCCCTATGAATGAGTAGGTCACATGTGCTTACAGTGATTCCCAATGGAGGAGTAAGTCACGTGCTCACAGTGATTACCTATGGCTAAGTCATCTGTGTTTACAGTGATTCCCTATGGATGAATAAGTTATCTGTGTTTACAGTTATTCCCTATGGAATCATCTATTCTTATAGTGATTTCCTATGGAAGAGTAAGTCATCTGTGCTTACAGTGAATCCCTGTGGATGAGTAAGTCATCTGTGCTTACAGTGATTTGCTATGGATGAGTAAGTCATCTGTGCTTTATAGTGATTCCCTATGAATAAGTCATGTCTGCTTACCGTAAGTCCCTCTGGATGAGTAAGTCATCTATGCTTACAATGATTCCCTATGGATGAGTAAGTCATTGTGCTTACAGTGATTCCCTATGGATGAGTAACTTGCTTACAGCGATTCCCTATGGATGAGTAAGTCATCTGGGCTTACAGTGATTCCCTATTGATAAATAAGTCACATGTGCTTACAGTGATTTCCTGTGAATGAGTACGTCATATGTGCTATACATTGATTCCATATGGATGAATATGTCATCTGTGCTTACAGGGATTCACTCTTGATGAGTAAATCACATGTACTTACACTGCTTCCCAATGGAAAAGTCACATGTGCTTACAGTGATTACCAATGGCTAAGTCATCTGTGCTTACAGTGGTTCCCTAGGGATGTGGAAGTCATCTGTGCTTACAGTGATTCCCTAGTGATGAGAAAGTCATCTGTGCTTACAATGATTCCCTATGGATGAGTAAGTTACATGTGCTTACACTGATTCCCTATGGATGAGTAAGTCATCTATGCTTACAGTGAATCCCTAGGAATGTGGAAGCCATCTGTGCTTACAGTGATTCCATAGGGATGAGAACGTTATCTGTGCTTACAGTGAATCCCTATGGATGAGTAAGTCATCAGTGCTTGCAGTGATTTGCTATGGATGAGTAAGTCATCTGTGCTTACAGTGATTCCCTATAGATCAGTAAGTCATCTGTGCTGTACTGTGATTCCCTATGGATGAGGAAGTCATCTGTGCATACAGTGATTCCATATGGATGAGTTAGTCATCTGTGTTTATATGAATCCCTATGGATGAGTAAGTCATCTAGTCATCTATGCTTACAGTGATTCCCAATGGATACGTCACATGTGCTTACAGTGATTCCCTATGGATAAGTCATCTGTGCCTTACAGTAATTCCGTGTGGATGCGTACGTCATCTGTGCTTACAGTAATTCCCTAAGGATGATTAAGTCATCTGTTCTTACAGTGATTCCATATCGATGAGTATGTCATCTGTGCTTGCAGTGATTCCCTATGGATGAGTAAGTAATCTCTGCTTTAGACTGATTCCCTATGAATAAGTCATGTTTGCTTACAGTAATTCCCTCTGGATGTGTAATTCATGTATGCTTACAGTGATTCCCTATGGATGAGTAAGTCATGTGTGCTTAACGTGATTCCCTATGGATTAGTAAGTCGTCTGTGCTGACAGTGATTCCCAATGGATGAGTAAGTCACATATGCTTACAGTGATTTCCTATGGATGAGTACATCATCTGTGCTTACAATGATTCCGTATGGATGAGTAAACCATCTGTGCTTCAGTTATTCCCAATGGATGAGTAAGTTACATGTGCTTACAGTGATTCCCAATGGATAAGTCACATGTGCTTACAGTGATTCCCTATGGATAAGTCATTTGTGCTTCCAGTGATTCCCTATGTATGAGTAAGTCATCGGTGCGTACACTGATTCCCTATGGATGAGTAAGTCATCTATGCTTACAGTGATTCCCTAGGTATGGGTAAGTCATCTGTGCTTACAATTAATCCCTAGGGATGAGTAAGGCACCTGTCCTTCTAGTGATTCAATATGGATGAGTAAGTCACATGTGCTTACAGTGATTCCCTGTGGATGACTAAGTCCTATATGTTTATAGTGACTCACTATGGATGAGTAAGTCATCTGTGTTTACAGTGATTCCCTAGGGATGAGTAAGTCATCTGTGCTTACACTGATTCCCTATGGATATGTCATCTGTGCTTACAGTGATTCCCTATGGATGAGTATGTCATCTATGCTTACAGTGATTCCGTATGGATAAGTAAGTCATCTGTGCTTGCTGTTAGTCCCTACGGATGAGTAAGTCACATGTGCGTACAGTGATTCCCAATAGATGAGTATGTCATCTGCTCTCACAGTGATTCTGTATGGATGAGTTAGTCATCTGTGCTTACACTGATTCCTTATGGATGAGTAAGTCATCTGTGCTTACAGTGATTCCTTATGGATGAGTAAGTCATCTATGCTTACAGTGATTCCCTATGAATAAGTCACATGTGCTTTCTTTGATTCCCTATGGATGAGTAAGTCATCTGTGCTTACAGTGAATCCCTATGGATGAGTACATCATGTGTGCTTACAGTGATTCCCTATGGATGAGTAAGTCATCTGAGCTTACAGTGATTCCTTACGGATGAGTAAGTCACATATGCTTACAGTGATTTCCTATGGATGAGTACATCATCTGTGCTTAGTGATTCTGTATGGATGAGTAAGTCATCTCTGCTTCAGTGATTCCCAATGGATGAGTAAGTTACATGTGCTTACAGTGACTCCCAGTAGATAAGTCACGTGTGTTTACAGTGATTCCCTATGGATAAGTCATCTGTGCTTCCAGTGATTCCCTAGGTATGAGTAAGTCATCTGGCTTACAGTGATTCCCTAGGTATGAGTAAGTTGTCTTTGCTTAGAGTGATTCCATAGGTATGAGTAAGTCATCTGTGCTTACAATGAATCCCTGGGGATGAGCACAGCATCTGTGCTTCCAGTGATCCCTATGGATGAGTAAGTTACATGTGCTTACAGTGAATCTATAGGGATGGTTAAGGCATCTGTGCTTACAGTGATTCCCTATGGATGAGTATGTCATCTATGCTTACAGTGATTCTGTATGGATGAGTAAGCCATCTCTGCTTGCTGTGATTCCCTACAGATGAGTAAGTCACATGTGCTTAACAGTGATTCCCAATGGATGAGTAAATCACATGCACTTACAGTGATTCCCTATGGATGAGCAAGTCATCTGTGCTTACAGTGATTCCTTATGGATGAGTAAGTCATCTGTGCTTACAGAGATTCCCTATGGATGAGTAAGTCATCCATACTTACAATGATTCCCTTTAGATGAGTAAGTCACATGTGCTTACATTGATTCTCTATGGATGAGTAAGTCATCTCTGCTTGCAGTGAATCCCTGTGACTAAGTCATCTGTGCTTACAGTGATTTGCCATCATTACATAAGTCATCTGTGCTTACAGTGATTCCCTATGGATGAGTAAGTCATCTGTGCTTACAGTGATTCCGTACGGATGAGTAAGTCATCTGTGCTTACAGTGATTCCATAAGGATGAGTAAGTCATCTGTGCTTACAGTGATTCCTTATGGATGAGTAAGACATCTGTGCTTACAGTGATTCCCTATGGATGAGTAAGTCATCTATTCTTACAGTGATTCCAAGTGGATTCACATGTGCTTACAGTGATTCCGTATGGATAAATCATCTGTGCTTTACGGTGATTCTCCCTATGGATGTGTAAGTCATCTGTGCTTACAGTGATTCCCTATGGATGTGTAAGTCATCTCTGCTTACAGTGATTCCCTATGGATGAGTATGACATCTATGCTTAAAGTGATTCTCAGTGGGTAAGTCACATGTGCTTACACTGATTCCCTATGAATAAGTCATGTTTGCTTACAGTAATTCTCTGGATGAGTAAGTCATCTATGCTTACAGTAATTCCCTATGGATGAGTTAGTCATCTGCTTACCGTGATTCCCTGTGGATGAGTAAGTCATCTGTGCTTACAGTGATTCTTTATGGATGAATAAATTGCTTACAGTGATTCCCTATGGATGAGTAAGTCATCTGGACTTACAGGGATTCCCTACGGATGAATAAATCACATGTGCTTACTGTGATTCCCTATGGATGGGTACATCATCTGTGCTTACAGTGATTCCGTGTGGATGAGTAAGTCATCTGTGCTTACAGTGATTCCTTAGGAATGAGTAAGTCATCTGGGCTTACAGTGATTCCCTACAGATGAGTAAGTCACATTTAATTACAGTAATTTCCTATGGATGAGTACATCATATGTGCTTACAGTTATTCCATATGGATGAGTAAGTCGTGTGCTTACAGTGATTCCCTACTGATGAGTAAGTCACATGTGTTTACAGTGATTCCCTACTGATGGGTAAGTCACATGTGCTTACAGTGATTCCCTATGAATAAATCATCTGAGCTTACAGTGATTCCCTAGGGATGACTAAGTCATCTGTGTTTGCAGTGATTCCCTATGGATGAGTAAGTCATGCGTGCTTACAGTGATTTCCTAGGGATAAGTAATTCATATGTGCTTACAGTGATTCCCTGTGGATGAGTAAGTCTTCTATGCTTACAGTGATTCCCTATGAATGAATAAGTTACATGTGCTTACAGTGATTCCCTATGAATGAGAAAGTCACATGTGCTTACAGTGATTCCCTATGGATGAGTAAGTCACATGTGCTTACAGTGATTCCCTATGGATGAGTGTCATCTGTGCTTACAGTGATTCCCTATGGATGAGTAAGTCATGTGTGCTTACAGTGATTCCCTATAGTTGAGTAAGTCATCTGTGCTTTACAGTGATTCCCTATGGATGAGTAAGTCACGTGTGCTTACAGTGATTTCATACGGATGCGTAAGTCATCTGTGCTTATAGTGAATCCCTATGGATGAGTAAGACATCTGTGCTTACAGTGATTCCCTATGGATGAGTAAGTCATTTATTCTTACAGTGATTCCAATTGGATAAGACACATGTGCTTACAGTGATTCCATATGGATAAGTCATCTGTACTTTACGGTGATTCTCCCTATGGATGTGTAAGTCATCTGTGCTTACAGTGAATCCCTACGGGTGGGCAAGTCACATGTGCTTACAGTGATTCACTATGGATGAGTAAGTCATCTGTGCTTACCATGATTCCCTATGGATGAGTAAGTCATCTGTGCTTATAGTGAGCCGTTATGGGTGAGTAAGTCCCATGTGCTTACAGTGAACCCCTCTAGATGAGTAAGTCACATGTGCTTACAGTGATTCCCTATGGATGAGTAAGTCATCTATGCTTTACAGTGATTCTCTATGGATTAGTAAGTCACATGTAATTACAGTGATTCCTTATGGATGAGTAATCAGTGAGCTGTGCTCACAGTGATTCCGTATGGATGAGTAAGTCATCTGAGCTTACAGTGATTCCCTATGGATGAGAAAATCATCTGTTCTTACAGTTATTCCAAATGGATAAGTAACATGTGCTTACAGTGATTCTCTATGAATAAGTCATGTTTGCTTACAGTAATTCTCTCTGGATGAGTAAGTCATCTATGCTTACAGTAATTCCCTATGGATGAGTTAGTCATCTGCGCCTTACCGTGATTCCCTGTGGATGAGTAAGTCATCTGTGCTTACAGTGATTCTTTATGGATGAATAAATTGCTTACAGTGATTCCCTATGGATGAGTAAGTCATCTGGACTTACAGGGATTCCCTACGGATGAATAAATCACATGTGCTTACTGTGATTCCCTATGGATGGGTACATCATCTGTGCTTACAGTGATTCCGTGTGGATGAGTAAGTCATCTGTGCTTACAGTGATTCCTTAGGAATGAGTAAGTCATCTGGGCTTACAGTGATTCCTACAGATGAGTAAGTCACATTTGCTTACAGTAATTTCCTATGGATGAGTACATCATATGTGCTTACAGTTATTCCATATGGATGAGTAAGTCGTGTGCTTACAGTGATTCCCTACTGATGAGTAAGTCACATGTGTTTACAGTGATTCCCTACTGATGGGTAAGTCACATGTGCTTACAGTGATTCCCTATGAATAAGTCATCTGAGCTTACAGTGATTCCCTAGGGATGACTAAGTCATCTGTGTTTGCAGTGATTCCCTATGGATGAGTAAGTCATGCGTGCTTACAGTGATTTCCTAGGGATAAGTAATTCATATGTGCTTACAGTGATTCCCTGTGGATGAGTAAGTCTTCTATGCTTACAGTGATTCCCTATGAATGAATAAGTTACATGTGCTTACAGTGATTCCCTATGAATGAGAAAGTCACATGTGCTTACAGTGATTCCCTATGGATGAGTAAGTCACATGTGCTTACAGTGATTCCCTATGGATGAGTGTCATCTGTGCTTACAGTGATTCCCTATGGATGAGTAAGTCATGTGTGCTTACAGTGATTCCCTATAGTTGAGTAAGTCATCTGTGCTTTACAGTGATTCCCTATTGATGAGTAAGTCACGTGTGCTTACAGTGATTTCATACGGATGCGTAAGTCATCTGTGCTTATAGTGAATCCCTATGGATGAGTAAGACATCTGTGCTTACAGTGATTCCCTATGGATGAGTAAGTCATCTATTCTTACAGTGATTCCAAGTGGATTCACATGTGCTTACAGTGATTCCGTATGGATAAATCATCTGTGCTTTACGGTGATTCTCCCTATGGATGTGTAAGTCATCTGTGCTTACAGTGATTCCCTATGGATGTGTAAGTCATCTCTGCTTACAGTGATTCCCTATGGATGAGTATGACATCTATGCTTAAAGTGATTCTCAGTGGGTAAGTCACATGTGCTTACACTGATTCCCTATGAATAAGTCATGTTTGCTTACAGTAATTCTCTCTGGATGAGTAAGTCATCTATGCTTACAGTAATTCCCTATGGATGAGTTAGTCATCTGCGCTTTACCGTGATTCCCTGTGGATGAGTAAGTCATCTGTGCTTACAGTGATTCTTTATGGATGAATAAATTGCTTACAGTGATTCCCTATGGATGAGTAAGTCATCTGGACTTACAGGGATTCCCTACGGATGAATAAATCACATGTGCTTACTGTGATTCCCTATGGATGGGTACATCATCTGTGCTTACAGTGATTCCGTGTGGATGAGTAAGTCATCTGTGCTTACAGTGATTCCTTAGGAATGAGTAAGTCATCTGGGCTTACAGTGATTCCCTACAGATGAGTAAGTCACATTTGCTTACAGTAATTTCCTATGGATGAGTACATCATATGTGCTTACAGTTATTCCATATGGATGAGTAAGTCGTGTGCTTACAGTGATTCCCTACTGATGAGTAAGTCACATGTGTTTACAGTGATTCCCTACTGATGGGTAAGTCACATGTGCTTACAGTGATTCCCTATGAATAAGTCATCTGAGCTTACAGTGATTCCCTAGGGATGACTAAGTCATCTGTGTTTGCAGTGATTCCCTATGGATGAGTAAGTCATGCGTGCTTACAGTGATTTCCTAGGGATAAGTAATTCATATGTGCTTACAGTGATTCGCTGTGGATGAGTAAGTCTTCTATGCTTACAGTGATTCCCTATGAATGAATAAGTTACATGTGCTTACAGTGATTCCCTATGAATGAGAAAGTCACATGTGCTTACAGTGATTCCCTATGGATGAGTAAGTCACATGTGCTTACAGTGATTCCCTATGGATGAGTGTCATCTGTGCTTACAGTGATTCCCTATGGATGAGTAAGTCATGTGTGCTTACAGTGATTCCCTATAGTTGAGTAAGTCATCTGTGCTTTACAGTGATTCCCTATGGATGAGTAAGTCACGTGTGCTTACAGTGATTTCATACGGATGCGTAAGTCATCTGTGCTTATAGTGAATCCCTATGGATGAGTAAGACATCTGTGCTTACAGTGATTCCCTATGGATGAGTAAGTCATTTATTCTTACAGTGATTCCAATTGGATAAGACACATGTGCTTACAGTGATTCCATATGGATAAGTCATCTGTACTTTACGGTGATTCTCCCTATGGATGTGTAAGTCATCTGTGCTTACAGTGAATCCCTACGGGTGGGCAAGTCACATGTGCTTACAGTGATTCACTATGGATGAGTAAGTCATCTGTGCTTACCATGATTCCCTATGGATGAGTAAGTCATCTGTGCTTATAGTGAGCCGTTATGGGTGAGTAAGTCCCATGTGCTTACAGTGAACCCTCTAGATGAGTAAGTCACATGTGCTTACAGTGATTCCCTATGGATGAGTAAGTCATCTATGCTTTACAGTGATTCTCTATGGATTAGTAAGTCACATGTAATTACAGTGATTCCTTATGGATGAGTAATCAGTGAGCTGTGCACACAGTGATTCCGTATGGATGAGTAAGTCATCTGAGCTTACAGTGATTCCCTATGGATGAGAAAATCATCTGTTCTTACAGTTATTCCAAATGGATAAGTAACATGTGCTTACAGTGATTCTCTATGAATAAGTCATGTTTGCTTACAGTAATTCTCTCTGGATGAGTAAGTCATCTATGCTTACAGTAATTCCCTATGGATGAGTTAGTCATCTGCGCTTTACCGTGATTCCCTGTGGATGAGTAAGTCATCTGTGCTTACAGTGATTCTTTATGGATGAATAAATTGCTTACAGTGATTCCCTATGGATGAGTAAGTCATCTGGACTTACAGGGATTCCCTACGGATGAATAAATCACATGTGCTTACTGTGATTCCCTATGGATGGGTACATCATCTGTGCTTACAGTGATTCCGTGTGGATGAGTAAGTCATCTGTGCTTACAGTGATTCCTTAGGAATGAGTAAGTCATCTGGGCTTACAGTGATTCCCTACAGATGAGTAAGTCACATTTGCTTACAGTAATTTCCTATGGATGAGTACATCATATGTGCTTACAGTTATTCCATATGGATGAGTAAGTCGTGTGCTTACAGTGATTCCCTACTGATGAGTAAGTCACATGTGTTTACAGTGATTCCCTACTGATGGGTAAGTCACATGTGCTTACAGTGATTCCCTATGAATAAGTCATCTGAGCTTACAGTGATTCCCTAGGGATGACTAAGTCATCTGTGTTTGCAGTGATTCCCTATGGATGAGTAAGTCATGCGTGCTTACAGTGATTTCCTAGGGATAAGTAATTCATATGTGCTTACAGTGATTCCCTGTGGATGAGTAAGTCTTCTATGCTTACAGTGATTCCCTATGAATGAATAAGTTACATGTGCTTACAGTGATTCCCTATGAATGAGAAAGTCACATGTGCTTACAGTGATTCCCTATGGATGAGTAAGTCACATGTGCTTACAGTGATTCCCTATGGATGAGTGTCATCTGTGCTTACAGTGATTCCCTATGGATGAGTAAGTCATGTGTGCTTACAGTGATTCCCTATAGTTGAGTAAGTCATCTGTGCTTTACAGTGATTCCCTATGGATGAGTAAGTCACGTGTGCTTACAGTGATTTCATACGGATGCGTAAGTCATCTGTGCTTATAGTGAATCCCTATGGATGAGTAAGACATCTGTGCTTACAGTGATTCCCTATGGATGAGTAAGTCATTTATTCTTACAGTGATTCCAATTGGATAAGACACATGTGCTTACAGTGATTCCATATGGATAAGTCATCTGTACTTTACGGTGATTCTCCCTATGGATGTGTAAGTCATCTGTGCTTACAGTGAATCCCTACGGGTGGGCAAGTCACATGTGCTTACAGTGATTCACTATGGATGAGTAAGTCATCTGTGCTTACCATGATTCCCTATGGATGAGTAAGTCATCTGTGCTTATAGTGAGCCGTTATGGGTGAGTAAGTCCCATGTGCTTACAGTGAACCCCTCTAGATGAGTAAGTCACATGTGCTTACAGTGATTCCCTATGGATGAGTAAGTCATCTATGCTTTACAGTGATTCTCTATGGATTAGTAAGTCACATGTAATTACAGTGATTCCTTATGGATGAGTAATCAGTGAGCTGTGCTCACAGTGATTCCGTATGGATGAGTAAGTCATCTGAGCTTACAGTGATTCCCTATGGATGAGAAAATCATCTGTTCTTACAGTTATTCCAAATGGATAAGTAACATGTGCTTACAGTGATTCTCTATGAATAAGTCATGTTTGCTTACAGTAATTCTCTCTGGATGAGTAAGTCATCTATGCTTACAGTGATTCCCTATGGAAGATTTAGTCATCTGTGCTTTTCCGTGATTCCCTGTGGATGAGTAAGTCATCTGTGCTTACAGTGATTCTTTAGGGATGAATAAGTTGCTTACAGCGATTCCCTATGGATGCGTAAGTTATCTGGACTTACAGGGATTCCCCAGGGATGAGTAAGTCATCTGTGCTTACAGTGATTTCTTAGGGATGAGTAAGTCATCTGGGCTTACAGTGATTCCCTACAGATGAATAAGTCACATTTGTTTACAGTGATTTCCTATGAATGAGTACGTCATCTGTGCTTACAGTTATTTGTTATGGATGAGTAAGTCATCTGTGCTTACAGTGATTTCCTATGGATCAGTAAACCATCTGTGCTGTACAGTGATTCCCTATGGATGAGTACGTCATCTTTGCTTACAGTGATTCCCTATGGATGAGTAAGTCACATGTGCTTACAGCGATTCCCTATGGATGAGTAAGTCATCTGTGCTTTACAGTGATTCCCTATGGATGAGTAAGTCATCTGTACTTACAATGATTCCCTATGGATGACTAATCCAGTGAGATGTACTTGTGGCGGTTCCCTATGGATGAGTAATCAGTGAGCTGTGCTTACAGTGATTCCCTATGGATAAGTTACATGTGCTTACAGTGATTCCATATGGATGAGTAATTAATCTGTGCTTACCATGATTCCCTATACATGAGTAAGTCATCTGTGCTTACAGTGAACCCCAACGGTTGAGTAAGTCACATGTGCTCACAGTGATTTTCTATGGATGAGTAAGTCATCTGTGCTTACAGTGAATACCTATTGGTGAGCAAGTGACATGTGCTTACAGTGATTCCCTATGGATGAGTAAGTCATCTGTGCTTACCATAATTCCCTATGAATGAGTAAGTCATCTGTGCTTACAGTGAACCCCTATGGGTGAATAAGTCACGTGTGCTTACAGTGAACCCCTCTGGGTGGGTAAGTCATATGTGCTTACAGTGATTCCCTATGGATGAATAAGTCATCTATGCTTTACAGTGATTCCCTATGGAGTAGTAAGTCACATGTGCTTACAGTGATTCCCTATGGATAAATAATCAGTGAGGTGTGCTCACAGTGATTTCCTATGGACCACGGATTACTCATCTACAGGGAATCACTGTCAGCACAGTGATCACTAAGGTGTTCTTGCAGTGATTTCCCATGGACGACTATTCAGTCAGCTGTGCTTACAGCAATTTCCTATGGATGAGTAATCAGTGAGTAACACATTGGGGAAGTGTACTTGGCAGCTGGAAGCGTCATCCAGTTTACAGTTGACAATGGGTACGGAAACTGCTTCTTACTTCTCAACTGCTTGAATCCAAGCTGTCTCTTATGACTTCATGTGCTCTTCATGGGCAAACCAATGTTGTGCATTTGGTGCACATGTTTAAGGATGTGAGCTGTAGGTCCTGTGGTACAGGGTTTCATATCCACAGCCCTTATTTGCTTGCTGTGTTATCTTGAGCAAGTCACTTAACCATTCATGGTTCCTGGATCATCCTTGCAAATGGACTTTGTCTTCAATGGGAATATGTGGTTATAAAATGGGCATTGTTGTTATTATTATTATTGTCATCGCCATGTAAAATACCTCCCTGTTTACGTATGTAGGGTATCACTGAATGAATGCAATGAAAAAATAGAGGATTCATTTCATACAGGCAGCGACTGATGCATCAATGGCTGTGTCTTGCTGTACCATTCATAAACTTGTTCCACCTCCGCCACTTAGCTCTGTGGCACTTTGCAGAGCCTGCTCATAAATGTAATTACCTTAGTGAGTATAACTGTCATAGCTTCTTTGAGTATCTGTAATTTGAATATATGTACATAATCCTGTGAAAACTGTCTTCAATTCTATTATTTTGTGTTGAAGACTCAGAGTTCATGTATAACTGGAACCTCCAAAATGTTGACATGGCTTGTCATTATGTAAATAAATTCTACACTGTCCTAGAGAGTGTATAAATCTGTCAGTTCCAAGAAAACGGAAAGAATAAGTGCAAACCAGCCCTGTAGTCCACATGCATAAATGAACAATAAAAAGAAAAAAGCTCATTAGACTGTATAGCAAAAGATCCGCAAATTAAGGTCAACATCAAAAGGTTATCTAAAGTACTGAAAAATATCATCAAGGAAACAAAGACTTCCCATGAACTTAGACTGGCATTGGAAGCTTAGGATAATTACAAATTCTTCTTTACTTACATGAGGAAGTTATGAAATAACACCCAACATTGTTCTTCCCTTATTCATAATAGTACTAGCTACGGTGGTCCAGTGGATATCACAATATATAATGATCATAAGCTCCATCATCACAAAAGAACACTTGTTAAAAGTATTCTTCAAAACAAAAAATACATCTTTTATGGGACCTGATAACATGCCAGTCTGCCTGCTGAACAGCACTAAACATGCGCTGGCAGACCCACTCTTACTACTATTCCACCTTCACTTATCCACTGGCTTTCCCCAAGGTTTGGAACACAGCACTTTTGATGCCATTTTGCAAGGGTGGCCCCACCACATACCTAGGTATAAAAGACCCATCAGTCTCATCTGCAAGACCATAACAGACTAGACAAACTACAGCATAAAAAATCTTAGCAATTTGGCTTTGCTTAGGGGAAGTCCTATTTAATGAATCTGGTGATTTTTTTTGAGAGGGTAATGCAAGCAGTGGACAGTAGTCAAGCTGTCCATACAGGATACCTTGCAGTATTGTTGCATTTGGTGAATAAACCGTCTATCCACCTTATATTATATAAAACACCCCTTTCCAAAAGGAAGATGTTGTGAGAAACCATGGAATGTGGGTAAATAACTCATTTTTTTATTTATTATGTTGCAGCAATGGCCAGAAAATCCTTCTCTTTGGCCCAGCTGATCAGAAAGGGTATTTCTTCAAGATCCACATAAGTCCTTATCGTCTCTATTCTGCACTAATGAAGTCCATCATCAAATACTATGCCCCCTAATATATCAGTGAATGTAGTCAGAAATCTACATTTTGTACTCAGATTTAATGTTGTTGCTCCCACCACCCTCAATGCTACTCCAGATATACAGGAAATGGACATGTTGTTTTCAGCTGTTACCATTTATACCCATACAAAGCTATTTTAGAGGTGTATACTTGTATTCTGAAAATATTTGTTTGCAAAGTTCCAAACATTCTGTGCTTTTTGAGTGTTGAAGTTTCCAAGAGATGCTCAGAAAAAATGTACTCATTTGAGTACAATGACTATGCCAAGCTACATACTTGTGTGGGATGTTATCTTACTAAACATAGCAAGCAGTTGGAGAGACCTCAAAGCTTCCTGAAAAAAAAAAGATCATGGGCCTGAAGGACCTGAGCTACAAAAAGATTCTGGAGGCCTTGTCCTTGTACTGAGTGTCCTATAAATTCCTTAGGGAGTGATCTGTACCTTGCTTACAAGCTATCAGGGATCCATCAGTCTAAGAACTCTTTATTTTTCCACAAATCAGACAGTGCAGCAAACACTAGAACTAGATCTGACCTTCTTCAGCAAATAAACAAATCAAGATTGAGAGACATATTTCCCATGTAATGACTACCACTCCTCTATAGCAAGTTTCCTGTCCACATCTAGCAGTGTGACATGCTATCTTCTTTTAAAAAGGAATTAGACAAGCTACATACCAGACTATTGCTCAGTTAGAATCTTAAAAAGCCCAGACCTGCATTTCCATGATGATTATTATCCCTTACAATTTGCAGTACGAGTCTCCAAAGATGGACTACACAAGTATATTTTGGGTACTTGTATGTCTCTCCTATCTGTGAGAGCCATTGCTGCTAAAGCAGGCATGAATTTGTGGTTACTGATCAGTTCATCTGAGTTATGTTTGACCAGACTTCAAAAAGTACACTGCTTTATGTGGAGTAGAAGTTGGTTTCATAGAAGTGGTATTCTCTGTGATACACATCTATACCTCCAGCATGTTCTGTTAATCTTGCAAAAGAGACTGAGGTCCCTTGAGAGGGTGTTTCTTATACCATTTGACTTCAGAATGTATAATAGGTCTGACAGAACAAGGTCTGCTGAGGCTGTACAAGTGAGGCAGAGACCACTCCTCAGTAGCCTGTATGATACAGAGAGTAGAGGCAAAGCTTTGAGATAGTCTGTGTAGTTCTTATGATTCAGGCCCCTGAATTTCTTAATTTTTTTTTAGTGAGGAAGAACTGTGATCATTCCAACTGTGGCAAGTGTTTAGATGGGTACATATCAAACTGGGTGTTATACTCAGTGATTGGCCTAATGAGTACAGACTTCAGAGAGAAAAAAATGATGTCCCTGGATCCTGGATGCTATACCCTTTGATATAAGCTGTGCAATGATAAAGAACTTCCCTGCAATAGTGAATATGTGTAATCAAAGGACAGTTCATTGTCAACATACTGTAGGTAACTACATGCTCAGCCCTTTTCAGGGGGTGTTTACAATGTGGTAGCTACAAAGAGAGTTATGCTTGCTGAAGGATATGATTATACATTTCTTGGCATTTAGTTTCAGTCCATGCTTTTGGCACCGGCTATTTGCATGGGACAGGCCCTTCTGTAGGATCATGATGTTCTTTAGGGAGTTTATGATGGCACCAAGTTTGCAGTCATCATCTCTTAACATTAGCAATGACCTGTCTGAAGTAAATGCCAAAGAGATGTGGTCAAAGAACTGAACCCTGGATCACTCCACTAATGACACATCTTTTGGAAGAGGCAGAGATGCTCGCCCCTACTTCCTGTGTTCCATTTATGAGCCAGTTTGCTGTTCAGTGCATTACACAGGGATTAACATTTAACTGATAAACTTTATCCATGATGTGCGAGTGTTATGCGGTTGTCAAATTCCTTTGCAAGGTCCAGTTAGGCAGTGTGTACTGATTTTCCCTCATCCATTGCCTCAGTGTCTTTTTCAAATAAGTTATCCTGGTAAAATATGCAGGGCTTGCTCTCAGTGGATCTAAACTGGATTGGATCAAGAGACTGTAGGTCACTTATATCCCTGTTTATAAGTTCCACAATGATCCTTTCCATAGCCTTACAGAGGCTGGTCAGGATTACTGGTCTGTTGTATTTCCACTTTGTGCAATGGATTGACTGTTGTTCTTCTCTTCCAAAACTTGTTTTGAGTCTAATGTTGAATAGCTCTGTAAGAGGTATGACAGCTCATATTTCAGGCCTGCCATTAGGCTGCCTGGTATGTTATTCAGTCCCATAGAGATAGAGTTTTTGGCCTTAGACTGTGCTTTGAAAACTTGATCTTTGGAGATTTTAGAAGGGGTGGTAGATGTGGGCATTTGATCTGAGAATACTGAAGGGGTAGTGAAAATGGAGCTGAATATTCCACTAGTAGATTAGTTATGCCCTGTGGGTCTGATATGTGATATAATTTACTTTTAGCTCTCCGCAGTGCTGGGCATTGTTTCTGAGATTTCTAACATAGCTAAAGAAGGCTTTGTGGTTATCTTTCACACGTGTGGTTGTTTTTACCTTATATCTGGCTTTGGTTGATTTGATCAAGATGTCCTTACTTTTTTAGCAAAAGTGGCTTTGGCTTCTTGAGTTTGATTTATTTTGCATGCAATTATTTATTTTTTTTATTTTAGAGCCTATTTATATAAGGATTCCACTGTAAGTGTTCATTGTTGAATTTTGAGTTGCATTTATTTCTGAGGTGGACAGATGCATCTATGCAGCTATTTACATGTACATATATGTTGGCAGTAATGAATTCTGCATAAGCAGTGAAATTATCAAGATGAAAGGACTTTTGAATTTAATCAGGCCATCACTCAGTTTTAATGAATTAGTTTTTACATAGTCTTTGAAAACTGAGATACTACTGAGGGATACTTCTGGCTTCAGTCTTAAGGTGAATGTTACTAACTTATGGTCCAATTTGACAAGGAAAGAGGTTACAATGGACAGAGAGCAGAGCTGTCCCATATTGGTAAGGACCAAGTACAGGATTTTATCTCCCCTGGATAAAATGTGTAGTAACTGGTCTAGGCAATTTGTATATATGTCTCTGGGCATATATGGTTGAGGATGTATAAGTCTGCCAGTTTATTTGTGGGATAGTTGGGCTTCTCCTAGGAAAATGGTGTTTGACTTAATACATAAGCACTCCATACTGGTAATGTAGGAGACATGGGCCAGGTAGACATAGAGAGGGTCCTGTAGTTAACTATGTGATAATGGGTTTTCTTTTATAGGTAAGTTGGAAGGGGAGGTGTTTCATGTCATTGTCTTGTCTAATGAGTCTGGGCGTGATATATTTTTTAAGAATATAGCAACACCTTTGTCTTTAACAAAACTGGAAAGCAGAACCAAGCTGGATAAAAACGGCACGGACTGTTTTATTCAAGGTAAGCGCTTTCAGCTAAGCAAATGCCCAGCCTTCATCAGACAAAAGTCACTCCACACAGCTCTATTTTTATATAAAAAAGTAGTTCACATTCATTAAACGTTAATAAATCAATCACTGTCATGAATCAATTTAAATTGGTTACACCTATAATCATCATATTATAAAACCTTCCTTTCTTAATCATTTTAGTCAGTGTCAAACACCTTTGTCTTTACTGCCTACTTGTAATACAGTGGTCCTGTACAAGTGATAGGCACTGAAGAAGTGAGGGAGTGCTTTCACTGGTCTTGAACCATGTTTCTTTGATGATGCATATATCTATGTTTTCCAAGGGTAAGTAATGCTTAGTAAGTAGTTATAGTGTGTGAAGTTTTTTTTTTTTTGTTAAGGCTCCTAGCATTGGGCAGCTATACTTTAACTCATAAATCCAGCCCTGGTGTGACTAGTCTGCCACTCCTTGAAAAAGGAGGTAAGGTCTAATGGTGGGCACTGGCAAGACATACATGACCACATGGCCCGGTTTTCTTATACTTTGAATTATTCAACAATTCTTAAAAATAATTAGATGATTCTATAAAATCAGTTCTTTGAAATTCTGTCATTGATCTGAAGTAGTTAACTTCATTTGATCAGCAACCTGTGGGTATCGGATCCGATTCGGATCCGAGCCGGCAGCTTTCCTAGCTAAAGATCTAAGCTCCAAGCTCCTCCCCTACCCACAATGCCCTGCTACCTCCCTCTAACCCTCAGATCTCGTTTGCCGCGGCTTCTTGAAGCATCTGAGAACGAGCTCCTAGCGTTGGGTTTGTGAGTTAAGTAGATTATTTAACTTTTTTCCCTTAAAATCTCTGTACTCTGAGTGTGTGTGTGGCACCCTTTTTCCTCCCTTAATCTATCTGGGTAGTTTTATCTTTAGTTAGTGTAGGATTTTAAATCCCCTCCCCCCTTCTGTCTGCGTGTGAAGGTGTGTGCGTGTGGGCCTATTTCTGTCAGTATGTCTGAGGGCCCCAAAGCGATTTTTTCTAAATGCTCCGAGTGTGGCCATATGCTGTCCCCAGCAGATGACCATACTCGGTGCATTATTTGCCTGGGTGTGGACCATCTCTCTTCAGGCTGCACTATCTGTGTAGCCTTCAACCCCAGGGCTTTGAGGGATAGGCGGACTAAGCTAGTCCTCTCGGGCCTTTTGCCCCCTGATTTGGCTTTGTCCTCCCCCCCTTCTGTGGCACCAGCCGTGGCTGCGGCTGCCCCACCGACAGTTCCCGCTCCCCTGGCCGGAATTCAAACTCCCTCTTCGGCTCAGGAGGAAAGGGACTTGAGGAAAAAGGATAGGAAGGATAAAGAGCGTGAGAGGGACAGGCATCGTAGCCACAAGAGGCGGGCCGATTCAGCTCCCTCGGCCCCGCCATCTAAGCAGCTTGCCTCCCCTCTTAAGGTCTCCAGGTCTTCCCCCTCCAGGCTTCGTTCACCACGTTTCTCCCCGGAGCCAGAGGAGGAGACCTGGTCACCTTCGAGGTCGTCTAGGCGGCCTTCCTGGCCAGCCTCGGTAGCCTCATCCAGGTCAACTAGAAGTTTATCTGACGCGGACATGGATCGGATGATGCTTCGATTTCTTCAGGCCCAGCTGCAGATGGGAGTGCTCTTGCCTCCCTCCCTCCGGGGAGGAGCTCGGCCCCAATTTTTGCCCCCATTGCTCACTCTCCGACCCGCTACCGGGGTTCAGAGCTATCGGATCCGAGTAGCTTCGGAGCCGGGGTGGTGTCGGCGCCGACAGTGTTTCCTACTTCGGCACCAACTGTACCTTCAAGTTTGTCGGATCCATTTTCGGATCCGAGCTCTCGGGGCCATGAGATGGGCGTCGGATCCGGAGGAGTTAGTGTGCCTTCGGCTCCATTGAGGTCGGATCGCACTGCCTTTTCGGATCTGATTGGGTCATCTCTGGCGCTGATCTACGCGCCGAATCCGAGGGGACTGCTTTCAGATCCTAGAGAGAGCAGCTCACCCTCAGCATTCGAAGTTGTGGAGAGGGTTCTTTCGAGGGATTCGAGGTCCCAGGCTCTTGCTACGGATCCACCCACCATTCCCTCTGAGACGGGCCTGTCTTCTGTCGTCCGGCCCCAGGGACAACCTGCGCCTACGTCCCAGATGGTTCCCATGGAGGAACAGGACATTGTTGGTGAGCCCTCCTCGGACAGCTCTCCCAAGGAAGCCCCACACAAACGAAAGTGCAAGAGGAGGCACTTGGACTCACCCGAGTCCCTCACAGAAGACACGGACTTGGAGGAAGGGGAATGGTTCCCCCAGGTCACCCCCCAAAGACGTCTCTTTTGGAGACATTATGGAAATGCTTCGTATTAGAGGGGGGGTGGTCAGCCCAAAAGCCTTCCTCGGATGAGTCTGTCTTTCTGGAGGCGTTTGACGCAGGCCCATCTACCTCTTGGGTGTCCCCTCCCGCTGATCCCCTGGTGGACCCCATAACTACCAGGGCATGGAAGGAGTCAGACACTGTGGAGCCAATACCCAAGAGACTGGACAAGATTCTCAGCCTCCCCACAGACAGGACCGTTTGGAGCAAAGGTACCCCTGTAGATGCCATGGTGGTGGCAGCTGCCACCAAGAAGGAATTAGCACAGGAGAGTTCCTCGGTACATCCTCCAGACAAGGAGTCTTGGACAATGGACTGCCTCGGAAAGCGGATGTTCACTTCAGCGACCTTCTCTGTAAGGTCACTGAACTATATGGCACATGTGATTCGACTTTAGCGGGACCTAATCAAAGAGTACGCTCCATGTCGGCCGAGGACAAACGGACCTTCTCGGCACGAATGGCCACTCTTAAGTCTATCACAAACACCTCTATGCAGCTTCTCTCCCATGCCACGGAGGGAGCGGCTAGAGCCAGCGGAATAGGCATTGTCTTACGATGACAGGCCTGGCTCTGTCTCTGCGACTTTGTGGAACCCTTTAAGGCATCCTTCGCAAGCGCCCCCTTTGACGGTTCTACGCTTTTTGGCAAAATCATCTGCAATACGTTGCTCCAGAGCAAGAAGGATGGGAAAACGTTGTCTGCCATCGGGATCCGCTTCTCGGCTCCTCAGAGGTCCTTCTCCAGGAACCAAAGAGGACAGAAGAAAATGTGGTTCCGGAAATCCCAACAATCCCGTTTCACTCCGGATCCCTCATCCTTCAGAGGTAGAGGAGGACAGGGTAGACGCTGGCCCAGAGGCAGAGGGGGGGGCCCGAAAATTTTCGGGTCGAGGTAACCCTTTTCTGATCGACCCGTGCAGCAACCCTGAGGGGTTGCCCGACTGCTCCTCTCTGGTGGCAGACGGGGGGGCCCTTCTCGGAGCATGTAGCATATTGGGAGTCCATTATGACAGATCACTGGGTGCTCCGGATCATATCCAGAGGTTACTCAATTCCATTCCTAAATTCTCCTCCCCGGTCGGGGCGCCTCCCCGATGTATCACCCAATCAGAGGGAGGTAGCAGCCTTCGAAATAAAAGAGCTACTAGAAAAAAGAGCCATCCAGCATGTCCCTCCCAGTCAGTCCGGATCCGGCTTTTACTCCAGGTTCTTTTTGGTGCCAAAAAAGACGGGGGATTTACGGCCAATTCTCGACCTGTCCACACTGAACCTGTCAGTTGCCAAAGAGAAGTTCCAGATGGCCACCATTCAATCCATTCTCCCTCTGTTACAGGAGAACGACTGGATGTGCTCCATAGACCTCAAGGATGAGTACTACCATATTCTAATGGACAGGCGATCCAGGAGGTTTCTCCGCTTTTGGCTGGGAGCCAGCCACTCTCAGTTCAGGGTCCTACCCTTCGGTCTCACCACAGCCCCCAGGGTGGTCACCAAGGTCATGGCAGTTGTACCGGCCCACCTGAGGCTTCAGGGAATACAGGTCTTTCCTTACCTGGATGACTGGCTCCTAGCCGCTCCCATCAGGCATCTACTATGTTTGGCGAGAGATTATTTCCTACATCTCGCCCGCTATCTAGGGATCATGATCATCCACAAGAAATCCTCCCTTTAGCCTACTCAAATTTTGGATTTCATAGGGGCCAGGGTAGACACAATTCAGTCCAACGTCTTCCTGATGTCAGACAGACTTCGCAATCGAAACCTTCATGTTTTGGCTCTTCTTCAGTCCTCGGCCCCTCCAGCGGAGTTAGTCCTGAGGGCTCTGGGGTCCATGGCAGTGGCCATCAACTTGTCTCCACTCGCGCATCTGAATATGAGGATTCTCCAATGGACCTTACAGGTCCAGTGGTCCATTCTGCTTCATCCCTTGTCTGCCCCTATTCCTCTCAGAGGGGTTTGCAGGGAATCTCTACTTTGGTGGCTCCATTCCAAGCATCTCTGGGAAGGGCGCCCCTTCTCCATGTCCCCACACCAAGTCACAGTGACCACGGACGTGTCTCACCTCGGGTGGGGGGGGCATTGTATGGGCAGAACCATCCAAGGCACGTGGACTCACACAGAGACCTTTTTGCATATCAATGTCCTAGAGATGAGGGTGGTGCTTCTAGCGTTGCAGGCTCTCCATGCCCTTCTTCCTCTAGGGACTATTGCAATTCAAACAGACAACATGTCAGTGGTCTGGTACATCAACAAGCAAGGGGGATCCAGATCTTATCCACTTTGCCTAGAGGCCATGAGAGTGTGTGAATGGGCGATATCCACCAACCGCTTTCTCATAGCAACGCACATACCGGATCGGTCAAACATTCTTGCAGACAAGCTGAGTCGGACTATCCTCTCACCCTACGAGTGGTCTCTGAACCCATTAGTAGCGAAACAGATCTTCCTCAGATGGAGTCAACCTTGCTGTGATCTATTTGCATCGCCTTCGAACGCAAACTGCAGCGAGTTTTTCGCTCTGATTCCCCCACCAGGGGAAAACCCCAGTGATGCTCTGGTTCATGCTTGGCCATCTGGTCTTCTTTATGCTTATCTTCCTCTTCCGTTTATGACAAAAGTCTTGGAGAAAGCTCGTCGGTTGGGGAGCAGAGTTATCCTCATAGCCCCATTCTGGCCTCATCAAACATGGTTCCCATGCCTACGGTCTCATCTAGTGCATCCTCCCTGGATCTTAGATCCCCTTCCGGATCTGATTTCTCACCCCTTGGGATTGAGGACCCCTGACCTGCACAACCTCAAGCTCTCGGCTTGGTTGATCCAGTTCCCTTGATGGCTAGGACTCCCGGTATCTCATCCTAAGTTAAAGCTATTCTGGTGGCCACTCATAAGCCTTCTACTAGAAAAGTCTACAAGAGTAAATGGAAACGTTTTTCTATCTGGGTGGAGCATAGGAATTTGGACCCTTTTACGTCTCCTATTCCAGCAGTCCTCGATTTTTTATCCCAAATCTTCCATCAGGGGGCTAGTTCTTCAACTGTTAAAGTTCAACTGGCAGCAATTTCCCACTTTCACACTGGAAACAAATTTGGTCCCCTAGCATCATCTAAGATCTGCAAGACCTTTCTGAAAGGTACCTTTCTTTTGAGACCCCCTGTTAAGTAAGCAGTTCCTCCATGGGATTTAACCCCTAGTTCTCCAGGCTCTGACTGGTCCCCCCCTTTGAGCCCGCAGCTTCGGTCGACTTGAAGTATGTATCTTGGAAAACTGCCTTCCTGATTGCTGTTACTTCAGCTAGAAGAATATCAGAGCTGCAGGCTCTTTGCAGTAAGCCCCCATACATAATTTTTCATAAAGACAGAGTTTCCCTCAGGACTAACCCCTCTTTTTTGCCTAAAGTGGCTTCTGAAGCCAACATCAACCAATCTATCAACCTGCCTGTCTTCTTCCCTAATTATCACAACAAAGGAGAATATAGACTCCATTGCTTGGATGTACATAGACAGTTACGATTTTACCTACACAGAACGTCTGTTTTTCGAAAATCAGAACAGCTCTTTGTTTTATTTGCTAAGTCCCGTCTGGGTAAACCAGTGACTAAGGTAACCTTAGCTAGGTGGATTTCACAATGCATTCTTCTCGCATACAGAAGCTCTGGTCGACCTGAGCCCGTGCGGGTTCGGGCACATTCTGCCCGTTCTGTGGCTACTTCTGCGGCCTTCTGGTCGAGGGTCCCTTTGGATGACATTTGTTCAGCTGCTACTTGGGCTTCCTCTCACACTTTCCTTACACATTATAAATTAGATCTGATTTCCAGAGGAAGGGTGTCCTTTGGCTCTGCAGTGCTCCGGAATATCCTTCCATAGGGGCCTCCCAAGTTATTTGTAGCTGGGGACTCTGTCCCACAGGTTGCTGATCAAATTAAGTTAACTACTTCAGATAAAGAAGTTATGTACTCACCATAACGTTCCATCTGAGTAGGTAACTTCATTTGTCTGCAGCCAACCCTCCCTCTGTCCCCCTGACCTGTAGTTCATCCTTGAAGGATCATGGTATGTCACTTCCCAGATGACATCAGGTTAGGATGTTCAGGTAGTTTTCCTTGTGTTATGGTAGTGTTCTGGAATACTATGGCAAACTTGATCTGAGGGTTAGAGGGAGGTAGCAGGGCATTATGGGGAGGGGGGAGGAGCTTGGAGCTCAGATATTTTGCTAGGAAAGCTGCCGGCTCAGATCCGAATCTGATCCAATACCCACAGATTGCAGACAAATGAAGTTACCTACTCAGATGAAACATTATGGTGAGTACATAACTTCTCTTTCTTCATAATGTAAACATGTGAGAAACCAACTTCCTTAGTATTGATAGCTCCTGATGCATTTCTTACTCAAATTCCCTTTTTGTGAATTACCTTGCATGTAAATTTGTGTACATTTTTTCATAGTTAAGTTTCTTTTTTGTGTTACTTTTGATTTGTATTAAATTTACTTCCTTTGACCTTTTGTTTGTATTGTCTTAGACTTTTGGCCTAGGTCATGAATGAAGATGTTCCCTGGATAAGTTCACATCCCTCTTTACAAATAAATAAATAACAAAAAAATACATCTGTATCTAACTGAAGGTTAAGTTACAGAAGCTTGAAACAGTGATATTTTTCATACCAGAATGCACATATCTGTCTTGATATACATCTCTGTCCTTCTGTGATGGTATGTTGCAGTTTTGTTTTTGCAGGAGTATAATGTGAAACTGGGCAGCTTCAGATTACTGCATGGTTATAATGTTAAAAACATGAAAAAATAAGCAAGTTACTAAAATGTAGTTTGTTTGTCTTTTCGGCTTTTCCCGGTAAGGGGTCGCCACAGATTGGCAGTAGATTTTTATGGTGCCGAGTTGCCAGCCCGACGCCCAACCTTCAGCGAAGGCACGCTCATTTACGCATGTCTTTCGGAGGCCACTTGACCGCTGGGAGGACATGCAGACTCCACACAGAAGGCACTCCCCGCACACTAGCTGAGAATCAAACAGGAGAACCTCTTGCTGTGAGGCAACAACGCAACCGCTGTACCACAGTACTAAAATGTAGTACATATGGAAAAAGTTATTACTATGTCCCACAAATAAAAAAAGAGGGAAAACAAAATTGGAGAAGTAGAGAGGAAGCAACAAGCAGAATACAGTGGAAAGTAAGAAGTTAAGATAATGTAGTAGGGCAGCCTTTTTTCAGATTAACCTGAGAACAGAGTGGAAGGATCAGGAGGATAATGATGTATGAGATGTGGGTTGTACTGGATGTAGGAAAGAAGCTACTGCAAGGAAATGAAGGATGAGAAACACTGGGATACATTGATGAGCTCTATGCAGGTGTTCAGTGCTCATTTTCTAGAGTTTCTTTATGAGATAGCGCACAGCTATGCAGACAATGAATTACAATTTGTATATGAATCCCCGCACCTTTTGCATGTCTAGAAAATAGCACTTTGCAATCTGTCTATGACTTACGGCCAAAAATGAGGGTAGAAAATTCAATTTTATTCATCATATATATGTAAATAACTTGTCTATTGATAACCTGGATTTAATAAAGAAAAGGGCTGAGCAACTGGCAATTACAAGAAAATATACATAACCCTTCTTAGAGCTCTCCAAATACATTTCAATATCTTATGCATGCAAAACAAGGAAGTAAAGCAGCTATATTCATAGGTGGAGAAATATAATTCTTTGCACAAAAAGAAAGAGTTTGTATGACTAGGGGAAAAAGAATCAAAATGGCGTTTTATGTTAGATATAGACTATGCCAGTGATGTGAAGAAACTGAAACAATAATAAAGATGAAACATAGCTTTAGAATAAAGTATCATCACAAATTTAATCATCTTTTTTAAACAACTTTACCCATCACATTAATTTGTAAAATTTAATAATCTGCATTATTGTTTGTCTAGGCTTTGACTATCATTATCTCACTGCTGAACTACTACACTGGGTCACTTCATTAGCCCATTTTATTGCATCTTAAAGTCTGCAGCATGCCTCTCCAGACACATGCAACAATCGGAACACCCACCGTTTTACCTTACTAAAAGGATAGAAGGCCTAAACAACATGTCGTACATGGACTGACTCAAAGCCCTGTCACTATACCCTGTATCCTACAGACATCGAAGGAGTCAGCAGTGTCTGGCATACAAAGCATCATCCAACCCATTACTGATGGATTTACTGTGCATCAGCAAGCTAAATAGCATCAGAAATACTTGGTCTACAGATCTAAAACTCTTCTGCAACATCAACCGGTATGGCTTTGAGGGACAGTTGTATTTTGCAGAGGATATCACTGCTATGGAACAGACTCCCCATCCACCTAAAACAAAGTTTATCCCTATCCATTTTCAAGTGCAGCTTAGATATATAGATGGAAAAAGAAAGTTTACCTCCTGTGCTACTAATGGACTGATGCAGCTCCTAAATGCTTTCTCCCATGCATGGGTCCCCTCAAATTAATAATATATACTTACTGACCATTGGATGGGTAAGACCAGTCTATAACCAAATGGGATAGGTTATTTCAGGCACAAAAATTGAAAATGGCTAGTCTTAAAGTAGCCCAGAAGGGCAGCTGGCCTAGTAGTTACCCACGAACCGAGATGCAGGATCTAACAGTGAGCCACTGATCATCAAGCTTTTCATTTTATGTGCTGAGGAAAATACTAAGAATGTGCCCTTATTTAGGGCCAAGTTTTTACATGATGGAGAGCAATCACTCTTCTTTTAGGTTGAGAGCACATTAAAATTAGAGCTGACATCATCGTGTTTTTTACATATGTTGGCAACAGCAGTAGATGTTTAATCCTCTTGGAGGTTCAATGACTTGTATCCCTTCCTGACAGGTGGCACAGGTAGGGAATTGACATGATTTAAAAGATTAATTATTTAGCAGCTTCTTTTCTGGCCTCTGAAAAAATGCAGATTTTTGATTTCTTATAGTAAATAACCAAACAACAAGTTGAAGAACAGTGCTCTGCAGTTGCATCCTGTGCCTTTTTGGTCTGACTCTTTTGAACATAATCCAAAGGGCAAAGCAGCTAGAGCCATCAAAATAAGGCCATCCTGTGACAAGAACTCTACAAAGCTTTAACACCTAGGTCCCCAGTTCCTCCTTGCAGCCCCAGACTTTGCAAAGTGTAGAGAGAAGACTAATTTCCAAGCTCAGCTGCTTCAGCTTGAAGATCCTACACCATGTTGTAAATATTGATATGGTCTTGCTCCAGGATCTCCATCTAAGTATTCTATGATGAGAATTTTGCCTCTTCTATATATGTACATTTTCCTTTACCTTTATAAGTTACTAATAAGAGTAGATTCCAGACCACATGTTCTTAAAGAATGGTGATCATTTTGGCAAGCAAGTAATCCAGTGGGTTTATATAGACATGATTTTTATTGCTCTGTTACTGCCATGATTATTTATATTGTTCATCTAAAGCTTACATACATATTCCTAGATTTGCTGTCATCTTGTAACATTTTTACTCCTACTTTTCCATTCAAATCACATTGTCTCTGGTACTTTACTTTTTGTAAATCACTTGCATTACCTCATCATCCTGCACCCTTGCATCAGTCAGACCTGAATTTCCATCTAGTTTATTTGTGGTACATTTCCAAGTGAAATATAAATTCAGCATTGTTATTTAGAAACAGTAACATTTCCCATTTATCTTAATAATAATTTCTTTTAAGACTAGGCAGGGCTGATAACATGTAATAGAACATACTTCCGGCATTTCAGATAAAAAGTAATCAGAACTTACTTAGTATAGATTTCCATGTCATCAAGGCATCTCTTCTGTTTGATTGCATGACTCGTTGATAATCCTTATTCTTCTGCAACAGATCCTCTTCATGGCAACCTGATTTGCTGTATTTATAGCAATGTGGTTCATTTTAAACATATTCTGTAAAACCAAAGTTATTTTGTTGTGTACATCTTTGTTTCTTGGTCAAGTCTATATGGACTGATATTCATTTTTTTTATTTTTGCTTCTCATATCAGTTGGAAGAGATTCAAACTAACATAAGTAGAAAGTGAGAACTTATCTTTCAGTTATCCCCATTTTCCGTACCTTATTTACTTTATTATATTTTATATACCACATACTTTCTGGTGAAAGCTTACATTTCCAACCTGCTTTCCAGAAAGCCAGGACTTTAACTTTCTGGTTGGAGTCAATTCCTGGAGCCTCTGCCTACCCAGCTAATGATGTCAAAGAACTGGCAGAACAATGGGATGCTGGACATTTAATATGGGAACAGATTGAAAGAAGATAATGTATCACTCTGATTCATTAATTCATATATCACAGGAACTGAAATGTCAAACATTACAGTGCCAGTGATTACACCAACACTTTCTCAGTGCCATTTTAACCCAGCTGGTTAGCTGAAATAGCACTTTAATGAATAAAAAAAATGTTTTTGTTTTCCTTGGGACTTCAGTTTCACACACCCCTGTCCAGAGGAAACCACAAATAACTCATGTTATTATTCAGTGACTGAATCACCAAATGTTTGGTAATTGAGCATCTTCCCTCGTGTGACATATTTGTATTTGTGCAGTCATGCTCAACAAATTTGGCCTTAAAGCAGTCCTTAACCAAGTATTTTTTTCAAATAACTTTTTAATGAATATTTTCTCACATAAAATACAAGTAGAGAGATAAACAAGATGTAACTGTGGTACAGTTGAATGTTACAGAATGTTTAACATGAGGAAGTTATTCAATAGATAATACACACTTTGTTAAATAACATTTGAAATAGCTAGGAATACAGCATTGGATAAACACAAGGAAATGGTTATGTTATATGTTAGTCATGGCAATATTATTTTAACATTTCACTTGTACATTATAGTGACAAATGAGAGCATATTTAGAAGTATAACACCAACCTACACAAAGAAATCAGTCTACTCTACTAAACCTTATATACATATTTACAAAAAAATGTTGCTTTAGATAATGCTGTTACTACTCCCAACTATGAGATGTGTTTACTATCTTTGTTTTATTAGCATTTGTCTTGCAATTTATGATAATATATCAATTAATGCTTTGCAGTAATTCTGATAATATGTTTGGTTCTTCTGACCTTTTGCATAAAGCTTCTTAGCCAATATATGTTTATGGGCCATGCTTTTGTATTCTGACCAGGTTAGTCTTGATCTGTCTATCCAGTCCTTTGCTATGTAAGATTTGAATAGGGTGCATAGTGTTATTATTATGTGATAAATAAATTATTATTCTTGATTTTGAATATATGCAATATTGCTGTCTCCCATGACAAAATGAATTTTGAATAGCCTGATTTCTCTAAGAGTAATCTTAGTGAGCACCAGAGTTTCTAAACTATTTTGCAGCTCCAAAAGATTTGGAGGATATCTGCCTCTTTATTAGGACAGAAGGGACAGTAAGGTGACTTAGATGAATTGAATTTGTTTAGGTGTACAGGTGTATGGTATGCATTATTAAAAATCATGATCTGGGGTGTATATTAATTTTTTATATGGCATCAGTTTCATAGTATTTCTAATAGCTGATTCCTTCTGATTGTCTGTTATGGTATTACCTTTTCCTTCCCAAAACTTTGAGAAAAGTATTGTATTTTGATATTTCATTTTTGCTATTAATTTATATGTATTTGAGAGCATTTTCTTTTTATTTAAGAGCAATTTTTGAATTTGTTGTGCTAATTTGACATCTTGCTCAATTACATTGATATATTTGGATATTATACTAAGTATAGGATTTGTTTAATTATCACTTTATAATTTTTGTTTGCTCGAAGTAGGTTTATTATATTTTCCATTGAGAGGTTTTGTATTTGGTAGAAGTCTCATACTGTATATTTTTTTATTAATGGGTATTTATCTAGGTTTACCATGGAGCTTGCTAATTTTATATCTGAGTTGTTGTGTATTGGTTGTAGCAGAGTAATTGTGTCTTTAAAATTTATTGATATCAGTAATTTCTTGAAAATTTCACAGCTATTAATTAAGATTGGGTGAATTTTTGTTGTCTTAAGGATATCTTGATTTAAGAAGGGAATCCGTTTTGGGTTAACTTTAGATTTTGTAATATTTTGGTGAAATAATTTAATCCATAGTGGTAATATTTTGGTGAAATAATTTAATCCATAGTGGATACCATTCGTTGCTATCATGGTTTGGTTCAGGGTCATGGTTTGCTATTTGCATGATGTGACTAGCATTAATAATTTCGTAGTACAGTTGAAAATCAGGAAGGCTGAGATCTCCTTTTTCTTTTGATAGTATTAGTTTATTATAGCTAATTCTTGTACTTTTTGGGTACCGTATGAATTTTGCTAGTCGGAACTTTCATCTTGTTGAAGAAGGTAGCTGGAATGTTCATGAAGGTGACATTCAAATGGTATAAAATCTTAGGCAGTATATTAATTTTGACTATCGAAGCTTTTGATAAGGTAGATAGTTTAAGCTTTTCCCATTTGTTAATGTTACCTATTATATTGGACCAGGTTTTAACTGTATTGTTATTGAACATATCTGATTGTGTATGGTTAAAGATTATACCTAAATATTTCAGCGTATATTGCAGTTTAACATTTGTCTCTGGAAAATAAAATTCTTTATGTCCCAGAGGGTTAATTGGGTATATAATCAACCTCTTAGGATTCATTTCATAGTTAGATACTAGGGAAAACTTCTCTATGGACGATAGGACTTAACCAAGTCTTATGGATACAAGTAGACTTGTCTGCCTATGTGCAGTAATTAATTACCTGGCTTTCACAAATGTTTATTTTACAAAGTTATCCTGACCCTTCCTGTTGGGAAGAATGACTGTCTGTACACTTCATCCGATGCTCAGTGGGTGACCACTGAGAATTTAAGCGACATATAACCAGAACTCTATGCCAGATGCACCACAATTAGACAGTTTCTGCATGAATGGGCAGCCCAGGTCCCCAGTTTTAAAGCCAAAAAACTAAAGTCCAGGATTAAACATGATTTTCATATTTTTTTATTCAACCAAATGCATGCCTCATTAATGTCTATGGTTCAATCATGACTACTTGTTGCTATCTGAAGTTATGTATGTTTTTCCCTGTGTGCACATATGTTTTCTGGGTTCACCAGTTTTCTTCTATCTCACAAGCATCGTGCTTCATTGTCTGCTCTAAAGGGCTAATAAATGTTAAGTTACCTTGCTGTTGTATCTAACAACCAAAACTTAATTGAACTGTATAAACCAATTCGTCCCCCTGGAAAAAATCTCTTATCCTACAGTTTTGCTCATCTCTGGAACTCCTTACCTCCATCCATTCGTACCATCACAAATCACTTCTTATTCAAAACATCCCTTCACTCACACCTAATTTCCCAGTGGGAATGCTCCTGCTCCCACCCAACAGAATCTCCGCATACTGAGAATTTTTACTTCTCCTCCCCTATTCATAATGAGAATTTCTACTTACTCTCCTAAACTCATAGATCTTGCTCTTGCTGGTATTAGCTTTTTCTGAATACTTAAAGGTACCTTAGTGTAAATATACCCTCTGATGGAAAAGGTTCTCTGTTTCTATATTGAAAAGTTCTATGTCAGCTCATATACCTTTCTCTTGATTGTATTAAGCTACTCATCCTGAATGTATGAAAGATATCTCCAGTGTAACCCACCCTAAGTTGTAAAAGCCTCTCAGTTTCTATATTGTAAATTGTTTTCAGCGATACAAGATTGTAATATTTGTATATGTTTGTGCACTAGTCTACTGTATTTCCAAGTCCATAGGAATTGTATAATTGAAACTAAATACCTTATTGTAACCTTGCTAATTGTTTTTGGAGCTTTTCTCCCCAGGACTCCATTGAAAACGGGTTCTTTTGGCCCAATGGACTATCCTGGTAAACCAACTGCAAATAAATAAAATAAATGTTGATACTGGAGAAGTTCACTTACTTGGTTAACAAATGATTGAACTAAATAAAAAAAAGAAAAAATACACTTATGCAAGTCCAGTAAATTACAGGTAGTAAACGTAACTAGTATATTGTAGAATACTATATGAGAATTCTGTGGATTTATCTTGAAAACCAAGATGCTGTTAGTACTGACATATAATTACTTCCCATTTTGTTTTTCTTTGTAGTTATATAACAAATCCAGCCTCACTGTAGAAGGCATACAAATTATGAGACTATGGGCATACCTGTTGTTTACTATAAGGCACTCAAAGGCTCCTTAGCTCCTTCCACTTTAGTTCATGGTTTCAGTTTATTACAAGACTATGACTAAAACATTAGTAATATTTGTTAATAATAACGCTTTTTTCTAGTCACATGTATCTGTAACTAGACAGATAGATAACATTGTACAGCAAATGCATATAGGACCAAACAGAAAGGCCCCGGAAAAAACAAAGTACCATCTGTAAAAAAACAAAACAAAACAAAAAAAAACACTGCCTTAATAAAAGCATAATAGGCGATACACAAATTCCTCTTTGAAGACTTCCAAGTATACTCACACATTGTCTTTTGAATAAATGATGACCCATGTCTTTACAAAGCATTCAGATTAGTAATCCAGACTCGACTAGTTGTAGACATGGTGTGCCCTGCTTTTTTGGTGCATCGACCAACATAAGTGGAATGTCTAGCTATGCTTTAAAAAAAACTCACCATATGAAATATGAAAAGCCTTGTTTGCATATATCCTGCATGTCTCTGTCTCTCACTGTATATGTGTGCATATATGGATCTACTTCTCTTGTTCGAAATTACACTTGTTTGAACAAGAGAAGATTGGGACCCACTTTAGAGAAAATGCACTTAATCGAAAGTGCACTTTCGCGAAACTCAGTTTACAGAGCCCTAGTACAGTGGAGATAAGGGAATATACCATCTGATGTTATCAATCTTCATTCATTCATGACAGTTGGGTCTCGGTTCATCCTCAGAACCGACTTGGCCATTGTAACAAGCTTGCGTCAGAAATTCTCAAGCTAAGGCTACCCATAGTGCTTCTCCCTTCCCTACAGATCTTGTTTGCCACGTAGAGTTGCAAGACGCATCAGGCCATGCTCTCAAGCTAAGTGCTTTATTTTTCTAAATATTTCTTAATATGTTTCTATCTTATAGCTCCCCTCTTTAATATTTCCTAGTCGCTTTATTCCTTATTACTGAATTGGAATGTGAGTGCTGCTGTAACCTAATTTTTACCTTTTGATATTTCCACTTTACCACAATTGGTATAGGCCCCTCCCTCCCCTTTTACCCCCAGTAACTCTTAAATACCATTGTTGATATTCTTTCCTTTCTTCTCCTTTACCCTTCTGGGTATTTCTCTTGGTACCATTGTTGGTATGTCGCAAAAAAAAAATCTTTCTTTAACTTGCTCTGTTATTTAACTGTTGTTGTGCATGTGTGTGTGTGTGTGTGTGTGTGTGTGTGTGTGTGTGTAGCCGCATAAATGATGGCTAATTATTCTACTTATTTACCTTAGAAACAGCTGAAAAAAAAGTACAACTGGATTCATACTGTGTGACAAATGTGGCAGTAAGATGCCCAAATCCGATGGGCATCTTTCCTACGTTAATTGCTTGGGGGTTCCCCACTTAAAAATCCAGCTTCCCTACAACCTCTGTAAGGGTTTTAGTGCCCGGCCCTTGCAGAGCATCAAAACAAGTTGATCCTAAAGTAGTTCTTAAAACCACCTTTTTCAGAGGCTTTGTCTGAGGCGGAGGTGTCAAAACCTCCTAGAAAAGAAGCAAAAAAGAGGAGCCATTTGGTTCCAACCTCTCCTCATTCTCAGGAGCCAACATTATCCAAAGGCCAGGTTTCCAACCGTCTCAGCACCAGAGTCTACGACTCCTTCCAAGGTGCCATCTATACTCATGGAACCAACTAAAGTTACCATGCTACCGATCCCTTCCATGGTACCTCAGACCCTCTCAACACCAATAATAGTTGCTCCTATAAAACTGGTCACTCCCACAAAACACAACTTTCTGGTCATCTGACCACGGTGCCAAAGGTCAAATCCCTAGCTAGGATTTGATATTCCCCATCCATTGACCCCTTTGTTGGTCAGCAGCTCAGTCCCTTTATTGGTCATCCAGAATCTCCTTCAGGGATGTCCATTCGTTCCACCAGGAGCCTTTCAGAGCTTTATGTAGTTAGATTGATGGATCAGCTCTTGGCTGGCAGAGGTATTCCAACCCCATCTAGGACCTCCCTCCCACCTGGAGCCAAGGTTTTTTTCTCCACGGACTTCAGCTTATCTTCTTCCTTTAACCTCCCCACAGGATTTGGAGCCCTCGGCGCCATTGCTCCTCCCAGTGCCAACTTTTTTGGTACAGATGGAGGATCTCACCATGGTCCCAGAACCCACTCTGTGGACCTCGGCTCAGTCGAAGCTGACCCACCCATGGGATGGAGACTTGGCTGCCAGCTCTGGAATCCCTAGTACAGCACCGATTTTCTCCACGGCACCGTCTATGGTTCCAGTTGCTTTGACAGTTCCGACTCCTCTCACTGCTCCTTCCTTGGAGGCGGGCTCATTGGAGTGGGGTGTGACCCCAGTTCCAGGGTTGTCTTTCTCGGTTCCGGGCTCCCATCCCTCTTCAGGTGGGCTGCCTTTCAGATTATGGAGAGAGCACTCACCTCAGCAGGCTCACAGTTGGCACCCTCAACGTCAGGATGTCATATCTATGTGTCCTCTGGCTCACAGCTGTCACAGTCTACTACATTAGTGCAGCGGGCTTGGGAGCAGCAAGACACTCTACTGCAGGGTACCCTCTCTTTGGAGTCCTCCTCAGACCTTCCCCCTGATGAGCCACCCCGTAAGAGATCATGCAAGAGGAAGCATATTGATTCTCCAGAAGAATCTCTTACTGAGGATACAGATTACAGTGAAGGGGAAGGGACACAACATTCACCCTCTGAAGATGTCTCCTTTGGAGACATACTAGAAATCTTAAAGCAGAGAGGTGACTGGAAACCCACTAACTCTTCCTCTGAGGAATTCTACTTCCTGGGTGATACTGCCTGTAGATGAGTTAGTCAAGCTCATTGTGCATCATGCCTGGAAAGCCCCTGACACCACTGAGCCAATTGGAAAAAAGAAATAACTGAAAACCAGGGCAGAGTGAGCTACAATTCTTTAATAATTCCAAACAATTTTTCCAGGTGCACAGAGTGAACTGGAGTCCTTTAATGATTCCAAGCAATTTCAAGATATGCTTCCTGTTCCAGTTGCTTTCACAGTTCTGAGTCCTCTTGTGGCACCTTCTCTGGAGGTGAGCTAGTTGGAGTGGGGTGTGACCCTGATTCCGAGGTTGTCTTTCTCAGTTCCGGACTTCCATCCCTCTTCAGACGAGCGTGCCTTTCAGATTATGGAGAGAGCACTCGCCTCAGCAGGCTCACAGTTGGCACCCTCAACATCAGAATGTCATATCTATGTGTCCTCTGGCTCACAGCTGTCACAGTCTACTACATTGGGGCAGCAGGCACGGGAGCAGCAAGACACCCTACCACAGGGTACCCTCTCTTCGGAGTCCTCCTCAGACCTCCCCCCCGATGAGCCACCCTGTATGAGATCATGCAAGAGGAAGCACGTTGAATCTCTGGAAGAATCTCTCATATTACAATGAAAAGGAACGGTCCCCATGGTCTCCCCCTGAAGATGTCTCCTTTGAAGACATACTAGAAATCTTAAGGCAGAGGGGTGACTGGAACACCACCAACCCTTCCTCTGAAGAATCTGTCTTCTTGCAGTCTTTCCATGCCCAACCTTCTACTTCCTGGGTGACCCCGCCTGCAGATGAGTTATCAAGCTCATCATGCAGCGCACTTGGAAGGCTCCTGACACCATTGAGCCAATTCCCTGGAGACCTGACAAATACTCTCCCCCCAAGAGGATCAGCCCCACTGGACCAAGGGGTTAGTGGTAGATGCTTTGGCGGTGGCGGCGCCCATGAAGAAGGAATTCACAGAGGAGAGTCCTACTGTCCATCCTGCAAACCAAGAAGATTGACAACACAGATGGAACATTATGGTAAGAACATAACTTCTTTTTTTCCCCACTATAGTGCAATCTTGGTGTTAGTATATAAAAGTAGTGGGGGTGTGGGTGGTGTCCCCCTATGAAAATATGTTTTTTGTTTGCCGGACTGGACCCTCGCTACTTATATATACATGTAGTCCGAGATCGGTAAACTGAGTTTCGTGAAAGTGCACTTTTGCTAAAGTGGGTCTCAATTTTCTCTTGTTTGAACTAGTGTAATTTCAAACAAGAGAAGTATACCCATATATATATATATATATATATATATATATATATATTATTATTGCATATATATATATATATATATATATATATATATATATATATATAAAATCCACACATATATATGTATACATACAGTGACAGGAGATAGGATAGACAGGAATGCACAAACAAATTTTCCACATTATTGTAAATCTGTTATTCCATTGAATGTTAGAAGACTATGGAGTTGTCTGCCTGTTTTTGTCATTCTTTTAATTGGCTAAGAATGTTTGCTGAATCATGCATAGTCTGCACAAGCTTGTAGTTTGTATAGGAAAAACCTTATCAATATTTATGCTGGAAAATTCTTTTGGAATTACTAGCACACCTAAAACTGCTCAAACAGGGTGTGGAATCCTGTGTTTCATGTAAGTTGTTTTCAAAGCTGTTCAGTAAAATAAATTGTCACTCTGTTTGATTTCTGTATCCCCTTAGTAAATGCTGCAACTGAATAACTCAGACCGAACCACCTTGTCATATGTATATAAATATGTTTTGGTCAGTGTTCATTTGTGTAAGTAGTCATGTTACTATTCTAAGCTTGTTAAATATTAACTGCTGGTAAGCCCCTATGTTTTCTCTTCAGAATGATAAGGTTCATGCATGTTTTCTAAATCGTTCGCACTGTGTTATATAGCTGCTGCTTTTTTCAATGGGGTTTCACAGCAGCAGTCAAATAAGCAATGAGTTAATGACTTTTAATTAGCAATTTACATACTTTCTCTTGGCTTATGGTTCTGGAAATATTCATTCAGAAAACAAAGCAAGCATATGATGAAAGGTGCTATTGTGAGAAATGGACTATGAACAACTGAGTGGCACATACTTCATGTTTGCCATGTGACAGTACTCATGTTTAAGATGATTCTGAAATAGTCTTTTAACCTTTTGTTAGCATCCGATTTTATCACTGTAGTGACTTAACAGAATCCAGTTTTAAAATTTTAACCATGTTCAGAAAAAGAGATAAGGTTGCTATGAAGTGCTTGGTATTTCTTGACATGTTTTAAATCCATGCAAGGCTTGTCAGATCTGCTTTCTTATGATGAGTGCAGAGAGCAGACAGTCTTGTGTTCACATCTGCCATGTTTTTGTTTTGCTTCTTTTGGGTGGCAGATATGCAGTAAAGTTCACAAGCTATACAACCTTAATCACATTCCACAATGCCCAGTAGAGTCTTTCATGTTATTGTGGTGTAATGTGTTTATGATTTCTGCTCATTTACTTTCTCCATGCTTAGTCTACTCATACAAAGGAAATTCCAGCGAGGCAGTGTAAGGTCTTTATACATATTCAGACCCTGGATAAAGGATGTTTAATCTGTTTGTACATTGTAAGAGAGCTGCATTCGTGGATGAGAAAATGAAACATTGTGAAATAATAGTTAAAATAAATAAATAAATAAAATAAAAACATGTAACACACAACAGCTTTTAATATTGCCTCTGATAATGAGGCTGACATTACTTGCATGTATCAGTCCAACAATTTACACCTTCAGATTTACATACACAACATTTTCATTTTGGTTTACGGCAGTTGTTAGCAGTGCTAATAATTGATGTGTACATGGTTTAAGAATCACTAAAAGTATATTTGTCATGCCCATTTGAAGATGTTATTCTTTTAAATGTGTACATAATCTGTGTACTTACTTCCAGAGAGTTATATGGCATTTGGAATAATTCTCATTTACTGTGAAATCAACAGAGAGAAGAAAAAAATGTAAACATATATTTTCTGGAAAACTATTGAAAGCTGAAAGCATGCCCCATCAAAACTGTTTTTTTTTTTTTTTGTAGCCGTATAACTAGCTAAAGTATGAAAATTATTGCCTACATTTCTTAGTTCAGAATGCTGTGGCATTGACAGTATATTTTATTATTTTTATTATTCATTTGATATTTTTAAAATATTTTATTCATGTGTATTGCATAACTTTGGCAGGAACTGATTGGTCAAACAATAAATCAATGAGTTTAGTGAAGAACCCAGGCATAGTTTAAAACATGAAATACAAACATACACACAGAATGATTTAAGTTGGTGACCTGACAAAAAATTAAAATTTAAGTGCAAACAAGGTGCTTGCAATGACACTTATACATAGAGGTATTGCAAGTACTCCACCATTGTAAAGAGTGATTGCAATGACACTTGTAAACTTCTACATATAAGTCTTAAGCAAACTCGAAAGCCTTCCAGAAAAGGTAGCTCTAAAGCCATAAATGACTGAGAACAACTTAGCATTTCCTCTCTTTTTTTTTAGTTTTTATTTATTGATGGCCACAAAGAAGGAATGCCTCAAAATTGAGAAACTGATTTTTTTCAACAATAAGCTTGGGGACAAATAAAAATGCAGCAATGAATACAATAACATTTATAGGGAATTAGCACAGAACAGAGAAATCCAATACAAGATAATAAAGGCTGCCTGCAGTTAGAGTAATCCGAGACATGTATGAAAATGTGCTAAAAATGCTACAAAATTACTACCGGCCCCAGTATAATAAGAAACATAACAGTAGTTTTTGATTAACAGGTTTCATTGAGGCTGTGAATTTCTAACCATTAGTCTGTCCATCCATCCATCTCATTCTCAAACCACCTTTTCTGGTTACTGTCACTGTGGTAGCAAAGCTAAACAAGAATTTTTTTATCCTCAGCAATAGTACTGGATTCATTCTGTGAGATTCCCCCAGTCATTTTTAGGCCAGCAGAGAGAGACAATCCCAGTGTGCATTAGGTCTCTCCCAGGATTTCATCCCAGCAGTCTGTGCCTGGTACACCTCCTGTTGGTGGCACCAGGGTTAAGGTGGTCTAACCACCTCAGCTGGCTCCTCCCAGTATGTAGGAGAGGTGTCTTTACTCTGAGATCTTCATGGATTGCTGAGCTCCTCGATTTCATACAGAGTGATCCTAGTAGCTATGCTGAGGTCTCCAGTTGTATCCGTGATCTCATCCATTCTGTCAGTATGTAAAGTGATGACATAGATTGACCAGTAAACTGAGGGCCTTGTCCTATGACTGAGCACTACCACAGTGCAGGACTTCATCCTATGACTGAGCATCAACACAATGTAGGGCCACTTTCTGTGACTGAGAACCAACACAGTGCAGGACATCATCCTATGACTGAGCACCACCCCATTGCAGGGCCTTGTCCTGTGACTGAGCACCAGCACAGTGCAAGGCCTTGTCCTGTGACTAAGCACCACCACAGTGCTGAGCCTCATCATATGAGGCTCTGCACTGTGGTGGTGCTTAGTCACAGTGCAGAGCCTCATCATATGACTGAGCACCACCACAGTGCAGGACTTTATCCCATGACTGAGCACCACCACAGTGCAGGGCCTCGATGTTCTTCATGTTTCACTGTTGCAGTCATTACATTTGGGTTATCTACTTTCCGGTAGCCCTCAGTCGGCCTGATTAACAATGTCTTGGGTCCTGCATTGGTTACTCCCTTCTTTCATGACGTCAGGGGTATAAAACATGCAGCTGACGCCATTACATCAGTCTTTCTTGCCGTGCGGTGCCCAAAGCAGAAGCAGTTCACAAGTGCCGGTCGGCCGACTCCTGAAATTTTCGTTTTCGAGTTTCAGAACCGAAGTCTTCAGTTAAAGCTAAGTACCCTGTTGGGGAAACATTTTCTTGCTCCTTACCGATATCAGTAAAAGTTAATAATTGCATTACTTGTGGAAAGCAAATACCTCATAAAGATTTTCATCTGTACTGTATTCCTTGCTTAGGCCCTGACCACAACGTACCTTGCTGTCGGTTTTGTGCTTTATTTAATCAGTGCACTATCCGTCATCGGTATATTTTTTCCTCTAAATATTTTGGTTCTCGGTTTAATTATCCAGAAATGCTGTTGGTTAGCCATCCAACTACCGGGATTCTGAAAAAGGCAAAGATAAAGACAGAGACAGGCCGCTGAGGTCCAAAACTGCCGATGACGCTTCTCCTAAGCCAGTCACCAATTCGCCGGTACTCAGTGAGGCGCTTTTGCAGCCCCTGATACCCACTACTTCTGATTCGCAGGCCTCTACTGAGACCCATTTGGAGTCTGGTATGCCGCGAGATGCTTCAACTATGGAACCTGCGGATGTCTGTACCTTGGATGGGTCCGGAGCCGCTGTGCAGGCATCGGCTTCTGAGGGTGTGTTCAGGCCTATGGACTTGCATATTAAACCAATGCCTCCTTCTTTACTTAGGGCTAAATCTCGATCCATGCCTAAAAAGATGACGCCCAGGCCACATGCTCAGGCCTCTATGCCCAAAAAACAAATGATAAGAATGGCGGAAGATATAATAACTCTAATCAGGGGTAGTCAACTCCCCCCCCCCCTTCTAAGAGGCCTAGGACTGAAGTTGATTATAAATCTTCTGATCAGGATTATGTTTTTTTCTGATTCTTCTGATGATCTGGATTTGCCCTTATCTACTTATGAAGATTCTGATGCAGAGGACTACATTCCCTCTGCTTCCCCTCCTGAGGATTTTTCTTTTGGGGAAACCTTACATACTCTAAGTGAGCATTTCCACTGGGAAAGCCAGGATTTTTCTGATTCAAAAAAGAGGCTTAGGGATTTCCTTCTCCTACCTCAGCATAGGCCTTTAGCTATTCCTCCTGTACTAGACATTGCTGATGATGCTTTTTCGGAATCTAGTTTGGCCCCTGATTCCCTGCCTCCTGCTCCCAGAAAACCTGACAGATACTACAGGGTTCCTGAGTCAGACAAATTCCTTTTTAAAAATCCTATTGCAGATCCAGAGACTATTTCACAGGGGCCCAAGGGCATTAAGGCTTCTACTGCTAAAAATCCTACCCCGTCTGATAGAGACTCCATGACGCTGGATAGATGGGGTAAGAAGGTTTACAATTCTGCAGCCTTGGCCATTAGGGCTTTAAATTGCCAGTTTCATATGTTAAAGTATCAGCAACATGTTATTGGACTGCTTAAACACAAAATGATGTTGATTCCTGACTGTGTGGAAAATAAAGAATTACAGGATTTAATGCATTCTGCTGAACAAGTTGGAAAACATACTTTGCAATGTGGTTTTGATTCATTAGAGGCCTCTTGCAGGGCTGCTGTTACTGGGTCTGTGCTCAGAAGGCATGCTTGTCTTAAGGAGCAATCTTTGCCTGATCATGTTAAAGCTAAATTGTTGGATGCTCCTTTAAATCAGGACTGACTGTTTGGCAACAAGGCTGAAGAAGTTCTTAAAAAGATGGAAGATAAAGCTAAATCTATGCAAACTGTTAAAGATTTTTTACAAGTTCAGCCTCCTAGATTTAGTAGGCACTGACCCTCTAAAAATTGGTAATTTCCAACCCCTTCCAGGTCTTCTCAAGCCAAACCCAGACACAGCAAAAACCCTCAGGTTTCAGTCCCAGAGTACACACAGAACTAAGCAGTGGGGGGCCTCCACTTCCAAATATGGAAATAATAAGACTCCCCCCTATGGTAAACTGTCTCAATGACTTCCTTTTAAAATTTCCAAGCATGTATCAACTGACTGCCCCTTTGGGGGGGGAAAGATTGCACTCCATGCAAAGAATTGGGAACTCATTACCCAGGACAAAAGGGTTTTAAATATAGTGTCCCAGTTATACAGATTTCACTTCCACACGTTGCTAACACAAAGCGGGTGGCTGGACCTACCCCCAAATCAGTGGGCAGAGGCCCAAAAGCAAGTACTTTCTCTCTTAAGCATGGGAGCTATTTAACTGGTACCAGAAGAGGAAAAGGGACAAGGTTTCTACTCAAGACTTTTCCTGGTACCCAGAAAAGACAATTCATGGCATCCTATCCTGGACATGTCTACTCTAAACACCTTTTTGGAGATTCCAAAATTCAAGATGCTGACTCTTCAATTACTTCCTATGCTAGGCAAAGATGCCTGGCTGGCAACACTAGATTTAAAAGAAGCCTACCTGCACATCCCAATAAGGGAATCTTGCAGAAGATACCTATGCTTCAAAGCAGGCTACACACACTATCAGTTCTCTGCACTGCCCTTTGGCTTATCTACTCCACCCAGGGTATTCACAAAGTGCCTAGCTCCAGTTATTGCATTTTGCAGGCAAAGAAATATTCAGATATACCCATACCTGGACGATTGTCTAATTCAGGCAGAAAGCCAGGACATAGTTCTGAATCATCTGGCATTTGTACAAAAGATTCTAATTTGTCTGGGGTACACCATAAACGAAAATAAATCACACCTGGTACCCTGTCAACAAATTATATTCCTGGGAGCAAGCTTGAATACAACTTTCCAGATGGCTTACCTCACGTCAGAGGAACACATTCATTTGACAACCTACTTCAAACAAGTGGCCACAAAAACCCTGATATCTGCAAGACAAATACTATAAGCCTTGGAGTTCATGGCCTCCTGCATTCTTCTAATTCCATATGCAAGACTGCATATGAGGAAACTACAGTGATATCTAAAAAGCCTATGGTATCAACATTCGCAAGACCTAGAAACAATGATTCCTATCATACCTTGCCTACGCCTAGATTTCCTTTGGTGGGCAGAGGCCTGCCACCAAAAACAAGGGAATACCTTTCACACCACCCCCTGCCACCCAACCCTAACAACAGATGCATCAGACTATGCATGGGAGGCTCACCTGGCAGGGAAGTGCATTCAGGGCAAATGGAACCCAAGTCAAATGCACCTGCATATCAATCAAAAAGAAATGTTAGCTGTACAGAATGCTCTGACAGCCTTCAAGGACCACATTCTTCCAGGACAACTAATGGTAAAGACGGACAAAACCACTGTTATGTGGTACATAAACAAGCAGGGGGTACACGTTCTTACCCCCTCTGCAGACTAGCCATGGCACTGTGGAACACAGCCTTGAGCTACCAAGTGCACCTACAAGCTCAATTCTTGCCAGGAAAATTAAATACACTGGCAGACAGACTAAGCAGAAACCTCATGGACCCACATGAGTGGAAACTGGAACCAAGGATTTTCAACATGTTGACAAGCAAATGGGGGATCCCAGATATAGACCTGTTTGCCTCTCCCCAGAACTACCAATTGAACAAATTTTGCAGAAGGACTCCCCACAAACAAGCCTGGAAAGTGGATGCTCTGTCCTTCAGATGGAAAAACAGTCTATGCCTCCCCCCTCTGCCTCTGCTCTCCAAAGTACTATTAAAAATCAAACAGGACAAACCAAGAATGATTTTGATTGCTCCAGACTGTCCGCGCCAACACTGGTACCCCCTCCTATGCAGTGTGTCATGGTTATCTCCATGGCACCTGCCTCAGACTCCTTCCCTGCTGTCTCAGCAGGAGAACCAGATTCTGCACCCTCAGCTTCTGACACTGAACCTTGCAGCCTGGCTAATTACTTAATCTCTCCTTTACCATCCCTCAGCAAACCTGTGATGAATATCATTTTAGAGGCAAGGAGGTCTAGTACTAGAAAATCTTAAGCTGAAAAATGGAAAAGATTCTGTGCCTGGAACCAATCTCAAGGGATGAGCACAGCAGCACCCAATTTACCTCAGATTTTACAATACTTAACTGAGATGCTTCACAAGGGCCTGTCTTTTTCCTCCATTAAAATCCATGCCTCAGCCATTTCAGCTCATTATAACACGGAACTTCCCCTCTTCTCTCATCCACTGCTCAAGCAGTTCCTCAGAGGGGCCAAAAATTTGAGACCACCCAGCAGAGCTCCAACCCCAGCCTGGGACCTTAACTTTGTCTTGGAGAAACTCACTCTACCTCCTTTTGAGCCAGCTGCTACTCCAGACTTAAAATTTCTTTCTTGGAAAACAGCTTTCCTTTTAGCAATCTCTTCAGCTAGAAGGGTATCTGAATTACAGGCCCTTATGGCAGTGGAGCCTTTCATCATCTTTCATACTGACAGGGTGCCCCTCAGAACCCATCCATCCTTCATGCCCAACGTGGTATCCAGTGTGGCTCTTAATCAGTCCATTCATTTGCCAACCTTCTTTCCCAATCCACAGAATAAAGGGGAATGGATACTGCATTCCTTAGATGTGCACAGACAACTTAGATTCTACTTGGACAGGACTAAACCTCAAAGGAAATCTGAACAACTGCTGGTGGCATTTGCTGCAGGGCAGAGGGGAAGGCTATTTCAAAGCCTACCATTTCTAAATGGATAAGCCATTGCATTCATTTCTGCTATAAGCACCATGGAAAACCTTTCCCCCAGGGGATCAGACCTCACTCCAGCAGAGCTGCATCTACCTGTACAGCCTTTCTCAGAGGCGTCCCTACCAGGGACATCCTAGAAGCTGCTACCTGGAGTTCTGTACATACTTTCACCAAGCATTATCATTTGCCAATTTTCTGTAAATCCAGAGCTGGCTTTGCCACTGCAGTCTTGCAGGGCCTTATAGCTGGCTCTAATGCTATCTAATTTCCTCCTCCCAACCATAGCTTTGGGAATCTACCCAAACGTAATGACTGCAACAGTGAAACATGAAGAACATAGTACAGTTGTGTACACTTACCATAAATGTAGATGTTCGAGTGTATTCACTGTTGCAGTCCTGGTTACCCTCCCTCCAGCCCTCTAACTTCTTTTGGCTATACCTTTACTTTCCTTTATTATGCTTAAAAGCCTTTTTTGGTGTATTTGCTTTTTTGTTGGAGGTATACCTTTGTACTTTTATATTTAATTGCTTCCCATTAGGGGAGCACCTGACATCTGGGGCAAGAAAAACTGATGTAATGGCGTTGGCTGCATGTTTTATACCCCTGACGACCTGACATCATGGAAGAACGGACAGCAACTGATGCAGGACCCAAGAATTTGTTAATCAGGCTGACTGAGGGCTACCTGCAAGCAGATAACCCAAATGTAATGACTGCAACAGTGAATACACTCGAACATCTACATTTATTGTAAGTGTACACAACTGTACTTTCTGTGACAGATGCAGGGTCTCATCCTATGACTGAGCACTACCACAGTGCATTACATTGTCCATGGCACAGCAGCTGCTGCTGAATCCATTCACATGTAAACTGCTCAGTCCCTTCTGCTATTAGTAGTGACCAAGATCCTAAAATACTTTAACTCCTCTGGATGAGGTAGCTCTTCTTCATACACCCAATAAGCCACTCTTTTCTAGGAGGAATCGTGACCACTGATTTGATGGTGTTAATTTTAATTCCATCTTCTTCATGGTCAGCAGTAAACTCCATTTCATATTGCAGGTCATGAGGCCAAGAGAACGTCATCATCTCCAAACAAAAAATATGCAACCCTCATGTTGTCAAACTGGCCTCTGTTCAAACCTGCTCTATACTTTGATATCTTGCCCATAAAATTACAAACATGAGTTCCATCATTGTACAACTGGTGGGGCAATTTTGCTTTCAAGTTGTAACAATATAGAAAGTAGAATAATGCCATCTTAATGAACAATGGATGAAAAGTTTTAATGTTGGGTAGTTGGAGACACAACACTATGGTTGGGATTCATAGACAAGTTGCCTCTTGTGTAAAGTTGCACAGACCATCTTGTAAACCTGCTCTATACTTTGATATCTTTCCCATGAAATTACAAACATGAGTTCCATCATTGTACAACTGGTGGGGCCGTTTTGCTTTCAAGTTCTAACAATGCAGAAAGTAAAATAATGATATCTTAATGAACAATGGATGAAAAGTTTTAATGTTGGGTAGTTGGAGACACAACACTATGGTTGGGATTCATAGACAAGTTGCCTTGTGTGTAAAGTTGCACAGACCATGTTGTGTATAAGGATACCCCATCCTGATTCATAGTCCTAAAGTTGCCTAAATATGCAGCTTTGCAGTAATAGGCAGCAAGGGTCAGAGCACTGCATGCGTATGCTATAGCCGGGGTTGTGGTCTGTGCTAATGATGTCCATAAGCAGACCATTGCACTGCATACTTAGGATATGCATGGAAATCATACACTCCATACTGTGCAAGCTACCCAGAAGAGCAGTGCAGAAGTGTAAATAGCATCCACCCATGCATATCAAAAGCAGTGTGCAAGAAGTGTAAGTGTGTTCCACTAAGTAGAAGTAACACATTATGCATTTCAGTGAGAGGAAGCCAAGCAAGAGACATAGGGCATCATTACTCTGCACAGACTCCAGGTAAGTACTGTGCACACATTACTAATCCAGGTAAGTACTGCTGGTACTGTCTACTGGAGAGTGTGTGTGTGAGTGTGGGTATGGGTGGTTGGCAGTAAGCACCGTCCTTAAGTGAGTGTGAGTGGCTGTGCCTAAATGCTTATTGTATGCTTGTGTGTGCATATATATGTCTGTGCATGTGTGTGTGTGTGTGTGTGTGTGTGTGTGTGTGTGTGTGTGTGTGACAGAGACAGATGACCACTGCCTTATGTGACATGTTGACAGTATGACTGAGAAGACTACTGAGGCAGAATGTGCATGCACTATATATGTACATATTCCTCTGTGTGCATGTATGTGTGTTTGCATGTGTGATGTGTTACTGGGGCAGTGTACGAATCCTTAGTGTGAATGTATGTACTTCAGTGCTTCTTAAGAGAATATGTCTGTGCATAGCTAAATACTGAATGACGGAATCTGTTGCTGGTATGGATGATAAGTATGCTGGCTGTGTGTGTGTGTGTGTGTGTGTGTGTGTGTGTGTGTGTGTGTGTGTGTGTGTGTGTGTGTGTGTGCGTGTCTAAACCTTCATCCTTCCTCTGTTAGTCTAAGCTATGGCAATCTAATCAAATAGCTAAGGCTACTGCAGCAAAGACATAGAGCAGCTGTGTAAGTAAACTTAACATAACAGTAGATGTTCAAATGGTTATTGCTGCAGTAGCCAGTCTCCCCCTCCACCCCCTTTATTTTTGTATGTTTTTGTAGCCACAGTGAGAACCCAGCCACTGGGGATGCACAAGCCAGTGCATTTCTTTGTGCCGGTCCCAAGCCCGGATAAATGGGGAGAGTTGCGTCAGGAAGGGCATCCGGCATAAAAGTTTGCCAAATCATACTTGCGGACAACAGTACAGATATACATACTGGATCGGTCGAGGCCCGGGTTAACGACAACCGCCACCAGTACTGCTGGCCAACAGGATGCTGGCGGAAATTGGGCTACTGTTGGCCGAAGGAGGAGAAGAGGGGAAAAGCATGCCCGAAGACAGGTAAAGGCTAGGACTGTGCTAGTGAGGGTCTGAACTTTGAATGTTGGCAGTATGACTGGTATAGGGAGAGAGCTAGCTGATATGATGGACTGAAGGAAGGTTGGTATATTGTGTGTGTAAGAGATCAGATGGAAGGGGAGCAAGGCTAGGTGTATCGGAGGTGGGTTCAAATTGTTTTATCATGGTGTGGATGGGAGGAGAAATGGTGTAGGGGTTATCTTGAAGGAACAGTATGCTAAGAGTGTTTTGGAGGTGAAAAGAGTGTTGTATAGAGTGATGTTTATGAAGCTGGAAATTGATGGTGTAATGATGAATGTTGTTAGTGCATATGCTTCACAAGTTGGGTGTGCAATGGATGAGAAAGAAAAATTCTGGAGTGAGTTGGATGAAGTGGTGATGACTGTACCCAAGGGTGAGAGACTGGTGATTAAAGCGGAGTTCAATGGGCATGTTGGTAAAGGGAACAGAGGTGATAAAGAAGTGATGGGTAGGTATGGTGTTAAGCAAAGGAATGCAAAAGGTCAGATGGTACTGAATTTTGCAAAAAGGATGGACATGGCTGTGGTGAATACATATTTTAACAAGAAGGAGGAGCATAGGGTGACATACAAGAGTGGAGGAAGATGCAGACAGGTGGATTATATCTTATGTAAACTGGCCAGTCTGAAGGAGACTGGAGACTGTAAAGTGGTGGCAGGGGAAAGTGTAGTTAGGCAGCATAGGATGGTGGTTTGTAGGATGACATTGGTGATCAAGAAGAGGAGGATGAGTGTGAGGGCAGCACCAAGGATCAAATGGTGGAAATTGAAAAAGGGTAATTGTGAGGTGGAGTTCAGGGAAGAGTTAAGACAGGCACTGGGTGGCAGTGAAGAGTTACCGAATAGCTGGGTAACTACAGCAGAGCTAGTAAGAGAGATGGCTAGAAAGGTGCTTGGTGTGACATCTGGAAAGAAGAAGGAGGACAAGGAGACCTGCTGGTGGGATGAAGAAGTACAGGAGAGTATACAGAGAAAGAGGTTGGCGAAGATGAAGTGGGATTGTCAGAGAGATAAAGAAAGTAGACAAGAGTATAAGGAGATGAGGTGCATGGCAAAGAGAGAGGTGGCGAAGGCTAAGGATAAGGCGTATGAAGAGTTGTATGAAAGGTTAGACACTAAGGAGGGAGAAATGGATCTTTACTGATTGGCTAGACAGAGGGACCGAGCCAGTAATGATGTGCAGCAGGTAAGGGTGATAAAGGATAATGAGGGAAACGTACTCACAAGTGAGGAGAGTGTGTTGAGCAGATGGAAAGAGTACTTTGAGGAGCTGATGAATGAAGAGAATGAGAGGGAGAGAAGGTTGGATGATGTGCGGGAAGTGAATCATGAAATGCAGTGGATTAGCAAGGAGGAAGTAAGGATAGCTATGAAGAGGATGAAGAATGGAAAGGCTGTTGGTCCAGATGACATACCTGTGGAAGCATAGAGGTGTTTAGGTGAAATGGCAGTGGAGTTTTTAACTAGATTGTTTAATGAAATCTTGGAAAGTGAGAGGATGCCTGAGGAATGGAGAAAAAGCGTTTTGGTACATATTTTTAAGAATAAGGGTGATGTTCAGAGCTGTAGTAACTACAGAGGGATTAAATTGATCAGTCTCAGCATGAAGTTATGGGAAAGAGTAGTGGAAGCTAGGTTAAGAAGGGAGGTGATGATTAGAGATCAGCAGTATGGTTTCATGCTGGGAAAGAGCACTACAGATGCGATGTTTGCTCTGAGAGTGTTGATGGAGAAGTACAGAGAAGGTCAGAAGGAGTTGCATTGTGTCTTTGTGGACTTAGAGAAAGCATATGACAGGGTGCCTAGAGAGGAGTTGTGGTATTGTATGAGGAAGTCGGGAGTGTCAGAGAAGTATGTAAGAGTGGTACAGGATATGTACAAGGGTAGTGTGACAGCGGTGAGGTCTGCGGTGGGAGTGACGGATGCATTTAAGGTGGAGGTGGGATTACATCAAGGATCAGCTCTGAGCCCTTTCTTATTTGCAATGGTGATGGATAGGTTGACATACGAGATCAGACAGGAGTCCCCATGGACTATGATGTTTGCAGATGACATTGTGATCTGCAGTGAGAGTATGGAACAGGTGGAGGAGACCCTGGAGAGGTGGAGATATGCTCTAGAGAGAAGAGGAATGAAGGTCAGCAGGACTAAGACAGAATATATATGTGTGAATGAGAGGGAGGATAGAGGAATGGTGAGGATGCCGGGAGTAGAGATGGCAAAGGTGGATGAGTTTAAGTATTTGGGATCAGCAGTTCAGAGTAATGGTGAGTGTGGAAGAAAGGTGAAGAAGAGAGTACAGGCAGGATGGAGTGGGTGGAAAAGAATGGCAGGAGTGATTTGTGACAGACGAGTACTAGTAGGAGTGAAAGGGAAGGTCTACAAGAGGGTAGTGAGACCAGCTATGTTATATGGGTTGGAGACAGTGGCATTGACAAAATGCCAGGAGTCAGAGCTTGATGTGGCAGAATTGAAGATGTTAGGATTTGCACTGGGTGTGATGAGGATGGACATGATTAGGAATAAGTATATTAGAGGGTCATCACAGGTTAGAACGTTTGGAGACAAAGCCAGAGAGGCAAGATTACTTTGGTTTGGACATGTGCTGAGGAAGGCTGCAGAGGATGAAGCTGCCAGGTAACAGGAAAAGAGGAAGGCCTAAGATAAGGTTTATGGATGTGGTGAGAGCGGACATGCAGGTGGTTGGTGTGACAGTGCAAGATGCAGAAGAGAAGAAGAAATGGAAACAGTTGATCTGCTGTGGCAACCCCTAATGGGAGCGGCCGAAAGAAGAAGTTTGTAGCCACATTGAAAATCTATAATTTTTCTTTCCTAGCACTGAACTTTTCAGGGCTTTAGCCTCCATTTCTCTGTCAGCAAAAAAGCTATAAATGGCTTGGTGCCCAATCTGCTGCTTTTCTTCAGCTCAGCTTGAGCTAAATAATGGTTTGGGCATGTAAAATGTTCCCTTGAAGCTTTGTAGGTTGGCTTGCAGTTAAATACTATGCAGTATACAACCCATATAGCTAAGCCTTAAGCAGCAGTGATCATTCAAACACCTATTGTTATAGTAAGTTTATTTACACAACTGTACTTTACCATATATCACACTTTCTAACCCAGCTATTCAGATAGCTGTAGCCAAAACTAAGTCATACCCCTGATTATTCTTCATACTTCAAACAGCCAAAACTAAAATATTCAAATTTGCTTCTCTAACAGAAATTGTCATCACTGCATCCTATAACAAAAGGTACACTGAATCTCTACTACTTATAGAGCCATGTTTGATCTCTGCTGCAGCAGCTCTCCTCTTAAAAGAACACAGCTACTTTCTTAGGAACAGTCAAAAGGATGTTTATGTCCTGCCAAGGATATGACATCCAGCCAGCTTCCAAAGCTTCAGGACAACTTCCATGCTCACAAACTGTCAAGCAGCTTGAAATGAGCTGACTAAAAGACAAGTTTGGATCTAAAGCAGGAATGCTAGAAATAACAAAAAATAAATGTCCATACCTTGGCATAAAAAACAGACCAAAAAGACAAGGGAGGTGGAGGTAGGGAGCAGCTACTGCAGCAGTGATCATTCAAACATCTACTGTTATGGTAGTTCAAATTATAGATCTGTACTATGTTCTTCATATTGATCACTGCTGCAGTAGTCTTAGGTATAAGAGTAGATTGCATAGCTAACTATATTTAGGAGAAGGAATGAGAAGAGTCTAGGAACCCCTGGTGAATGGTAGTAGTAGTAGCTTCTAGAACACTTCTACAAGCCAACCCTTTCCAAAAAGTCATATATGAAGCCACAGCCCTGGTAGAGTGAGCCTTGACCCTGCCTGGAATAGATTTGTCATGGTAAGTATAACAAAAAGTAATAGCCTTAAAGAGCCATTTGGAAATAGTCCGTTTTGGCACAGGTTGTCCCTTCTTCTTACCTTCACAAGCAATGAATGATTGATTTGAAGATCTGAAAGATTTATTTCTGTCAAGATAGTAGTACCGGAGTTGTCTGTGGACATCCAAAGTATGGAGTAGCCTTTCTCCTTCATTTTTAGGTTCAAGAAAACAGGAAAGTGGATAATTTGGCTTAAAATAAATTTGTGTTGCCACTTTAGGCATAAAAGAAGGATTAGTTGTTAAGGAAGCCCCATCTTTGTGGAAAATGAGATAAGGATGGCCTACCAGAAATGCTACCAACTCAGATGCTCTTCTTGCAGAAGTCAGAGCAATCAGTAACACCGTTTTCCATGTTAAGAATCTCATGTCACCCTGATAAACTGGTTCAAATGTAGCAAGAGTTAGTTTTTCCAACACAAATTTAAGATCTCATGGAGGAACCCGCTGTTTTTTAGGAGTCTTTGTATTAAGCAAACTTTTCAAAAATATTTTCACATGAGATTGCATTGTAAAAGGGGATCCATGATCAGACATGCTGCATTGGCCAACAAATGAACATTGATGGAGGAGTAAGACAGGGCAGTGGACATTAACTCACATAAAATAATGTAGAACCAGAGAAACATTATCCCTGAAAGGGTGCTGGTTCATTTCTTGGTACCAACTAGAAAATCTTTTCCATTTACTAATATATTATTTTCTAGTAGCAGGCTTACTTACCTTCTGTAATACCTACTGCACGTGCTAAGAAATAGGTGCCAAGAATGTATTAGGATTCTGTTATCCAAGCATTTGATTGCAGCTGGGGGTATCAAACACACCTTGTCCTGTGTGAGTAGGTCCAGTCTATGAGGAAGTTTGTGGTAATTGCTCTTGGCCATTTTCAAAAGTAGAGAGAACCACTGCTGCCCGGGCCTGAATGGAGTCACTACAATGATCTTTGTAGAGTCATCCTGAATCTTCAGAATGACCCTGGATATCAGGATGGAAAAGCATTTAAGAACATGTCTGCCCAGGGAAAAGAAAAAAAACATTTGTCTTCCAGGCCTTCTTGCATAGAGTCCTTGGGTAGAATTTTGGTGAATGATTGTTGTGAGTGGAGGTGAAAAAGATCTGTCTGAGGTATTCCTCTCAGCTGGATCAATTCCTGAAAGTCCCTTTGATTCAATTTCCATTAGTGAGGGTTTGTGTTTGTCTGTCACACAAATTATTTGCTTTGACGGAATATACGATGACTATAGAGTAAGATTATTATGAACAGCAAGATCCCAGGCTACTTTGGCTAGTCTGCACAAAGGATAAGATCTGATTCCACCCTGTTTGTTTAAGTACCACATCATGGTGGTGTTGTCTGTAAACACTTGTAGTGGTCTTTGGGACCATAAAAGACTGAGAAAATTGAGCCATTTATAAGTGCCAACATCTCTTTTACATTGATTTGTTTTGTTCTGTCTTTCCTGTTCTAAAGACGCTGTGCTTTTTATTCTCATTGCTACCCAGGTAAAGTCTGAGGAGTCTGTTGTTAGACTGCACTGGATTTGGAAAGGAAAATGGCAGAGCTGGAGTCTGATAAAATCGGTCTCTTCATCAAAGAATGTCTGTTTTCACAAATCTCCAGTCTGGAGTCTGTGATGTCAGGGGGTGTTAATGTTGGCACTATACAGATTTTAGGTATCGCTGAATTTTTCTCATGTAGAGTCTTGTTAGAAGAATCACAAGAATCATAGATGCCACAAGACCAAGAATCCTGAGAAATTCCTTAGCTGAGAAAGCAGTCTGAGTGGTAAAACTCAGAAATAGATCTTGATGCAGAGCTACTTTTTCATGTGGAAGAAAAGTTCTTTGAACTGAGGTATCCAGGAGACACCTCAGGAAAACAATCCTGTGAGAAAGAGTCAAACAAAAATGTATGTTTTTCTGAAATTCTAGCCTGTGTAGTACATCCCTTACCTATGGGAGAGATTCCTGACACATTGAAAAAGACTTTGCAAAGATATGCAAGCCATCTAAGTAAAGAAAAATGTGAATATCTTACAGCATGCTATAACAGGAGCTAGACATTTTGTGAATAGTTTCAAAGTAGTGAATTGCCCAAAATGTAATGCAGAGAACTGATCATTTATTTTATTTATCCTTTGACTGGGTTAGTCCCATGAGCTAATACATCTTTTCAGGGGAGACCTGAGGTGGTATTTATTCTGCTAGGTGAAATTTGGCTGTGACATCAGGGAACTGACCCTACTCTTGGTAATAGGGGGAAGCATTTCTGTGTAACACAACAGACTTCCTGTTCCAGCCATTGAGGTGGCCTGAAGAAACAGGGAGAAAACATGGCTGATTCAGCTTTTACTGAAACTGGAATGAAAGCTGCTGAAAATGTAGTTGAAGTAGTATAATCACTACTAGAAGTTTCTTCTGATGATGTGGGTGCAGAAAACAGTGACATTGGGGGAAAAGGAGATTTTAGCTGAAATAGAGATGGATTCAGAGGAAAACTTTCAGAGCAGATTGTTTGAAGGAGAGACAGTTACCTCTGAAGAATGCATAATTACAACCCTCCAATGGGGGGGGGGGGGGTTTGCAGGATGATTATTTGGAAGAAATGATAAACCAAAGTGAGCCAGAAAATAGAGCAGCAATTTCATGGAGAGACATCATGGAAAAAAGAGAAAAAGGAGAAGAAGAGACTGTGCCAGAAAAAGCTCCGGAGACAAAAACTTATGCATGGACTGTTGAAGAAGGAACAAAGAAGAAAGAAGAAATAAAAGAAACAAAAAAATAAGTATACAGTATGTGTGAGCAATAAAAAAGAAAGTTTGGACAGGTATGAGGTTTAGAACTCTGTCATAGCACTTCTGGGTGTCAAAGCAAAAGAGGTAAGAGCATCTATTTTAATTAATAAAGATACTTTTTGTGACTTGACATTTGAAAGGGAGCAGGCCATGGAAAATGTTTGGGTGCATAAGAACAAAAGAAAAATATTTATCCTTGGTCAGAATATGTGATGCAAGATTTTTATAGACAAAAAATAATGATCTGAAGTTGAAGCAAAAGAACTGAAAGAACGTTTGTTAACTATATGTAAAGAAGTAATAGACACTACAAAAATATATGATGAAAGAGGACTGTTGACTGGGGGATGTGAATGTAGAGTAATACTGAAAATGGAAAATTATAATGTTATTCATGTTCCTAGTATTATTAATGTGCATGGTAATAGGGGTTTTGTGAAATACAGGGGTCAACTAAAGACTTCTATTTGTGGAAAAAATTATCATTTCATCAATGAATGTGATAAAAAATATGTTATTTATTTGGTAAAACGGCATAATGCAACAAATCTGATTTCAAGTGCAAAAAATGTGGCAATACTGGTCATTCATGGCTAGAATGTGAAATGAATTTGCATGAAAATGAAGTTATACGGGAAAAATAGAAGAACATGTTTTATAAGAAAATGTACAAAATATGTGACTGATAAAGAGGTTGCACATGAAGTTAAAGAAAGTAGAAAGGAAAAAGACACAAAGAAGACAAGTGAGAAAGAATCTGACTGGTGTACAGTAAGAAATAAAAATAATTCAATATTGAAAAGAGTTAAAGAAAGTGGAAAAATTAAAAAATATAATGCTTAGAGAAAAAAAAGGAAAGGGATAAAGATTTTATTATACTAACTGTTCTTAAAAGCTGTAAATAGCATTAAATATGAACAGTATGAAAAATCTTGAGGAGAATAGGTATATTACAGTGGTGTGCTGCAGTAGATGCACATATTGTTTTAGAATATATCAAATTATTAACAGAGGAAGAAAGAACACGAACTGAAAACTGTGGAACGGTGCAGTAGTTTGAAACATGGGAAAAGAAATGTGCCCAGCCATATGTGTATTATGTCAAGAAAGCATTAAAATATTAGATACAACCATAGTGGAACTAGGACAAATTACAGCAATAGACTTGAGATGAAACATATGTGTATGGAATTATAGCTTTATATGCATATGTAACAAAAAAGGATAAACAATGTTTAAATGTATTCTTGAATATGTTTGTGTAAATATGGACATTATAGTGGTAGGTGACTTTAATTGTAATTAAAAAAATAAGAGCAATTTTGATGTTAAAATTGTTAGAGAATAAACATTGGACCTACAAAAGGAATGAAATGAGGACATAAATTGATTATTTTTTTAATATCTGATAGTTTAAAAGTTAAAAAAAGGAATTAAGGCAAATAAGACAGCAAGAAGGAATATACAAAATAATTAAAGAATATGTATAGGAATTTGTTAAAAGAGAGAAAACAGAACAAATTTATAAAGGTGAAAAATTAAATAACAAAGATGAGCATTTAGAACAAAAAGTAACTATGAAAAAAATTAATGAAATTCTAAAAGATATTAACATGAATTCTGCAACAGGACTGGATATAATTGAATATGGTATGTATAAAGAAATGAAGGAGTGGCAAAAAAATGTTTATAAAAGTTATGAATGAATGGTTAGAAACTGGAATTAAAGAGTAATAGATATGTACAGGAGTTATAAAATTTGCATTTAAAAAGAAAATAAAAAGAGATAAAAATGGAGACCTATAACATAACATCGAATAATATGGGTTATAAAAGTTTTATGAATAATAACAGTAAGGTTACAAAAAAATGGACAGACTATATGACCAAATGTATTTGGATGAAAAGGAAAAGGAAGTCAAGTGTTATTATGTTTAATAAGAGAAATAATTGATTATATCTTAAATAAAAAATGTAGAAGTGAAGGTTATAATGGGATTTAACTAAAGCATATGATTATATTCAATATAAATCATTGTGGGGAATTTTGCAGGCATATATTGTAAGCAAAAATATTACAATTAATAAAATCTGTTTATGAAATGAACTATGTGAAACTAAATGTAAATGGCTTGATTGGGAAAGAAATAAAAATAGAACATGGAATAAAGCAGTGCTGCCCAGCTAGTAGTGTAATTTTCTCATTAGTTATGAATGTAATATTGAAGGAAATTAATAAAATGTGAAGTAGCGGTGGATACAAAATAAAAGAAGAACAGTTGCCAATAATATATAATTGTGCAGATGATATTGTACTAAATGTAAATGAAAAATGAAGTATAAATTAAAAAACATGGTTTAAGTATAAAGCATAAGAATAAATATTTGGTTTTGAAAGTATGATAGGAGTTAGAGTCAGTAAAAAAATATACATATATATTAGGAATAATATTTGAAAAGAATGAATACAGACAACAGCAATGGGATAATGTATTCAAAGAAGTTTCGGATGTGGCTAATTTTTGGAAATCATATAGATTTTCATATAGAAAAAAGCACACTTATTGAACATCATGGTAATAGGAACAAGTGCTTATGTTGCTAACATGTATATGATTCATAATAAGTATGAAAAGGAACTAATGATGATTATATTTTCTTTTATATGGAGCTGTAGACTGAATCCAGTCAAGAGATGGATTCTATATATGAAAGAAGAGCAAGGTGGCTTGGGTTTAATAAACCCACTATTACATGCAGCATCTTTAATTTTTTATAAGCTATTAAAAAGAATTATGAAGGAAAATAAAAGCTTGCTAGAAATGATAGTATATTATAAATACAAAGAATTGTGGGAAGGAATGGAAGTTAAAGCATTGTAAATAAAGAAATGAGAGAGTACCAAAACAAAACTGTGTTATGGAAAATAAAAAAAGAATATATGTGAAAAAATAGAATTGTACTTAAATATTACGAACGCATTTTATTTCATTGATGCATGAAAAAATTTAGAAATAGATAAAAAAGCATTAATGATGAGAGATAACTATAAAAAGATTAAAAATGTAATGATTTTTTATGGAGATTGTCTATTTGAAAATTGCTGGCTAAGGCAAATATGCCATACAAGAAAAAGCAAGATAGAATATGTAATAAATGTAGAGAGTTTGAGACTACTGAACATCTGTTTCTGAAATGTGAAAGAGTTAATTTGCGGAAAGAAATATGTAAACATAATAGGGTGAAAAGTTTGTTAACATTTGAGCAAATATATATGGACATAATATAATTTGGTTATTATGGTGCATGGAAACAGGAAGAAGTGCTTTGCCAGAGATGGTATGCATCTGTCTCCCCTGGGTTTCCAGATACTGGCCAAGGCTCTTGCCACCCCTATAGTGCCTTTTTTAGGCTGTATTCCAAAGACCAAATTACCACCATAACAGCTACAAACAAATGCAATCTGAGGTCATGCTGCCCAATGCTAGAAGTCTAAATCTCAAAATGCACTCACTCAAAACACTCCTTAAAATGGAGAACATTCGACATTTATGCTGTAACAGAGACCGTGGTTCAAAGTAGCAGAAAGCACCCATGCACTACCAGGCTATAATTCATTCCACACCTTTCGGCCCCAGAACTTGGACCGAAGCTCCAAAGACGGTCGTGTTTCCATATTTATAAAGGATGCGCACACTTCCAGACTGGTAACCCAACATAACACATCAGAGATACTTCAGCTGCAGCTAACATTGGGGTAAGACAGCGATTCAGTTCATAGCCTGCTATAGGTCCCCAACCATGTCCCAAGACTCACACTCCACATTTCCAAGCACCCTGGAGAATATTAGGGTCCAACCTAACACCCTCATACTGGGCCAGTTCAACTACCCCTCCATTAACTGGGAAAAACTACTCATGTACCAAAACACTTGCCCAACATTTCCTGGAATTCATTAATTCCAATGCCCTGGACCAGCTCGTTCTTACCCCCACTAGAGGTAGCAACATCCTTGACCTGGTCATTACTAACATGGGCGACCGGTGCTCTACACTAATAGTCAACTCCTCCCTGGTTAGATCTGACCACAAACTAATCACCTTGGAAATCCACATCCCTCCCACCCCTGCAAAGGTAACACTATGAAAAACTTCTCCAAAGCTAACTTTGGGCTCCTAAAAACAAAGGTTGCTAACTTCACGGCACCCATGTAAATGGAGAATAGTTGCATGACTGCTGGATCATACACCAATGCACTGTACGAACACGTATACAAATGCATGGATCTCACCATACCCAATAGAACCGAGAAGCTCTCCTCCAAAAAAAGGAAGCCAATGTGGTGATTCCCTACTATAAACAAACTCAACAGCAGAAGGAAGAAACTGATGTGGAATAAGGTGAAGTCCTAAGAGTGGAAAAACTCCCTTATCAGCCTCAACAAAAAATTGAGATCCTTCATCAAATCCTCTAAAGCTAGCTATGAAAACAGGATTGCAACAGATAGTAAAGACAACCACAAGGCCTTCTATAGTTATGTAAAGAATCTCCATGGCAATACCCAGATTTGCTCTGAACTACTGCACAATGGTACCTGCTATACCGAGCCAACAGATATTGCCAATATACTGGCCAACAGTTTCAGTGCCAACTTTGCACCTCTCATCCCCCCAGGACCAATCACAATACCAGTAGATATTGCAAATATACTGGTAGACAGATTCAGTGTTAACTTTACCCCTCTCCCCCCCCAGAGGATCAATAGTAGATTGCCAGGCACCCAGTATTACTGCTGCACAGGTTAAAACAACACTGTCCAAGGCCAAGAATACAGCTTCTGTGGGCCTGACAATATCCCTGGCTGTGTTCTACATGAGATGCAGAGTAAACTGGCACCACACCTGTGTGCTCTGTTCAGTCACAGCCTCACCTCAGGCTTTGTCCCTACTGAATGCCGCACTACTACAGTCATTCCTCTCCACAAAGGAGGAGCGACTACATACCCTGGGAACTATCGCCCCATTAGCCTGGCAAGTCTGATATGCAAAGCTATGGAACACATCGTCATAAACAAGGATATATGGAATCTCCAAACTCTGGATCCCACACAGTTTGGTTATGTGAAGGGTAAATCATGTTTGCTCAACCTGGTCAACTTCTGTGAGTCAGTCACCAGAGCTGTGGATGAAGGCAAGGTGGTTCATACAGCCTACCTTGATCTAGCCAAGGCCTTTGATACCATTCCCCACTCAGGAATCATAGAAAAACTCACTAAGCTAGGCATCAGCCCCTATATCACTAGGTGGGTTGCAAACTGGCTCACAGAACCCACAGTGTGAAAGTAGCTGACTCCAAGTCAGACTGCTGAACAGTCATGAGTGGAGTCCCACAGGGGTTTTTCCTGTCTCCTCTCCTGTTTTGTTTCTACTTCTCTGAAGTCCAGGCCGACATGAAGGGACTCTAGCTGACCAAGTTTGCAGATGATTGCAAGTTGGGAGCTATTATTAACTCCCCAAGTGATGTTGGCATCCTGCAGAAAGGCCTCACTCTAACCAACAACTGGTGTCAGAACCATGGCTTTAAGCTCAATGCCAAAAAATGTGTCATCATCCCCTTTGGGGAAAAGATCGATTCCCATGAATTACCACATCAGTGGTAGCCCACTGAACACAGAAGGTGTTATAAGAGATCTGGGAACACAGGTTGACAGCAACCTGTCTTTTGACCACCACATTGCCACTGTGACCAAAAAGTTCTTCTATGTGGCACATCTCATTACTAAGGGTTTTGCATCCAGGAAGAAAGAGATCATTGTCTCCCTCTACTCTTCCCTCATTAGGCCAATCATTGAGTACAATGCCCCATTTGGCTTGTACCTCACTAGACACCTGCAACAACTGGAGAGGCCACAAAAGTACCTCACAAAGATGATCCTAGGCCTTAAACAGTTGCCCTATATGGACAGACTCAAAAAACTCCAACTATTCTCTGTCTCATATTGCCTACTTAGAGGCGATCTCTGCTTTACTTAAAAAGCCATGTCTGATCCAGGTCTGTTAGAAATGCTACATCTAAAGAAATCCCAATCCCTCTGCACCACATGCTCCAGAGACCTCAACCTCATTACCACAATCAACAGAACATGCTGGAGGGACAGGTGAATAACCCAGAGACTGCACATGCTATGGAATAGACTTCCCGTACATGTCAAACAGTGCAGCTCAATGGCCCTCTTCAGGAGAAATCTTAATGAGTGGATGGGAAATAGAAAATTCACCCCGGGGATCACTAAAGTGGCTCTACTTGACAGAGGCACTGAGAACTAATCTTGGGTGGCACAATGCCAGGATAATCCTATGGGCTAGGCTTATAAAGGCTCCAGGGCCATTAGCCTATGAACCTAAATGGACAGAGTAACATTTTATGTTTCATAGACTATATGGAATGAGAGACTGAATTAAATCAAATACAATGGAAAATAGACTTTAACAAAGATTCTGAAGAAAATAATATTTTGGTTCTGGATAAAATAGTGGGGGATGCTTAAATTAAAGTTTATAACAAATGGAGATTTGTAAATAGAACTAAATAATGTAAATATGTAAATAATATGTAATGTGTATATATATATATATATATATATATATATATATATATATATATCAATAAAAAATCCTTACTCATAGTTGTTGCAAAAGGGACCCATTTTGCAGAAACACCTCCTGTTTCTGTTCCAGGCACAGAGGCAGCCCAGAGAAACAGGGAGGCAGATGAAGAGAGAAGGAGATAATGGAGTGGTGAGAGAAATGGAGGAAAAAGCAAATATTGATACCAGTGTGCGGGATTCTAAGGAGTTATTTCCAAGAAATCTGTTTGATGGAGATGAGTAAGCAAATGATGAATGGAGGGTAGCAGGATGATTTACTTAAAGAATTGGCAATGCAGAGTGAGACAGAAAATGAAGGAGATGTTTCCTGGTGGGTACATTATGGAGAAAGTACAAAAGGAGGATGCAGAGACAATCCGGAAGAATAGTAGTGAGATGGAAAAGAAAATATGTGCAGAGAAAGAAAAAGAAGGCAAAAGAGGAGTAGCAAAAAAGACAGACACAAGGTATAGTGTTTGATTCTCACCTTTGGGAGGCAAATTGGCTAGGCTTAGAATGGCTTATTAAAGAAGCTATCTTCTTAATTAGCAATGAACTTATGAAACCATGAATCTAAGGAAAAGGGAAAATAAAGATTTCAGAGTTATTTTTGTAAATGTGAATAGTATTAAGGATATTGTAAAAAGAAAATAGATTTTGTTTTGGTGTAATGGATGTGATATAGATGTAATTATATTAGAAGACACAAGACTTTTAACAAACGAAGAAAGATTACAAACAGAGACACTATGGGAAAGAAAGATAGCCTGGAATTTTGGAAATGAGAGATGTTCTGGAATAGTTATAGTCTTTAAGAAGTACAGTAAATATATTAAATGTAACATTAGCAAAAATGGGAAGATCAGCCATTGTAGATTTAAAATGGAAAGAACAAGTGTATAGAATTATAACATTATATGCTTATACAAATTGTTAAAAAAGGAAAGCTTATTTCATCAGATTTTAGACTATGTAGTGATAATGAATATTATAATAACAGGAAACTAATTGTGATTTAAGAAGCAAATGTAAAAAGAAAGGAAATGATATTAGAAAAATGTTAGATGTTATAAGATGTGTTAAATTAAAAGTCTGCGACAAAAAATTCATGGACTTACAAAAGGGATATATATTGAACTGAAGAGATTATTTTATAGTGTCAGAAGGGTTAACTGAATGAGAAGAGGAAGTCGTTAAAACAGGATTTTCTGACATCTTGCATTATGGCTAGAGATAAAGGAAACAAAGAATATGTACAAACAGACAAAGGAATAAAAAGAATAAAAGGAAAACATGGAATGAAGAAGGAAAGTTATTAGTAATGCAGTTATGGAAATATATTACTATGAAAATATTTTACAAAAATTGGTCTGACTAGTAGATGATATCTAAGGAAAACTGTAAAAATTGTTTTTTACAGTGGCAATATGATGTGCTAAAAGAAGAGAAAGAAAAATATAAAAGAACATATAACAGTGCTTTGGAACAATTAGAAAATAATGATAGTATTTTGACAAAAATAATTATATGAAAGAAATAAAAAATACAAGAATTGTTATATGAGCAAATATAATTTTTACAAGGCAAAAGGAGAAGTATTGAGTTACTTTAGCAGATTAGTAAAGAAAGACAGTGTAATGAGAGAAATACAAATGTAAAGACAGAAATAGAACCCAGGAAAAGATTATGAGTAGTGTAGTACAACACAGTAGTGTAATGAGAGAAATACAAATGCAAAGACAGAAATAGAACCCAGGAAAAGAATTATGAGTAGTGTAGTACAACATGTACAAGAAATATTTGAAGAAAAAAGAAGGTAGTAAAAATATGAGAAGTAAAATAGTTAGAAAAAGAGAATAAAGAGTTGGAAAAGGAGCTAGAAAAAGTATTAGGACAACTAAATATAAATGTGGCTGCAGGAACAGAGGGAATAAGCTATGAAATGTATAAACATTTAAGTGACTGGCAAAAATCAGATCTTTATGAAAATAATACAAAAGAAATTTGAAACTAAAATGGAAAATATTATGAAAGATAGTATATATAGTATAAAGGGGAAGGTTTGTCAAGAATTATTAATGATAGAGAAATTGTGAATGATATGAATAGAAAAAGAAGTAAAAATCATGATAGGAGACCTTAAGGCATTTTATACAACTGGACATGAAGTTTTATGGGTAATGATGAAAACTTGCAATGCAAGCACTCAAAATATTTTTTTTTTATCAATTTTCTTTACATATGTACAAGCAGAGCTTTTAAGCAGCAGTTCTGGTTAGTAAACATTAGTACATATCCTAAGATAATAGAGTACTTATGAGAGCGAGGAGGAAGAAAGAAAGGTATTATAGTGGGGTGCTTAAGTTGGTGCCTGACAATGGCAAAGTTTGGAGTTAAGTAGGTAAGATGTGTTTTTCTTTAAAGTGGGCTAGGTAGATGATGGAACATATGTCTATAGGGAGTTTGTTCCAAGCTTCTGCAGTGGAGTATTTGTATTAGAGTTTGCCTATGTTTTTTTTGGTTGGTATGTGACCAGTAGTTTCTGACTAGAAGTGCGGAGTGTTCATGGTGGAGTATACATAGAGATGTGGGAAGAGAGAGCAGGACAGGATGCAGGCTTATTAAGAATGAACTGAACAATTTGAAGTTGAGATAGAAGTAGGAGCTGGGAAAATTCAAGCCACTGGAGTGAGTTTAAAGCTAGGCAATGATATTCATTGTAAGGTGAGTTTGTGACAAATCTAGCTATTTTGTGGTAGGTTTGCTGGAGTTTGGTAAGGGCTGTGGTTTGAATGTTTGCGAGTATAGGAGCAGCATAAAGGAGGGAGGGAAGGAGAAGGGCTTGAGCAAGGGAGAGTCTAGCATTGATAGTGAGAAATCTTTTGTTGCGGTATAGTAAACCAAGCTTCTGGTTTGTCTTTTTTATTCCTTGGAGCAGGTTGAATTTGAGTTCATCATCAATGATGACCCCTAGGAGTTTTGTGTGAGCTTCTGGTTGGATTAAAGTCTTATTAGTGGATGCAATTACAAAGGTGGATTTATGGTGCGTGAGAGATCGAGGCAGAAAGAGTAAGATTTTGGTCTTTTTGGGGTTAAGGATAAGTAGGTTGTTGGATAACCACTGTTCTGTGGATAGAATGTTGTGTTAGGGTGTGGAGTTTAGAGATATTGTCAGAGATAGATATGAGGGTTGAGTCAGCATATTGGATGATGAAGGATTCATTACAGGATGTATAGAGATTGTTGGTAAAGACATTGAACAGGAAAGGACCCAGGATGGAACCTTGTGGTACACCAGTAGGAACAGATATAAATGGAGAGGTGGAGGTGAGCCATTTAACAGATTGCTGCCTGAAGGATAGGTAACTGGAGAGCCAGGTGAGGGAAGAAGAAGATAGATTTAGATTTGCAAGTTTAGATAGTAGTAGGGGATGAGAGACAGTGTCAAATGCTTTGGATAAGTCGAGGAAGAGATAGGATATAAGTTTATTGTTGTCTAGGGCCTCGGCTATGGTATGTCTGAAGGATAAGAGGGCAGTAGTGGTGCTATGGTTGGTACAGAAACCATGTTGAGTGGGAGTGAGAAGGTGAGAAGGAGGAGATGATTGAGAAGCTGTGAGTGTACGCATTTTTCAAGTATCTTAGAGAGGGGGGATAGGATGGCTATGGGGCGATAGAAGGGTCAGTAGAGTAACCACCTTTATGCAGGGGAATGGTGAAGAAGAATTTCCAAAGGGTATGGATAGTGGATTCCTGGATGGATCTATTGATTAGAATAGATACAGGATAGGATATAGAATCAGCTGCAATTTTGAGGAAGGTAGGAGGTAGACTGTCAGTAGAGGGAGAGCAGGGTTTAAGCTTTTGAAGAAGAGACCTAATGTAGGAGGTAGGGACTGAGTGGAAAGAGAATGGAGTAATACTAGGGGGGTTTGGAATAGTTAGGTGGAGAAGTGGTGTTAGAGTTGGTGGGTATTACTTTTTGGATGGAGTCTATGAAGTGCTTATTGAGGAGTGTAGCTGTTTCCAGAGGTGTTGTGTCTGGATAAGGACAGGGAGTAGAAGGGCAACCAGGAGAGAGTATTCTATTTAGAGTTGACCAAAATTTCCAAGGGTTGGATTTGCTGTTGAGCTGAGCAGAGTTATAGAAGGACCTTTTGTCATTGATTATTTGTTTTTTTGTCAAGTTCCTAAGATGCCTATATTTGTGGAGTAAAGGAATTTCTTTAGCTTTAGTCCAGGCATAAGGGACTTGGTTTTACTTGATAGCCATGGGGCATGATTAGGTTTTATTCTGATCTTTCTAGAGGGGGCGGGGGAGTTAAGGGTGTTCAGGAAGATGCTATTGAACATGGTTACAGCATCATTCATTTGGATTTGTTTAAGGATAGACCAGTCTATGCTAGAGAGAATGGTGTTAATTGAAGTTTGATAGTTTACGACAGTCCCTGTAAAGGTGGGGTTTTGGGGGCTGGGTGGTATATCTAAGAACAGACGTAGGAAGGTGGTCACTAAGGCAGTCGGGTGAGGTTGTAGGATTATGGCAGTGGTGGGGGGAGTTGGTGAGTATCCAGTCTATAATGGAGCATGTAGATGAATTTTTATGGAGACGGGTAGGGGTAGATATCAATTGATGGAAACCGTGTAGGTTGATACTCAGTTGGGAAGAGTCAGTTTTAAGTTTTGTCCAATCTAGGTTAACATCACCCAAAATGATGGTTTCGTAGGGTATATTATGTGAAAACCAGTGAAGGATATTTTCTAGGGTGGGCAAATTATTCCCAGGAGGGATATAAATGGAAGCAATGGCAAATTTCTTTTGAGCATTAAGGTGGCAATTTAGAATGATACGTTTTGCAGGGTGAAAGTCAGGTATGGGAGTAGGAAGAGGGGATAGGTTAAGGTTATTAGAGTGGAGAATGGCATAAGTTCTTTTATTACAAACGTTCTGGTACCTCGACTTCTCGCCTTCTGCTGGAACATTTCAGCTGCATAATATGTCCCTTTATATACCATTTAAAATCAGCAATAAATCATAGGTTCATAGGTTAGTACTAGGCTATCAGCCCTAGGGCCTATACAAGCCTAGCCATAACAATTCCCTGGCTATTTCTTCCCACACTATTTACTTCCCTAGACCCCTGTCTAGCAGGGCGACTGATGTGATCCCCGGGGTGAATTTCCTTTCTCCCATCCAATTGTCAAGGTTCCTTTTGAAGAGGGCCAAAGAGGCACTCTGCTTGACATGTATGGGCAATCTATTCCAGAGTCTGGGGAGTCTCTGGGTCAGGAACCTATCCCTCCATCATGTTTTGTTTATTGTGATGGCAAGGTTTAGATCCCTGGAGTGTGTGGCTCTGAGGGATTGGGATTTCTTTAAGTGTAGCATGTCCAACAGCTCCTGGTTTAACATGGCCTTGTATCAATTAAATTATTCTAATTATATCAATTACATCATTATGTGATTAACTACATTCACCATACACCTACAGACTGTAACCATTGTAAAAGAAATAATGTTTAACCTGTAAACATATGACCAATGTCCCCATATACTGCAAAGTCATTCATAATAACATTTGACATTCAAATACAGCTGTAATACCCATATATGAATACATCAATAAGTAATGTATAAAAAAAAGGTTTGAAGGAAAAGAGTGGTTTTTGAAATTTGCTCTTTGGGTTTTTGGTCTTTTTTTTCAGCTTTTTGGCACTTGACATTTTGAGTGCCAACATTTCAGTAGGGAGCCTGGAAAACTGGATAAGGATGTTAAAAAAAGATGGTACATAGAGAACTAGTAGGCACAGCATTATCTTAAGATACAAGAAAACAAATCTGTGAATTGTAACAGAGGCAGTGGACTGGAGATAAAATAGAGAGAACGTGTTTTTAATAATGTAGATTATAGTGAAGTCTCTCATAATGTTAAGTGCAAAGTTTCTGGAGGTGGTATCCAAATATAAAGCAGAAACAGAATTATTAAAGTTTAGCATGTCGATGTATAAGAAATAGTTGTATTCAGAAGAAAGGTAAAATAGCAGTAGGGCTAAAACAACACTGACCCCCAAATATGCATTTGTTTTATCTATAAATGAAGTGGTAAAAATAGATTTCCCTTACCACAATTTAAAGTGGTTCAGGTTGCAAGTCATCAAGGACAGTTTCACAAGTTGCAACTCTATGATTACAGTTTGCAACATGAACTCACTGCTAGTGTAGTTTTATTAGTGCGATAGTAGTGATTTAGAATTTGTCAACTTTTCAGTTATCTCTGTGGTTATGGGATCATAGACATATTTAAGTAAAGGAGATGCGGGGATGAAATCTCCTGCATGGAGGTCCTGGGGGCTTGTCCCATGCAAACAGTTTCTACTAGTGCATAGAAAGTGATTCAGGTGGTTTGGGCTGTTTGATTTTCTCTGTGGGTGGGTAGACCTAGACTTAGCATATTTTAAGAAAGGGCAATCTGGGACTGTCATCCCCACTATGAAGGTGCAGGAGACTTGTCCCAATGGAAAAAATATATTTTTGTTCATCCAGTTGAAGATTTGGCCAATCTTTGCACTAGTTAGAGTAAGCCCTGAATGTAGGACAGGTAAGGCTGCGTATCATCAGCATAGCAATGATATTACAAGGCTCTCCTCTGAATAACATCTCCCGGAGGAAGCATATATGTATATAAAGTGAACAACTGTGGGTCAAAAATAGAAGCTTGTTAAGCACTACCATTCAAGGAGGAAGGAACAATGGAAATAACCTCAACATCACTTTCTGAGTTCATCAAAAATAGGAGGCAAAGCAGTTAAGGACTACCCCAGTGATACCATATTAATATTTCATTGGTCAAGCCTGATGGCCTTTTCTACCATGTTAATGCTGATTTGAGATTAAATAAGACCCAGACTGAAAAGCAACAGTGATGCCCAACCAAAATGTGAACATTAAAACTATTATAAGGATCCAGCTCTGTACCTTGTTTAAACTTGAAAACCAGACTTGGATGGATCATAAATATGGTTTATTCTCAAGTGAGAATCCAGTTGCATATTTGTTACTCTTTTAGGAACCTTACACACACAGATAATTTCTTAGATAGGTCAACAATTATCCTGATGGAATTTAATTCAGCATTTTTAAGAAATGGACCAAAGCCTCCTTCAATTTAACTGTAAACACTAAATACACAAGAAAGGCAAATACAATCTGATGTAGGACTGGATCAGGTACAGACAGACAGACAGATAAGAACATACCTGATCAGCAAATATCCAACCCACAGGTTGTGGTGCCCTTACTGGAAACAGGTGAGATAAAAGTAACAGAAGTGGGAGCAGAAAATTCCCACATTTTATACAAGATGATGGCAGCTCCCTAGGAACACTGATACTAACCATAAATGTGCCTTGCAGAACATCTGATCTGATGAGTGCATGCTTGACATCAAAACACCAGGCAGTTATCTTGCATTCCTTACCTGCTAAAACTTTCCACATGGTAAGAGGGTATGGACTGTGTCACCTCCCTAACATCCAGATGAGCACTGCTGGTGGGTTTGCCACAGCAGAGATCTTAGATTCATAGGTACTTAGTAGGCTGTTGTTATGTGAGGATCTTAAGAAGTTTGGCCTTATATTCCAATGGTAGTTTTACCCTAATATTTTGCATATAAATAACCCAGAGATGGGATGAACAAGGATATGTTGGGACATTTACATGTTTCCCCTATCCATGCAGGATGGGGTAGCTATACCAGGAGTGAATTTGTGGTTACCCAGCAATTCAACCAAATTGTGTTTAAATAGAGTAAGAAAAGTATGTTGCTTTATGTGAAGTGGAAGACTGTTCCACAGAAGTAGTATTTTCTTTGATACAAGACCACCCTTCTAACATTTCAACATTTTATATTTATTTTGTAAAAAGAGATTGAGATCCCTTGAGCAGGTGTTAATGATACCTCTGGATGTGAAATATGTAGCAGATCTGACAGAATAGTTGAAGCGCTATAGACAATTCAAAGATTGTCTCTCAGTAGTCTGTATGATGCTCACTGAGAAGAGGGACAAGGCTTGAGATGGTCTACCTAGTTTTTATGATTTAGGCCCTTGATTATTTTAGTGACAAAGTGCTGTGGTCATTCCAGTTGTGGAAAGCGTTTGGCTAGGTATATACTGAAAAGGGCATTATACTTAGTGATTGGATTAATGAGTGCCAGGTGCAGTGGAACAGTTACATTCCTGGATATGGACACAGTATCTGTAGATATAAGGTGTGCATGAAAAAAAAGGCTTCCTTACGACAGTAGTTATATAATGATCAAAGAACAGTTCATTGTCAACATAGGTTCCCAGATCCCTAAGGGGTCCATTGCTAATGTGATAGTTACAAGGAGAGGATTGCTTGCCAAAGAATACTATTATACACTTCTTGGCATTTAGTTTTAGTCCAGTATAGATATGAAGATTTCTGGAAGACCTCAACCTGGTATGTAAATAAGAGAATATTTAAAATGCGCTTACTCAATCACATTAGTGCAGCACCACTTTAGCTCAGTCCTTCAGCTATTCCTTCTAAGCTTGCAGAACTCAAGACTGAACCATGGCTCATGCAGAACCAGTTGGAGAAGACATATCCAGCATAGGGCCAAGATAGCCAGTGAAGAAGTGTAGGCCTTATTATAATTGTATGCAGGTTATCCATGCCAGTGGCAGTGCAACCCTGAAGCTATTACACCAGGACAGTGCTCAAAAGGTCTAAGGTGATGTCATGTATTGTATGAAGCACAGGTTTAGAAGAGTTACCTGTAGTAAACATGCCTCTTAAACCTCTAATCCCATGTGAAAGGATGATTATTTCCTTCTATTCGCTAGACACAAAGTATTTTTTGTTATCAATACAGTGACAGAATTAGCTGGTAAGCAACAACCATCATAAATTTAAATTGAATAGCATGTAGAGTCAGAGCACCATACTCCTTATAGGTTCATAGGTTGGTACTAGGCTATCGGCCCTAGGGCCTATACAAGCCTAGCCATAACAATTCCCTGGCTATTTCTTCCTACACTATTTAGTTCCCTGGACCCCTGTCTAGCAGGGTGACTGATGTGATTCCTGGGGTGAATTTCCTTTCTCCCATCCAGTCATCAAGGTTCCTTTTGAAGAGGGCCAAGGAGGTGCTCTGCTTGACATGTATGGGCAGTCTATTCCCGAGTCTGGGGAATCTCTGGGTCAGGAACGTATCCCTCCAGCATGTTTTGTTTATTGTGATGACAAGGTTTAGATCCCTGCAGCGTGTGGCTCTGAGGGATTGGGATTTCTTTAAGTGTAGTATGTCCAACAGCTCTGGGTTTGACATGGCCTTGTGTGTTAAGCAGAGATCGCCTCTGAGTAAATGATATGCGACAGAGTATAGGTGGAGATTTTTTAAGGCGGTCAGCATAGGGCATCTGGTTTAGGCCTGTGATTCTTTTAGTGAGGTATTTCTGTGGCCTTTCCAGTTTTTGCAGATGTCTTGACAGGTACATACCAAATGGGGCATTGTATTCCATAATGGGTCTAATGAGGGATAAGTACAGTGGGACAATGACCTCCTTCTTTCTGGATGAAAAGCCCTTAGTGATGAGGTGTGCCACATAGAAGGATTTTCTGACTGTTGTGGCGATGTGGTTATTAAAGGTGAGACCACTGTCCACCTGTGTCCCTAAGTCTCTTATCACACTTTCGGTGTTTAGTGTACTGCCACCTATGTGGTAATTCACGGGTGCATGTTTTTTCCCAAAGGGGATAACTATACATTTCTTGGCATTGAGCTTGAGCCCATGGCTCTGGCACCAAGCATCTGTTTCTGTAAGGCCCTTTTGTAGAGTATCCACATCATTTGGGGATACAATAATGGATCCCAGTTTGCAGTCATCGGCGAACTTTGTTAGCCAGAGTCCCTTAAGTAGATGCCAAACAAGAGTGGTCCCAGGTCTGAACCCTGAGGTACTCCACTTGTCACTTGTCTGGAGCTGGATTTGGAGTCAGCTACTTTTACAGTGTGGGTTCTGTCAGTAAGCCAGTTGGCAACCCATCGAGTGCAGTAGGGATTAATGCCCAGCTTAGTAAGTTTATCTATGATTCCAGAGTGGGGGATGGTGTCAAAGGCCTTGGCAAGGTCCAGATAGGCTGTGTGGACTGCCTTACCCTCATCCATGGCTCTGGAGACTGATTCAAAGAAGTCAGTCAGGTTCAGGAGACAAGATCGGCCCTTCAGGAACCCAAACTGGGTGGGGTCCAATGTTTGAAGGTTGCCAATATCTTTGTTTTTAAGTTCCATGATAATACTTTCCATAGCCTTGCAGATCAGGCTCGTCAGACTGATGGGGCAGTAGTTCCCGGGATCCAGGGTGGATCCCCCCTTGTGGAGTGGGATAACTGTAGCTGTGTGCCACTAAGTGGGCACAAAGCCTGAGGTGAGGGTATGATTAAACATGACACTTAGGTGAGGTGCCAGTTCATTTTGTAGTTCATGTAGTACACAGCCCAGGATATCATCTGGTCCCATGGATGCGGTATTCTTACCTTTGGAGAGTGCGTTTTTTACCTTTGTGGCCGTTATTACCAGAATTTGGCAATCTTCCAGTATTGAGATAGGCTGTTTAGGGGGTGAGAGGGGTGATGAAGTTGGCACTGAATTGATCTGCCAGGATATTGGCAATATCCTTGGGATCAGTATATTTAATGCCATTCTGTTGTAGCTCAGAGCAGATCTGAGCATTGCCATGTAGATTCTTGACATAGTTATAGAATGCCTTGTGGTTGTCTTTGCAATCTTTGGCAATTTGATTTTCATAACTAGCTTTGGAGGATTTTACGAGGGATCTTAGCTTCTTACTGAGGCTGGTAAGGGAATTTTTTGCATCGTGGGATTTTCCTCTTTTCAGTTTTACTACAACCTATGAGCTGGATGTTTGAGACAATTTTTTCGTAGCAGAAAAGGGGAAAAAGCTGAGAGACAAAGGCTATCCTAATTTCCATGCCGTCAAGGAGAATGCATACTTAATTATTTTTATTTATTTATTTATATTTGTTTACCATGAAAGTCTGACTGGGCCAGAAGCTCATTTTCAATGGAGGCCCAAGGAGAAAAGCTCCACAGAAATATAAGGAAAATACAATAATTAGATAGTACAGTAGTATATATGGGTCTGTATTATATCATCTAACGTTTAGGTTATCGAACACCTAAACGTCGAAAGCTACAAACCATGAACGGCCAATTACACAAATTTTTTTACAGGGGAAAAATTTGCTTGGCCGGCGGAAAACAAAACATACTTTCAAACCCTAATCAAGTGGGGGGCTTTGCCCCTCACACCCCCCCCGATGTAAGGGGCTGTGCCCCCCACACCAACCCTAACTAAATATACCAACTCCGAGATCACTGTACATCGGGAAAAAGGACAAATTCCCAATGATGGCCAAGCAGATTTTTTCCCTGTAAATAAATTTGCATAATTGGCCATTTGTGGTTTGTAGCTTTCCTCATTTAGGGGTCGACATTTAGGTGTTCGACAACCTAAACAGTCAGTGCTATAATATAGACCTGTATACATATAGTAAGATACAGAACACACATCATTCAGTTAGTCTATATAAAAGAAGTATTCTGTACTGTTTTCTAGTAGATACAAGTTCAAAAAAGAAAATCACACAAGTATTTCAGTAAAAATCATTATGAGAATAATAAAAATAGTACTGTGTACATATTAAATAATAATGTACAAATGAGATTTCATATATATATATATATATATATATATATATATATATATAGTTATTTTTTTATTTTTTTTCTTTGTGAGCAGTAGTAACACCAAGGAGAGGGAGAAAATGAGGTAAAGAGTGGACAGTATGGTGAGAGAGTTATAGATATCTTGTCAGTCAGGCTTGGTGCAGAAGCAATACCAGTTTTTAGATAGATGTTGAAATAGTAATTTGAAAATGGTAGATTCAGGTGTGTTTTGGAGAGTGTGTAGTAGAGGGTTCCATAATTTGGCTATTTGATTTGAGAATAGGGTTTCATCGTGAGTGTTGTTAGCTTTGTTTACTGTGAGCAAGTGTCTGTCTGCAGATCTTAGACTTCATGCGCATGAGTAGGGAACAAGTTCCTTGAGGGATGGGCAGTTGTCAGGATGGTAGATGATATTCTGTGTGAATTTAAGTTGGTAGAGATGAAAATTATGCTCAGAAAAATAAACCCTAAAATCAAGCCTCAATGATGTCAAGGCAAAAGACAAAACAAATATATTTTATACTGTAATAGTTACCTCTGCTTTCATATGAAAGTAATCTAATCAGCAAAATTACATGTAATTGTTAGTGTATTCTTTAATACCTGTTTCATACCTCTCAACTGTATAGAATTTTGCAGAATGTCCAGATGTTTGCCTTATATTTTTGGTCCATTTTTCATAAAATTGTGTTTTTCTGGCAAATTAATGGCAAATCATTAAAGAGTGAACTTATTAAATAATGACAGACATTTGCGTTTCAGACTTCATACCCCTCAGAAAATTCATGCAAATGCAAGACCTGTTATTCTATCAACTTTCTAAGTTTGTATGAGCTATATTTAAAACATTTTCTCTGTTTTTGGGCCTTTACCCCATTTTTGTTAATGGCTTTGTCCAGATTTCTTTCTCTAAGAGGTTGAGAGGTATGATGTATATTTAAAAATGTTTGTAATGCGTATGAGCTTTTCTCCCTGGGCCTCTGCTGAAAATTTTTTTTTGACTAAACCCAGTCTGACAAACCCAGTAACCAAAAGCATGATAAATATAAAATAAATGAATAAAAAGCTACTCACAATACTGTTAGGGATGCTGAAAGTTTCAACTGGTAATAACATACATAGCAATCATCTCTGATCCCTAAGAGACATATTCAACTTGGACATTTTTGTATACAAGTATTTGACTTCTTTGATGTGAATCTTCAGCCTTGTTGCATAGTTTCTATTGTGTGTTTACATTTATCAATTTAGCTATGGGATCTGTTGTCTCCCATGGCTAGGATGTGTAGTTGACTGTGTAGCTTTTTTAATGGTGCCACACAATGATTTATTTCGAGTAGCTTATTACTGAAATATAGCAATTTTTTTTTATTAGCTGCGAGTTAGACAAGAGATTGAATAAGTACAATATATATGTTGCAGGCTTACTGCATTCTTCATTAAAGCTAGCATTTATAGGCCCATGGATGTAGCTCTATAGGCAGTTGGTGGACTGAAAGCACTTCAAGACAGTCTCATCCTGAATAGATCTTGTCAAGTCGAAAGACAGGAAAGCCTGTACGTTTTTTAATAGTTTGAAAAAGGTCATTGGCTAAGGCAAAACAAGTACTGTACTTCAGCAGCCTTAGTACTGTGTGACTTGTACTCTTTCTAGTGATCCAGTCCCAAACATATGCAGGTAATAAGAAACAATGTTTTGCACATATCTCAGGAGATATTATGTCAAGAGAGAATGGTTCATGTCATTGTCATTGAGATTTGAATGCAATAAGCATTTGTTTTCAGAAGTTTTTATTTATTGGCTTTAAAATGTGTTTATTATGATTAGAACATGGCAAATTAAACAATAAGGAATTTATTTTCCATAAGAACCATGTATTTTTTTACAACCTAAGTAAAGTTTTGTGTGAATTTTCGATCAAAAAAATCAGTTAAAACCAAACCTTTGTCTTAGAATCTGGCCCAGAATGGTAGTATCCAAAAGTAAAACAAATGAAAAAACAGATGAAGGTGTAAGCAAACTAGAACTTAAACTCATATATGGTATAGTTCCTGTGTTCTGATCTCACTAGTTATTGTCATCCAAAAAAAATAAAAACATTAATAGAAATAGCCTTATTGTCTAGATCTGTAAAATGAACATTTGAAAATAAGGCAATATTATTTCAGTGGAGTTATAATCCAGATATATATTCCACTTAAAAAAAAAAGTAGATAATTAAGCTTGTAGTCATATCTTGACTTTAAATACAATGAATGAGATATGATTTGTATTCATCAGCGTATGTATTTGTTTACATTCTGAAACCATTCCCATGCTATGCCTTGAAACTTCCTCAACATTAATTTTAGGGATGTTTGCAGAAATGTGGTTTTATAAATGATATGTACGCTCCATAAGAATAGTAATGTACTTGCAGTATCCTCCATTTATGATTACTCTTTCCACATTTAGACAACTTCTAGCTTTACATTTACGTAGGTGTGTTACTTTGACCAGATGAAATCTTTTATTGAGACTAGTTTTCGGAAGCAAGTATCAACTTCCTAAAAAGAAGAAAACAATTAAGCTAGTAAGTAAATGTACACATACTCATGTGCATACGTGCAAGCACAGTCGCACATAGCCTTCCTTATAGTATACAAGTACTTACTATAAACTGTTTCGCTATGTCACTAAGACAAACATATCTATTCTGATTAAGCAGCTTGCAGAAACCTGTAAAAACATATAAGCATTTATTTTTCCATTCTTGCCTTGTTGAAAATGTTGCGTCATGGGGTGATAAGTTGCTTTATGTACATCTCCGCCATTTCCCAAAGTACTTGAGTTAACGGGTACTTAGTAAATCTGTCTAGATCAGTCTAGCAGATTTCTGAAGAAAAGCTCGTATTACATTCTTTAAAACACCTTAATGGGTCTCTTCTTTCAATGCCATCTTGGGCCTACCGATTTTAAATTGCATATCCTGCTGTGGTTTCTACTACCTTTCTATGATTTTTATGTTCATTCATTTCTTACCGCATCTTCAAATTTAAGGCTAGTATATTAAATTCACCTTTTGTTAACTCATGCTGTCTTACATTTTCAATGACTAGTGCTATAAACCTTGCTCTGCTGTTTAAAACTTATTAAATCACATAGATATCAGTAGGCAGTAGTAAAAAGCATGTACTTTCGCCCAGGCAGGCATTTTTAGTAATGGAAAATCAATACAGCTGCTCTGGGAGGTATCAGTAGAAGTCCACACATTAGAGAAAAATATGTAACCATTAAATGAATTTCTTTGTTATTTTAAGTTTTCCAGTGAACATTTTAGTGGCTGTTTATTATGTCTAACAGCAGTAATCTGTGTCAGGATATGGCATTTTTAGCATTTACTTTAGTTTGGAACAGTCTGATTTTGAGTATGAAAGCAACATGATTAAATAAATATCAGTGATTAATTCCATCATAATATCAGCCTAATGTAGATTATGTCATTATGCAGTGAGATTATTATTTTATGAAAACAGCAAAACAATAAACTGTAACATACCTTTATGTGCAATTTATTCAATGAATTGTTTTATCTATCTTGAAAATTGGTCATTCATGGCATATGGGCAAGCTGTAGCATGGAATTAAGATTTTCCATCTGTGTAAAGCACACAGTTTGTAGTTTGCCTTTTTTTCATTGGCCTTTTCATCAGGTTTGCAAGTAACTGAAGGATCATTTGATAAAAAGAAGCCTGCAAATCACTTAAAATCTTAGTAAATTTGTAAACATGCCATATTCATTGTGTTACAATCAGTGGTGGGGTGTAGTATATACAAAAACAGGAAAGAAATACTTCCACTGGACATGGAGGTTTTGAAAATGTATGAATGAGGCTAGGCTTGTATAGGCCCTAGGGCCGATAGCCTAGCTATGAACCTATGAAGAGGAGTAGTGCTTTATATGACAAAATTCACACTCACCTTTTATTAACCATTGTGCACTATGTGAATGATATCCTGAATGCTGCATATCCTCAAGTAATATTTCTAGTCCAACTATAATGAGTACTGGAATGTCATTTTCAGTCTGTTTTCTTTTTTTTTTGTAATTTTTCTCTAACATGTCTGAAGAAATGTGTCTTTGTAAATTAATTTTGTTTTCCTAACCTCAGGTTAATTTTTCCCAGTCAGTTTCAAACTACTTTAAGTATAACATCCTAGGTACAGGACAGTTTTAAATGAAAAGTATATTGGAGCGTCATATGTAAACCCTGATTTGGTTCATAGGTAGGTACTAGGCTATCGGCCCAAGGGCCTACATAAGCCTAGCCAACAAGGTTCCCTGGCTTATGCCATCCAAGAAAGTTATTTTCCTGTGCCACTGTCGAGCAGAGACACAGAAGTGATCCCCAGGGTGTATTTCCTATTTCCCATCCACTCATCAAGATTTTTCTTGAAGAGTGCTAATGAAGAACTTTGCTTGGCATAGATGGGTAGCCTGGCATCACTTCCATTTGTAATAAGATCCAGACATCCCTGCTCAGCAATATAAAGCAGTAAAACATTAAGTACAGCTTCTGTGGATGCAGTAGCAGGGTGATTGTTTATATCTCTTTTTTTCATACACACGTTTTCTCTGTTTCAGGCCAAGATAAGGTTGAGTGACTCTTTGTCTTTAAGTTATAATGGATATGTATTTGAAGACAAATGAGCTCGTAAGTTATTTTGTCCATGGCCATTGTGTAATTACATAAATTGTTAGATCATTAATTTGCATAATTTACATGTGGCATACCTACGTATATGCACACATACCATTATATACTGATATCTAGAGACCCACCATGTAATCTGTTTAGTTTATTTATCAGACTACTTTGACAGTATTTAAGCTAGTATTACATGGTGCAGTGAGCAGTATAATTTGGAGATGAATATCAATGCAGCTCAGCTTATGTGCTAGTCTCAGAGTTATTTACGGTGCATTTTTTTGTTTACTGACCTTTTTCCTGCCATCTATCAATGATCATTATCTCCTTCCCACCCAGTCAAACAGTCCATTCACTTCATCATCAAAGACTGACAGATGGCTGTGAGGGGCTGTCAATTAGGCAACCATCAGGAACAGATGATTTGTTTTTATACATCACCCTAACCTTACCACTCATGTCCTGATCTGCCGCAAGGTTTAAGGTGCAAGGAGCATGCTCATCAAGGGCTTTGCCATCCAGTTCTGCTGGTGGCCTAACTCTACACGGCTACCTTGCCTCTCCAGAGGCTAGCCCTCACAGATGCTTCTGTGGACTCCTCCAGGGTTACTTCACGGGAATGAGAGCCATGACATGCCCCCTCCCAAGAATAGAGGCAAGCCACATGACTCTCTTCTTTCCTGTCACCTCTAACAGGTATCTGAACTGGTTTTCAAACATGAGTTGTGTGGGTTTTAGTAAGGCCTTTATCCCTCTGCACAATCAGAACAGGCCATTTTATGGTACATATTGAAAAGGTTTTGATGGAGTGCATTTTGGAAGAGGTGTGGCCAGAGAAAAAATATATCCTTTGAATTATTCCATACCCCTATTGGAAACGTAGTTTTGCACTAAAGTGTACTAAGTATTCTTTGCATGAAGCATTTGCATTTCATGGGGTATTTGCATTTACTTAAGAGGCATGGGGTAGTGCTTAATTACTTTCAGTTATACTAATGTAAGGCAGAACCCATGTATGAAATGTAACCAGTAAAATATCTTTAGAACTGTTGATACCGTATTCCCTCACTTTTGCAGAGAGTAGTCTGTACTGTAGAGTGAAACTGCTAGATGCATCCCCTCCCAAAACCTTATATTGCTTTAATTTAAGCTAATGTAACACATAAGCATATTCTGTTCTCACAGAACAAAGCCTGTCTGTTTAAAGCAATTCCCTCAGCAACTTTCTTCTGCTGAGACTGTTCTAACCCAGGGGAAAAAAATACTGTAATGAGGCTGGCCTCCATCTAAGGGAACATCTTTATTTATTTATTGGCATTTGTTTACCGGGAAAGTCCACTGGGCCAAGCAGAATCCATTTTCAGTGGAGGCCGGGGGAGAAAAGCTTCACAAGGCAGTTAGTGTAACTGTACATAATATTCAGAACAGTTAGGAAAAAACAAGAAGCATAGTACAAAACACCACAAAATACATAGGCTCATACTAGGCTATCTGCCCTAGGGCATTTATAAGCCTAGCCAGAGTGTGTTTGTCTTTCGCCACCCATTTTAAATTAATTTTGCTATGCCCTTTTTCGAGGTTAGTATACTGTGCCTCTGTCTAACAGTGACACAGAAGTGATACCCGGGGTAAACCTACGATCTCCCATCCACTCATCAAGATTCCTCTTGAAGAGAGTCAATGAGGGACTCTGCCTAACCTGGACTGGGATTTTATTCCAGAGTGAAGAGAGCCTCTGGGTTATGAATCTGTCCCTCCAGCATGTCCTATTTATTTCATTGCTGAAGTTCAAGTCTCTCGAGCACGTAGCTCGATGGGATTTGGATTAATAACCACTTCCAGGATTAGAACCCGCAACCATGTACACCATCCTCAGAGTATCCTACCACTAAGCTACCTGAGCAGTTGTGTCTTATAAAACACAAGTGGTACAGAGAAATAAGTTCAAGGGACATATAATAGTTTAAGCAGTACTATTCCATACAAATCAAGGTATATTGAAAGGATAGGTTAGTAAAATACTATGAAGCATGATTAATGAATTAGAATAACCATTAGGTAAACGTAGGTGAACATTCAATAGATGCACATATTAGTAGTAAGGAAATATTAGAAGGAAAGTGAAGTAAATAAAGGTGATATGAATTAAATATGGGGAATCAGGTTTTAGGACGATGAAAATTGGGCATCTACAGTGCCAGAGAGTGGAGGGATGTTGCCCGAGAGATTTTTTTGAAGGAGAAAACATTGCTGATGGTCATAATAGTTAATGGGAGAGCATTCCATAGTTTAGCAATAGAGAACGAATAGACCATTTGACCAGCTGGGAGGTTTGGTTTTATAACTTGGATGAGAAGCTGTTTTTTAGATCTGAGTGGTCTGTTGTGGTGATAGTGAGTCAATATGGAAGAAAGGGCTGGACAGTCTGATGGATTGTAAATGATTTTATGTGCTGTAGTTAATTGTAGGTATGTTATGTGATGTGGGAGTTTGAGCCAATTAAGTGAGTGTAAGGAAGAGCAGTGATGGGAGGAGTGTTTTGCATTGGCCGTGAACTTGGCAACTTTATTGTAATAGGACTCAAGCTTAGTTTATAGGGATGACTGGATATTGATAAGGAGTGGAGCACCATATAGGAGAGAAGGAAGGAGAAAGGTTAAGGCAAGAGTTTGTTTAGTAGAGCAGTTAAGAAAGTTTTTATGTCTATAGAGGGTGCCTACCTTTTGGTGTGTTTTTTTGATAGTGTTATGGACATGGAGGTCAAAAGTAAGGATTTCGTCCAATATAATCCCTAGTAATTTTGTATGAGTGACATGGATTCTGGATATATGGTAAAATCTGTCTTGTTTACAAGAGTGCATTTCTTGGGGGTAAATAGCAGTTTGGTCTTGTTAGGTTTTAGGGAAAGATGATTATTGGTCATCCAAATTTCAGTAGAAGTAGAGGCATTTTGGGTTATTTGCAAAAGTTCGGTGCTAGAGTTGGCAGAGCAGATAATGGTGGAGTTAAATTGTTAAATTAGCAGCCTTCTAATGAAGTTAGCAAGCCTCTGGTACATGCTCCCCAAAAAAAGAAAAAATAACTGCTGTAACAAGTATTTTTTCTACTGCATTTAGCATTGTATAACTCATGATATGATGTTGTCCTTCTCATTCTTCCTGACTGATGGTTACAGATCCAATTCTCAGATCTGACTCGGACGTATTTTCCAGACTTCAGATCCTAAACTCAAGCTCCTCCTTCTTCCCATAATGCAGTACTCTACCTCTGACTACTCAGATCTCGTTTGCTGCCTCAGGCTCCAGACGCAGACTTCCTAGTTCTCACGCTGCAGTTGTTTAATCACCACCTTTTTACATATAAGTGATTTCCAATGATGTTTATTGATTGCCAGAAAAATATGCATTAATGTATATGTTTAGTGCTTATTAGAAGCTAAAAGGGTTAACACATTTCATTCTATTTTATGTACAGCTTAATTCTGTATGAAATTATAAGATGCTTTTTCAAACTGCAGTATGCTTTCTGAAATTGCAAGATGCTCTCTGACCTAGTATTTGCTAGCACAGCAAAATTCATGTTTATGCCTTTTGGAAATGTACTGAGAAGCAGGTGATTATCTGCTAGGTCAGGAAAATGAATGAATAGTGAATGAATAGAACAATACTGTTTTCTATAATGTGATTGAATATGAACAATCAGCCTTGTTCGTGTTATGAGAACATGCACAGCTGCAGAAAAGAAGAGATACATCAAACAAAAGACTGCTTGAAGATTCTGTACTTGCTTTGTGCTCGAATTAGCCATAGTACCTTGAATGGTAACATAACATAGTGGGAAGTTGTATCTAACCGGTGGTCATCAAGGCCACGTTGTTTTTCTTAGGAAGTTTTTCACAAAATTGATAGTACAAGCAGAAAATCATGGACAAACAGCTGCTATGAAGTAATGATGTTAGAACTTGTGATCTGTTACGTCAGCTTGGTAGGCAATGTCTTGTTAGAAAATGTATAAAGATGGTTTTACTTCTGGGTTTTAGTTAGACAAACTCTGTATTAGCACGTTTTTGTCTCCTTGCTGCAAGATTAAAGTGCCTTAACCTGAACCTGCTGTGTATTGATCTTTTTGAAGTTAATTTTTCCTTTGACAGATTGGTCCTTCGGACCGGAAACTCTCGCTCTAGCTCAGGTCAGATGGGCCCGGTGGCATGAAACCGTACCGGTTCTTCTGCTCTGAAAGACCTCTGACTGAATTGTCGTTCAAAAGAGGCCAGCCACTGTTTCTGATCTGCGTTTGGAGGACGAGTCAACGGTTCCATCAGTGAGACAGTCAATCATGGAGGCTCGGGTAAGGAGGAATTTACCTTTTCTCTGTTTTAGATCAGGGACTTGTTACAGTATTTGTTTTTGTCAGGGAGATTTGCGTTGTACAAATCAGGGACAAAAAAGATTGCTGTCTTGTCATAGATCAGGGAAACAGGATAGGTAGGCAGTTATTCTAGATAAACTGTGAAAAAGAGAAATCGTGGTACCACGTGATAAGAAGGGTTACGTAACATTTTCTAAGTTAAGACAAATGGGAAATAAGTGCACAAAAAGATCCCGAGATCTGCCATTAACCGAAGACGCGAAATATATGCAATTACAACGTGCCGACAATATTAGGTACTATACAATATGGGTTAATAAATACAAATTTGATGGCAAACTAGAAAAACCTTCACTTATCAAACTTGTCAAACAGCTTAAAACCGACGCAAACGGTCAGGTAAAAAAGCAATGTCAATTAGGCATTCCCCAGGCACACAGGTGGCTTGAGGAAGCAAACCGCAGGGAACAATGTTTTTAGATAAAGAAGACAATAACTTGGTAATAGCTTTGGCCCCTCCGCCCCCTCTGCTTCCCTTACCAGAATATGAAGCGAGTGGACAGACTGATCCACCTCCGCTATACCCAACTGTCCCTGCGAAACCAAAACCATTTGTCAGAGATCCTGTCGAGACTAGGTCTCGAACACGTAAAACAAGGGGGGATATGGAGTTATACCAAATGAATGGGAATTCATGGGCTATGAGCGAAGAAGAGATATGTCCGCTCATAGAAGTACCAAATCCTCAGGCAGGACAGGAAGGGCAGGACCCAACTATCCTGGTATATAGACCGTGGACACCGGAGGACATCCGGAAAGCCACAGAGGGAATTCCCCATCCAAAAGTTAATTTTAGAAAATTCTTAGAAGACTTACAGGGCATGAGGTTAAGTTACCATTTAAATGGAGAAGAAGTACTGAAAGTAGTCAGACAAATCGTAGGTCCAGATTGGCACATGATTAGTGGCAACTGGAATCCCCGTGACGCAGAACATAAGCCACTCCCACATAGTAACGCAGAGCTGGATAACAGAGTGAAAGGTCTGACAGACCGAATCTCTGAGAAATGGAAGCCTAGGCTGACTGGACTTGCATTAATCAATGCATCCAACAAGAAGGTGAAACTGTTGATAGATATTATGCTAGATTATTAGAATGTTTTAATAACCATTGTGGAATGCAGGTACCTGAAGACCAAACACATGATTCCCCATATGAGCAGCAACTAAAGAATGCATTTTTGAAAGGTAGTATTGCACCCACTAGTAGTTTTATTACAAAGCACATGGTAGATCACCGTACAAGTAGATTGCAGTCATTACTTGAATACGCAAGACATGCCGAAAGGCATTTTAATACCAAAAAGAAAAAGAAAGCCCAAGTATTTGCTGTAGAAGACGGAGCAGAAGTTTATGTAGTACAGTCCGGGAAAAAAGGGCACGAAAAATGCCCAGGGAAACAAACAATCGGATAAGCGATCAGAGGAGTTTGAAGAGAGAAAGAAAAGGGGTGAATGTTTTAAATGCGGGAAAAAGGGACATTTGGCAAGGGATTGCAAGCAAAATAGGAAGTTAGCCACGGAAAATAAGGAGGGTGAGGACTGACTATATGGTAGTCAGGAATCACTAGAAAGAAATAACCAAGGAGAGACAAATGTGAATGTGATAGAGGGAGCAGAGGATGTGATAGAAGAAATAGAGGACGTGCAAGAAATCACAGATAATGAAGAAAATGAAATTTTGGATTTAGCATTATTGAGCCTAGAGCTCTACTTAGCAGACACAAAACCAGAAGTTACACTTCTGGTAGAGGGGAGGGAAGTTAAATTTCTGTGTGACTCAGGGGCATCGCGAACCCTGATACATCCTTCCAAACTACCAGAAAATTCAGAATCACTTGATTATATATTAGTGAAAGCAGCTAATGGACAGTTGTATCAGGAGCCACTCTCCAATAACATAGCAATAACTGACCCTGTTTCAGGGATGACCCAGAAGAGCCAAATTGTTGTTTCTGCAAAATGCCCAGTAAATCTTTTGGGCAGAGACCTTATGCAGATATTTGGCATAGCAGTAGTTCCAACCATGCAGGGTATGGAAGCACAGCGACAAATGGATACTTTTGTAGTGCGACCGGAGGGTGAAACATTTTATTGGTACAGCCAGGACTTGGTTACGACTGGTCCAGGGGCAGTAACTGAAGAACTGATGAACGTAGCCATCAGTAAGTCCCCCTCCCTTGACACTGATAAACAGCATTTGTTGCATTGTACTCTATATTACTGTAGCACACCAGGACCTGATAAAGAATATGAGCAAGAACTGTTTAGAAACCATGCTAACAGATTAGTATTGCGTAATCTGTACTGGGACACAGAAGGGAACAGTGTAGTTAGCTGTTCATTGCCCCAGGAATTCCTAGCACTTTATAAATCTAATCGACTACCACATGTCAGTTTAACTAAGAACAAGAATGTGAAGTGGGCAGACCTAGGAGAAAAAGTCACAAGGTGGGAAAAGAAGACAGAATTAGAACTGTCAGAACAGGAAGTACAAAAGCAGAAGTTGAATTGGGTAACACAGACCCACCCAGCTGTGCACTTGCAGGCAAGTGAGGACAGCTGATTAGCACTCTTACTAGAAGAGGAAGAAAAAGCCTTACGAGGCATACCAGAAACTCTCTGGTCAACAGGAAAATCAGATGTAGGACTTATTCGTACAGCGGGACCAGTTACTATCATGCCAAAATCAGCATTCAGACCACAGAAGAGACAATATCCTTTAAGAAAAGATGCAGAGGTAGGAATCAAACCTATAATAGCAGCTTTACGTAAGGAAGGAGTACTGGTAGACTCTCCTGATTCACCATGTAACACACCCTTATTTCCTGTTAGAAAAGCAAATGGAGAATGGCGTATGGTCCAAGATTTACAAGCTGTAAATGACGCAGTAATACCTAGAGCACCTACGGTGCCAGATCCACACACCTTATTGAATGATTTAAAACCTCAACAGAAGTATTTTTCTGTGGTAGATATTAGCAATGCGTTTTTCTCAATACCGATACACCCTGCAGCCAACATTGGTTTGCATTTACATTTCAGGGGAAAAGGTATACATACACGCGACTACCACAGGGATATTGTGAGAGCCCAACAATATTTGCACAGGAAATGGCAAGTAACTTGGCGGGATTTATCCCTCTGAGAGGCAGTCAGATTTTACTTTATGTAGACGACATTCTGCTGGCAGCCCCCACCCAGCAAGAATGCAGAGAAGAAACCATAGCATTACTACAATTTCTAGCCACTTAAGGACACAAAGTAAACAAAAACAAACTGCAGCTTTGGAAAAAGCAGGTTAAATACCTGGGATATGTAATATCCAAAGAAGGCAGAATATTAGATGAAGACAGGAAAATAGCAATTTTACAAGCACCCAAACCAACTTCCAAGAAGGAAATGATGTCCTTCCTAGGCACGACTAATTTCTGTCGGAGTTGCATTCCAAACTACGCTCTGGAATCTGCTCCACTGACCAACCTAATATACAAGAAGCCTATGGCAGCACAAAATTTATTACAATGGACACCAGAAGCAGAATCAGCTTTCTGCAAACTGAAACAACTGATAGCATCCTCATTAGTTTTAGGATTACCAAACTATCATAAACATTTTTTCCAAATTGTAGATTGTAAGCAAGGTTACATGACATCAGTGTTAACACAGCAGCATGGGGATAAGCAACACCTTATAGCTTATTATTCATCACAACTGGACCCAGTGGCGCGATCCCTGCCTCACTGTGTACAAGCAGTAGTTGCAGCTGCAATGGCAGTACAGGCTTCAGCCTCAGTAGTGTTGTTCCACCCTCTCACATTGAGAGTGCCTCATGCAGTCATGATTATTTTACTGCAAGAAAAAGTAGCATATCTTTCTCCTGCTAGACATCTTTCCTGTATGACTATACTGTTGAGCCAACCTCATATGACAATTGAACGATGTACAATTCTAAACCCGTCTACCTTGCTTCCGACCCCTGCAGATGGCACACCACACAGCTGCCTGCAGGAGATTGAGCAAAAGACACTGCCTAGAAAAGATCTAATGGATGTTCCCTTGGATGATGCTGAGGTGACATATTACGTGGACGGCTCATGCAGAAGGGATCCTACAGGACAGAATCTAGTGGGGTATGCAGTAGTTTCTGATACTGAGATTTTAGAAGCAAAGTCTTTACCACACAGCTTATCTGCACAGGCAGCAGAATTGATTGCTTTAACAAGGGCATGTACCTTGGCAAAGGGTAAATGTGTGAACATTTTCACTGATAGCCAGTACACTTTTTCTACTGCACATGTTTTTGCGCAACAGTGGAAAAATAGAGGAATGATAACATCTACTGGCAAACCGATTAATCATGCGCAATTTATTTTGGATTTGTTAGAATCTATTCAGTTACCTCAGAAAGTAGCTATTTGTAAATGCATAGCTCATACCAAGCAACAGGATAGGATTTCAAAAGGTAATGCGAGAGCTGACACAGCTGCAAAGCAGGCAGCTACAGCTTCAGAAGTATTTCTTTTGATTGAGGAATTACAACCTTCTGAAATTTTAGATTTAGAAATGTTAAAAACAATGCAGACACTTACTACGAACATAGAGAAACAGAAATGGGTAAAACGAGGAGCAGTTCTTGAGAAGGGGCTGTATATCTCCAAGGAAGAAAAACCGATTTTGCCATCTAACTTGTTTAGATATGCAGCTTTGTTGAACCATGGGCAGTGCCATGTCTCAACAGGAGGGATGGTACAGTTAGTGAATCGAGTGTTTACAATGTATGGATTTACAATCTGCACAAAACATTTTTGTGCAGCATGCCATGTTTGTAACAGGCATCATGCACAGGGGGCACTGAAGCCTAAGCAGGGGAGTTTCCCTACACCACCATACCCGTTCCATACTATTTGTATGGATTTTATAGAACTAAACAAATGCGAAAATAAAAAGTACTGTCTTGTCATTATAGATATGTTTTCCAAATGGGTGGAGGCTTTTCTGACCAAACATCCAGATGCAGCTACTGTTGCAAAAGTCCTCGTTAAAGAAATTATTCCTAGATCTGGCACACCGGAAAAGATCTACAGTGACAATGGCACACATTTTGTGAATCTAACCATACAACAGTTGAGTCGATATTTCTGAATTTCTTTAAAGAACCATTGTGCATACCACCCCCAATCCGCAGGATTAGTAGAGAGGCATAATGGAGTTTTGAAAAACAAACTTAGGAAATTGATTAGCGAGACACAGAAGAACTGGGTGCACTGTCTGCCTCTGGCATTGTTGAGCATGAGAACTGTTCCAAATGCAAAGGGGTTAACTCCTTTTGAAATACTGTTCGGGAGGGCATATTATATACCTCAGTGGAAACCTCTCATGCCTGCAGACCAGGAGGCTGACAGTTCACTTGCAGAGTATATGATGTGACTTTTGAATAACAAACAACTTCTGCAGTTAAATTCTGTTTCAGATAAAGAGCAGACCAGACCATCGGAAGCAGTAGTACAACCAGGGTCGTGGATCTGGGTGAAGGTCGTGAAGAAAAGAAATTGGAGTTCTCTGAAGTGGGAAGGACCATTCCAAGTTTTGCTGGCAACACCCACTGCAGTCAAGATAGCTGAACGTGTGTCTTGGATCCATTTGATGCACTGCAAACTGGTCAGGAACTTTGAACTGGACAAAAACCTTGTTACTGTTATACAACGAGAACAAGAATGACCACGGATAGAGTAAACAGGGATGTAGAACAACCTCAGAAAAATTGCATGATCATCCCGTTAGCTATACTGGTAACAATGATCTTTTTGCTGTGGCCTTTCCTTTTTTCAGCCACATGAGTTGAACTGAACAAACGTGATGCGTTACTCATAGACTGGCATCCAAACTTTAACACTTACCAAGCAATTAAATATGTGTATGCTGAGACTTTTAATGTTTCAAACTGCTGGATTTGCACAGCTATACCAGCAGCATATGGGGGATTATTAATGACTGCTGTCCCCCTAGGGGTCAATGAGACCTGGGAAAATTTGATTTTTGATACTACACCTGTGAAATCACAAGACAAAATAGCATTGTACCTACCTGTTACACAGAAAGGAATTGTATGTTTTTATAAAAATGACACTATTCAGGTGGGTTGGAGCAATTGCAATGTGACTGTTTCTTATAAATGTTATATTAAGGCTAATAAGGCAGAAACCATTTGTGATGCAAACTATGACTCATATCTTGAGAAAATGCAAAAAAACTGTTAGTGAAATACAGCATAATCCTGTTCTTTTGAAGCAACTTTCTATCATTGATAAGAAAATGTTTCATGCAAGGCAAGTGTATATTAATACTAAAGTAGAAAATTGTTATTTTGTTTGTGGGAAAAAGGCATACAAATGGTTACCTGAGAACTGGTTGGCAGTTGTTTTTTGGGTTACCTGGTTCTGGCCATACGACACACTGCAGCTTTGCCTCGAGGGAAAATTCGAAATGTCAGAGAGGTCAGCAGTAAACCTGGAAATCCAGTCAAGAGACCCGAGAATCCAATGGGACTAATTGAAGCAGGATGGAGAAACCATAATTCTGTGAAGAACAAAGATAAACTAACACACATGGACTTGAGTGACACTATTATATCATGGGCAGGCATAGCCCCTGCATATGGCGCAGTAAAATCGAATTGGGAACTGAGAAAACTGTCCAAACTTCTCGAAGTTATGAGCAATGCAACTTTTTCTGCTCTCGAATTAGTGGCTGATGAACTAAATGCTATGAGAACTGTGGTGCTTCAAAACCGCACGGCTCTCGACTTCACCCTAGCGGCGAGAGGTGGTACATGCGCTTTAATCAAAGATGAGTGCTGTTCGTATATTCCTGACAACCAGCATGAGATAAACGATCATCTTGAGGTGATCCAGTAAGTGTCAGCCATGACCAAACCAGGCCCAAACCCTCTGACGGACTTTTTCCAGAAATTGTTTGGGGGGTGGGGTTCCATCCTAATGAACATCCTGATTGCCATTTGTGTGGGATTACTCCTATTAGGAGCATGCATTTGTTGTGGTATTCCTTGCATGAAAAAATTAATCAAAGATTTTATAGACATGACAGTTTCTGAAACTTTGATTCAAAGTACTGAAATTGAAGAACTGTTGAAGAGTTAAACGCTTTCATAAGTTTAAACTGAATGACTCTCTTAACTGCAAATTCTAAACAGAAAGAGGTTAGGAGAAGAAGCAACTGTTTATGCTTTTGAAAATAGAATAAAAGTATTAACGGGGTAAATGTCAGAAAAATATGCATTAATGTATATGTTTAGTGCTTATTAGATGCTAAAAGGGTTAACACATTTCATTCTATTTTATGTACAGCTTAATTCTGTATGAAATTATAAGATGCTTTTTCAAACTGCAGTATGCTTTCTGAAATTGCAAGATGCTCTCTGACCTAGTATTTGCTAGCACAGCAAAATTCATGTTTATGCCTTTTGGAAATGTACTGAGAAGCAGGTGATTATCTGCTAGGTCAGGAAAATGAATGAATAGAACAATACTGTTTTCTATAATGTGATTAAATATGAACAATCAGCCCTGTTCGTGTTATGAGAACATGCACAGCTGCAGAAAAGAAGAGATACATCAAACAAAAGACTGCTTGAAGATTCTGTACTTGCTTTGTGCTCGAATTAGCCATAGTACCTTGAATGGTAACATAACATAGTGGGAAGTTGTATCTAACCGTTGGTCATCAAGGCCACGTTGTTTTTCTTAGGAAGTTTTTCACAAAATTGATAGTACAAGCAGAAAATCATGGACAAACAACTGCTATGAAGTAAAGATGTTAGAACTTGTGATCTGTTACGTCAGCTTGGTAGGCAATGTCTTGTTAGAAAATGTATAAAGATGGTTTTACTTTCTGATTTTAGTTAGACAAACTCTGTATTAGCATGTTTTTGTCTCCTTGCTGCAAGATTAAAGTGCCTTAACCTGAACCTGCCGTGTATTGATCTTTTTGAAGTTAATTTTTCCTTTGACATTGATCATTTCCTTACTATCTGCTATCCTCCCTCTTGTAAATAAACTTTATTGCAGAATAGAACTGTTCTTCTTCTTCTTCTTTACCTCAGGAATCATTGGTGCCTTTTTTCCACCCTGTAAGTTCTTTCCTAGATATTGAGGTTTCCTATTAACCATGTTTTGGTTTTGGTACCTTCATTGAGCTGTATTCCTATGTATTTGTCCCTTTAAAAGGATGTTGCTGTTGTTCTTTCTTCCTCAGAGCTTATATGGTTGTCTGGCCTTTATTTCTCATTCATTGGTTTTGCTCTCCCACCATCCAGCACTTTATGGCTGTCAGCTTAATGATGGGCAGATGTCCTCCTTCAGTGTTTTACTCTGGTGCAATGTTTTTCTTGTGCATATGTGGTGCTTCTGATAGGAGGTAGGATGGTTATATGTGGAAGATGAGACCTGAATTTAGTGTGGAGGTTCCTTTTCAGCACTAATGGTGGTCTTATCTTTTACTCGTCTTCCTGCCAGTCAGTGATCTTTCTGGACGTTCATCCTGAACATTTGGGGCTTCAGAGTTCTGTACTCTTTACTTGTGTGTGCTGATTTAAAAAGATAAAATAAATAAATAATAACAGAACAATAATATTAGTGAAATAAAAATGCAAAGGAGAGCTTGTTTGGGGCTTCAACCCCCCCACCATTATTAAAAGAAACAAACAAGGCTTTAACCCCCTGTGTGTTACAGAAATAGACCACCCTCTACTTCCACCTCTTGGTTTAGCAGCTCTCCAGGCCTCCTTCAGATCCTTACTCATCCTCAGATCTGTTAGGTTGGTGCCATGTTCTTCCGTTTTTCAGTCTCTTCTCTCTCGGATCTTGGTTTCTCCATTCGGATCTGATCTGAAAAAAAAAATTTTTTCTAGGATCCTAGAACTGGGATCTGTTACACTATTGACTACTTCGGGAAGACATATCAGCTCTCAGATCTGATGCCTTGGATCCGAGGGTTCTAGGTAAAAGTGGTTTCCTCGGATCCAAGACGTTGGACTGGTGCAGTCTTCGACAATGTACTTCTCAGATCTGAAACCCATCATCAGATCTGAGCTGATGGGCCACAGTTCAGACAGAGCAGTTTTAAACTACATTTCCTTGGATTCTAGGCATTGTTCCAACAGAGATAGTGTCAATTCCCTCTCAGATCCAAATTGCTGTCTGATCCGAGCTGTTGAGCTGGTGCATTTCCTAGCAAGGACTTCTTCAGATCTCAAGACTATGATCCCACTGTTCGGTGCCAGGCACTGCTCGGACCCGAACCCCCCCCACTCTGTGATGATGAGCCAGTACTGTCTATCAGTCTTCTTAGAACCTCTGAGTCAGTGCTGCTTCTTTGGATCCAAAGCACCCTCTAAACCGAATACCTCCTGGCTATCATCCCCTTTTCCCAGCATAGAGGTCTGGTCAGCTCTTACCGGACTGGATTTGTACAAGTGCTCATCCATTATGTTTTTCTGGTCCGGGTTGCCGTTCCTTACCCATCCTCCCACTAGGATTTTGATACTAACCCCCCTTCCCTAAAAGCCTTTTTGGTGGTGTCTTGGCCATTCTCTTTATTGTCGCCTCATTTAAGGAACTTAAACAGGTCGAAGTTATCCTTTCTAGATGGCCATGACTAGATTGTTCCACTTGCCCCATGGGCTGCTGTGTACCCTTTGGGTCTTTTCTTGTGCTGTTTCCTACCCCACAAATAGGGCTCTTGGGAAGTATGGCTTCCCTCTCCCTGGCAGATGGCATGATGGTGTAGCTGAAAGGTCTGCATCTTGTCCTCTGTGGGCTGCTTTGCTGGAATGTATTCATTATTTCCTCCTTATAGCTTCACTTCTCCTTGGACTCATTGCACCTGTGGTGGCCACAGGAATATTTCCAATGCATTTCTCCTTGCCCCCAGCTTACACCCTTACCTCAGGGACTAAAGTTACTACACTAATTACTACCTCTGTTTCAGTCCATCCCACTTCCCTTCACTAAGCTTGGGATGTATTATTTAAGGAAACAAGTCCCTTTTTCCCTCATGTGATTCTAACTGCCCATGGACACAGTTGGGAGAGGGCATTTTCTTAATGTCACCTTGTCTTTCAGGACTCTGCCTGGGTAATAAGCATACTACCTAGAGGTTATTCCCTTGCCTTCTTGGACACCAGAGTTCTGGAGGGCAGGGACGCTGCCCATCCTGCTGCTTTGCATAGGGATGTTTGGATGTGCTCTGTAAGTCTACGCAAGACTTACTGTCACATTCAGTGGGCAGGTATTCCAACAGATTTGGAGTTTCCATCTGGGAGCCTGTTGCTTCTGGTTCAGAGCTCAGATCTTCAGGCTTACCTCAGTTTCTGCTAGGCATTACATATTCATGACAGTAGTGGCTGCTCATCTGTGGTTCAGAGAACTTCAGGTCTCCTCTGCATCTGAACAGCTGCTACCTCACTGATCCAACCAGGTATCAGCATTTGCAAAGCGGAGATTACTTGTTTTAGGCTCCAGCTCCCAGGGTGTTACTATGAACCTGGCATAATCGGGGACCTGCATTCCTCCTTGACTTACAATCTCAACCCCTGTTGTTCCCCCTTCTTTTCATTAAGTTCGAAATGTATGATATAAAGGAAAGTCAATTCCCCATATGGCTCTAACCATCTCTGAAGGCAGCCAATTAGCGTTACCTTCTAAATTACTGGATTCCTGACCAGCTTTACATGTATGCCTCATTAATAAGCATAGCACCCAGAGGTTATTCCTTTTTGGTCCCTTTATACCTTCTCAGAAGCCTAGGTCCTGAATGGTCATGGCTCAGTCCATCCTACTGTTCTGGGCTAGGATGGTCAGTCATGCTGTATATACTCATGGGACCCTGGCTATTGCATCAGCTTAAATGGGCGCTCCAGGAGATATCAGCACTTCCAGATGGGGGCCAGTTATCTTTCTTTTCAGAGCTCTGCACTGTGAACTTCCACATTTCCCACAATGTTTTTCCGTGCACATGGCACTAGCTACCTTCATCCGTAATTCAGAGAATTTAGAGTGTACTTCGTGTTCCAATGTTTGCCACCTTCCTACTCCAACCAGTTGTCAGCTATTACTCACTGGCATTTACCTGTCTTAAGTTTACAGATTTTGGGGCATTGCTATAAAATGGGCAATTAAATTGATTGCCGATGCAAAACAAAATTTATAAGTTGTCATTTGAATGCCCTAAGGCCTGGCATGGTCTAGTGATAGAGCACCAGGCTTCCAAGTACAGGTATGTGACCTTCAGGCCTGCAGGCCCTAACTATTCTTTAGCTTCATCTCTGCGCATTCTTCTGTGGTCACTATCTGTTTCAGCACTTTATTTTGCATCATCCCCTATCTGCTCCTATCAGACTGACAAACATTTGCAGGTCCCATTTATGATGGTGGACTCAAGCAGATCCAACAGTCGATAGACATTTCACCCTCCCCCTCTGTTCAGCCACTTATCTATTCTTATTTATGTAGCATCTTTCCTCCTCCTCCTCTCCTTTCCACCATTTAGAAGTCATGAGGTGGTACTTGCTGTCCCCAGCCAGGGAGATTAATTTTGCTAGTGCCTGTGCTACCCCGTCCCCTCTGATAACATTTTTGATCGCGAATGGGACATTCACTATCCTATCTGTCATGTAGGGAGACCATAAAGGCGTGACAATCAGTGATCTTCGTAAACAGTGGTCAAGCTACAACATACATGGTATGTGAATTGAATGCCTTGCCAGACAGCATTAAAGGGTCTAGTCTGAGTCCTCATCAGTGGCCTTCCATCAATTGTTAACCAGGTTTTTAGCCATTGGGGCCAACATGATCACTAGCTTCTTACTTCCTCCTGCAGTTACCCATGCAGCAAATACCTTTGTCCAATTCCCCCTGTTGGGGACACTTCCTAGGGATACTAGTTTACTCTTGGCCTCTTGGTCTCTTTGATGCCTTTACCAATTGACTATTGATGTCTGGGTTTCTACAAAGCCAGCAAGTCATAGACCTCTCTTCTTCCTTGCTATGTCTAGGCTCATCTACCATGGTCTTTCTCTGTCTGTCTCTCTCTCTCTCTGCTTTCTTTCTTCTGTCTCTTTTGGGTATTCCCTGGATACCCTCCATGGTGTCTGGAGCTTTCATATCTCCCTTAGTAGATCTTGCTTCTGGCTTGTTGTGACCTAAAACTAACCGAATGGTGTTTTCTTTCCAATGCTTGTAAGACACTACATGCTAGTTTCCCTCATTTTATGACGTAAGTCAGCAGGTTTACAACCTCTGCCTTCAGCTACTCCAATAGAAATGAATCGTATATGCTTAGATATGAATAAACTTAACATTTTAGTAAGCAAAACAGATAAAATGAGACCATCCATACTGGCTCTGTACAAATGTTAGTGCCAGTAGTAGCAGTATTGTCACTGATTATAACACTACTCTATGCCAGTACAGTCATATATTTACTGAGTAATGTCAAATAATTTAGCAAATAACTTGCTTATTTGGATTTCTTTAATTACCCTTATGTCTAAAGCAACCACAAAAATCTATTCAGCTAGCGATCTGCTTTCCAAGTCAGCACTATAATTGTGAATACCTCCAAAGAAGTTCAGAAAATTGGTCTAACTATATATATTCTCCCATTCCGTAAGCCAGGTGGGGTCTAGCCCCACTACCTCGCTGGATTACAGATGATATTTCTATTCCTAATTTATTAAGGTTTGCATTGGCCTCACCATTTTTAGCCCACTCTCCGAGATCTATGGCCATTTCATCTGTTTCTCCATGACAACTTCCTTTCATGGTGAGATATAGGGATCTACATTATGTATTTATATTTTGTTTAGTGGACTGACTATGTGGAAAATCTGGCCAGCGGTTTATTCCCCTCTCTTCCTCCGCTGATTCTCCTGCAATGGGTTAGATTGGTCCTAGCTCCCTTGGCCACTCTCTCCTTTCTAGGACTATTTTCTTAACATTCCTTCTACACTTCTCTTTGATGCCTCTCATACAGTAATTTGTATCTTTACTTGTATTCTGGTGATGCTGTACAAACAAGGCATTGTTTCCAGAAACAAACCTTCCTTTGTTTTGACGGTGTGCTTGCACATCTTTCCTTGAGGACCTCCCAAGAATTATCAGTGAGGAATGATAAAATCATATTTAGGAGTTATGTACTTACCTTACCATAACTTGGTATATTTGTTGTCTTTCCTCATTCTTCCTCACCTTTCCTCCCAGCCATCCCCCGACCTTACTTCTTCTAGTAGGATATTAAACTTTGAGGCAACCTTGAATGCTAAAGTTTCAGTCTGCCCCTTTTCCTTATCTGTTCTGTTCCTATAATTCAGTAGATATAGGCAGCAAACTCAGTCTGAGTAGTCAGAGGTAGAGTGTTTCATTATGGGAAGAGGGAGGAGCTCGAGCTTAGGATCTGAAGTCTGGAAAACACGGCCAAGTTGGATCCGAGGATCAGATGCATAACCATCAGTGAGGAAGAATGAGGAAGGACAACACATATACTAAGTTACGGTAAGTACATAACTCCTAATTCCTTAACCAGTTAGAGGCAGCTTTATGTCTCCTAAATCAAGGGTGTACTTTTGTTAAATATGCCCTAGTTATGTTCATTACTTTAATCCATGAGATAGTTTTTTTTTTCTGCTCTGCCTAAATCCTCCGCCATAGTTCAGCCCACTTCATTCACCCTTGATAAGCTCGGGCTCACTCCATTCCCCTACCTGCCTCCAATCCCATCCTCCCATGTCTGCTTTTATACTCTCCTGTCCCCACTTATCATCCATACCAACCTAATAACATTGCAGTATTTTGCACCAATAGTACCCACTTCCTTAACTAGCCCCTCCCCTTACTGAACACTGCATTCTTCCAACAATAAGTCTTAACATTCCTAAGCACCCTGGAGAATATTAGGGTCCAACCTAACACTCTCATACTGGGAGACTTCAACTACCCCTCCATTAACTGGGAAAACTACTCATGTACCAATACACTTGCCCAACACTTTCTGGAATTCATTAATTCCAATGCCCTGGACCAGCTCGTTCTTACCCCCACTAGAGGTAACAACATCCTTGACCTGGTCATTACTAACATGGGCGACCATTGCTGTACACCAATAGTCAACTCCTCCCTGGTTAGATCCGATCACAAGCTAATCACCTTGGAAATCCACATCCCCCCCCAACAGCACTCATCTGTACAACTAAGACTATTGAAAGGTTGCAGAAATTAACACAGGAATCCATCCACTGTATAGAAACTTGGTTCAATACCTCCCAGCATCTATTGAACCCCTAAAAACAAACTTCTCTAAAAACATTCCAAGAGAACAAACCCAACTTTACAATAATTTGTTCAACACAACTGAAACTGTTTCATACTCCAGGTTGTTAGGAGTAGTAACTGATGAAAATATGATATTTGGTATTTATATAAAAGAAAAAGTAAAAAAAAAATGCATCAAAAACTTGGTCTCCTCTATAGAATTAACCCATTTTTAACTGAAGAAGCAAATGTACTTACAGCTATAGCATACCTACTTCCAATCCTTCTGTAAGGGGTCCTCATAGTATCAGTCAACAGATCACCCAAATGAGCCTAGTAGAATAGTGCTGTAATAAAACTGCAAAAGTCACAGCGAACCTACCGTACAAGTCACACCATTGCTTAGCCCTAGAAAAACTCTTCTGGTTAGAAGACCCTCACTGCTTGTCTTACTCTCATATGAATGTGACCCATACTCTAATCCACAACCCTGAAAAATGCCCAAGCTTAGGCAATATAATTACTCGACATATTCTAAATAGAACCCTATGATCAAGTGATAAAGACTTATTAAATATGACCTAATCAGTTAACTCAGCAGGAGACCCTCTGTTCTCATATCATGTCTCAAAACTGTGGAATGGTATTCTATTCATTCCCTGTAAGAGTAGACTCTTCACCCAAATCTGTTAAAAAAGTCCTAAAAATGTATCTCATGGATAATTGGACTTGATCTTGTTCTACCCTGGACTAAAATACTGTTTCTTCTCATTTATTAATTACTGCAGCTTTTCTTTTCTTTGAAGTGCAGCTGACATTCTATGCTTTCTCTATAATTACTACATCTTCTCCTCTGGCTATTGTATTTCCATGATATGCACAGGGACAGGTGGTGCTGGTCATAGACTCGCTCTGTGAATAATGACCACCTAATCAAGGTAATTTAGGGAACATGCTTATAACATGGCTAGGCTTGTAAAAGCATTAGGGCCATTAGCCTAGTAACTTCCTATGAAACTGTGATACTACCTGTGATGATGTGAGGAAGTGCCAGCTGTACCAGAGGGAGTAGGGCAATGTGTGTGTCTAACATATGCCAGCATAGCTAGCCAGAGTTTTGTAAAGAATTATATCTCATTTGAATATCAGACTGATTTGTACAGATGCTTGTATTAAAGTGTATCAACAGTGGGTCCTGCTGGACAAAAAGAAATATACATTTATGTATTAGACTGTATTGTTGTAACTTAACTGATGAAATGTATATATTTTAACAGAGGTTACTGGAAGGGGAGTGGTTAAGTTCACCCCAGATACTCTTAAAAAATAGTCTGAAATTAAATGACTTGGTTTAGGCCATAAAGATTCTATCTCAGAGGTCTGAATGCAGCAAGAGACAGAGTGTCTATGAAAAGCCTTTCTGCAGGAAGGTTAGAAGTGTTGTAGTTGTTTTATACCTTCCAGATGCTGTATTAAACCTTTAGCTAACTATCTGTGTGTGTATTGTGACACAGCTATGCCAAATTCTGGCTCAATATCTAATGAGTGGGTAGTGTGGGAACCATAGAGTCAGGTGACCAGATGTGAAGTCATCCTGCAGCCAGCACTGTAAATGGTATTTAGATAATGAGAGATTTGTTAGTAGCACTCTGCACTCCTGTTATTGGAACTGACACAAGACACTCATCCACTTTCATCTTGTCTTACTTTAGTAAGTAACTAGGGGAAGAGTAAGTCTTCAGTCAGCAAAATATAGCTAGATTAGCTGAAAGTTGTTTTTCTGTAACTGTGATGTAATCTGTGTTGTTTTTGTATATTTCATGTGAATTGAAACTCTGGTGTTTATTGTAAATAGATATTCAGTATTTTCATGTTTTTTTATTTTATTATTTATTATTAAATATGTCTATACTTTTCATTGTGGCTGGTCTTTTAGAACATATTTAACCTTTGAGAGTAATTCCATTTATTTAGTGGCACTATGGCTGCACGCTTCTAAAATTCTTGCTGTGTGGTTGAACATTACTGTTTGTATAAGTATTAATTTTACTGAGAGTAACTGGGTACCCTAGAAAGAGCCTTAGAGTAGCTGGATTTGGGGGTGTTCTGGTGGCAGCGTATCTATCTTATAGTCTGGTTACCGTGGCAAAGCAGATAAGCTGTGCCAGCCTTTCCCAGGTGTGTGCTTGTGTGTGTCTGAAAATCAAATCTCAAACAGAGTGTGTTGTGTGTGTGTGTGTGTGTGTGTGTGTGTGTGTGTGTGTGTGTGTGTGTGTGTGTGTGTGTGTGTGTGTGTCTCAGCTACTTTCAACAGGGACACTGAGCTGCACCTGAAAATACTGTGTGTGTCTATTATTTTTCTCAGTGAACATTCCCCACTGGTGTCAGTGGTGAGGACTAAGACGTCACACTACCTGTCTTATTTCTCTCTCATTACTGCATTATCTCCTTTGCCTATTTTATATGCATGCCCCTCCCTATCTTATTCTGCTTGTAGTCTATAATAGTTCTCAATTCACTTTGTAAGATGCACTCATTGTTAGTTATATTTTGCTGATTGTATGCTACTCATCTGTATTTGTAAATTGTTGAATTTTCTGCTGTGCAATTGTTTGAAAATTGTAATGTAAAAACTTATTTATTATTTTGTATAAATTCATGGAACTTTTCTCCCAAGGCCTCTGCTGAAAAGGGGCTGTGTCCAGTCAGATCACTCTGGTAAACAGATGTAAATAAATAAAATCATTCATTTTCTTATGAAAAAGGTCAAGAATACAGTGGCAATGTATAGATAACAGATGCAGTGTAGAATTTTAAAAGTCTTGCTATATAATTATTAAATTAAGACATTCAGTCCCAAAGTATTCACACTGCAGTGAGATTTTATTTAGTACCAGACAAATTATTTTCTCTGTCAATACGTTTGGTATGGAGAAAGTGATACTGCAGCTTTCTTAATAACTCTAAAACTTTATTGTGTTGCTTTGCACTGTTATAGATACGTGCATTTTATATATTCTATATTAAAGGTAGGAGTTTGTATAACTTCTTTAAAAACAATGCAGGTAATGTTTTATGTGGAATAAATTTAGTATGGAACAGCAAAACATTAGCAATTTTAACTATCTACTATTTCTACTTGTTTTTTTATATGGAACATTCAGGTGTCATGAAAATTTACTGAGTGACTAACACTGTTCATGAGTTAAAATGTTTTTATTTGATGGTACTAATGATCATAGGAGATTACTAGGCTATTGACCTGGAAGTCATTTTAAGCCTAGCAGTTTCATCCCAATGTAGTACCATAGAAATGTTAGTCAGTACCCAACATTGCATTTAGTGATGACTGCCCATGTCAAGGAGGGTTGCAAGCTATATCTCCTGTAAGTCTTTACAGTGCCCCATCCACTCATCCAGGTACCTCTTGAACAATGTCATAGAGGTGCTCTGTTTCACATGAATTAGTAGCCTGTTCCAAAGACGTGGCAATTGCTGGGAGATAAATCTTTCCCTCCAGCATGTCCTATTTAAGTTGAAGGCCATATTTAGTTCCCTGGAATGGGTATCCCTAGTCCCATTTGATTTATGGATATGCAGCAAGTTCATTAATTTGGGTCTTGGATTGCTCTGTAGGCCAGGCATAAGTCTCCCCCAAGAAGTCTATACGGCACAGAGTATAATGACAGGGACCTTAGTCAGTCTGTGTAAGACACACACTGGAGCCCCTTGAGCTTCTTTGTTAGAAACCTCTGAGACCTCTCAAATTGCTGCAGGTGCTTAGTACTTTTATGGGCCAGATAAGTGCAGTGTATAGGGAGGTAAAACTTCTTTGCTCTCAAGACAATGCCTTTACTAATCAAGTGTGCTATGTAGAAAGCTTTCCTTACTGCAGTAGACACATGGTAGTCAAAGTTAAGGTAGTAGTCAACTTGTGATCCCAGGTCCCTTACCAGTTCATGGATACTTAGGGTATTGTTGTTGATTTGATAATGTGAGGGGACACTGTTTGTGCCGAAAAGAATGATGCATTTCTTTGCATTCAGTTTGAGGCTGTGACTAATACACCGGTTGTTGGTTTGCCTGAGACCCTCCTGGAGTATACTGACATCATTTGGGGATTCAATGATTGTACCTAGTTTGCAGTCTTCTGCAAACTTGGTCAGCCACAACCCTTTAGTTTTAACCTAAACTTCTGAGAAGTACATACCAAATAGTAAGGGGGCCAGCACTGACCCCTGTGGCACCCCACTGGTAACAAGTTTGCTGGTTGATGTGGAGTCACCAACTTTCATAGTGTGTGTGTCCAGTTTGTGAGCCAATTGGCAACCCATCTTATAACAAAGGGGTTTACATTCTGTTTGACAAGTTTATCAGTAATGCCTGAATGTAGGATTGTGTTGAAAGCCTTTGCCAGGTCAAGGTATGCTGTGTGCACAGATTTGCCCTTGTCAGTGGCATTGGTCATATTTTCAAAGAAATCCACCAGATTTAACAGGCAGAATTTTCCCTTCACAAAGCTGAATTGGGTAGGATCCAGGGTTTGGAGGTCACCTATGTCTTTATTTATGAAATCCATAATGATACATTCCATGGCCTTACAGATGAGGCTGGTCAGACTTATGGCTCTGTAATTCCATGGGTCTGTCGCTAGGACACCTGTGTGGAGGGAAATAACTGTTGCTGTTCTCCATTACACAGGAACAAAGCCTGTGGTTAGGCTATGATTGAAAAGGATACTTAGTGGTGATGCTAGTTCATGTTTTAGCCTGTTTAGAAGGCAGCCTGGGATGTCGTCTGGTCCTATAGAGGCAATTTGTTTTGCCTTGGACAAGGCTTTGAGGACCTGCTCTTCAGATATGTGGGGGGGGGGTTGGGGGAAGGCTTGTTGTATTTTAGGAGGGGATAAGAGTGAAATTTTCACCAAACCTATCTGCTAGCAGATTTGCTATCTCTGTGGGGTCAATGTGTGTGATACCATTGACCACTAGTTCTGCACATGCCTAGGTCCTACCCTTTAGGCTACATACGTAGCTGTAAAAAGCCTTATGGTTTATCCTTGGCTGTAATTGCTAAGTTTCTCTCAAAGGAGCCCATGGAGGATTTGACAAGTTGTCTTATTTTCCTGTTAAGGCTGAGGAGGGTGGTTTTCCATTGTTGAGGCCTTGCTTTTGTTTTCTTGAACAGCAACGTTTTGTGTTTATTGTAAAATTTGTTGATTCTGGATGTTCACCACTGCAGCTTGTTTTTACTTGGGGCTCTGGCTTTGATTCTTTCAGATACTGTTGCATTTATACACTTATGCAAGTGATTGTACAGTGCTTTAGTGTAAGCTTCAGCATAGTTGCCACTTACAGCTTGTAGTGGGACTTGGAATGCATTTATACCTTCACCTAGCAGGGTATAGCTTGCCTTGGTGAAATTTTTTAGTCTGATTTCATCCTTTGTGAGTTTTGGCTTTAGTGCCAACAAAAAGGTGACTGATTTGTGTTCAGTTTTAACTAATGAGGGTCTGACACTTGCGGCAGTGCATCTGTTTGACATGTTGGTGAAGACCACATCCAGAATGTTTGGTCTCCTTGTTGGGGTATGGACAATTTGTTCCAGGGCATTTGAATTAACAAACTCAAGGAACTTTTGTACTAGCGAGTTAGGGCTAGAGTAGGCTTCCCAGTTGATGGTGGAATAATTGATATCCCCAATAACCAGTGTGTTTGGAAAAATGTGGGTTGTCTCCAGTTTGGTCAAGTAGCCTTCATGGGCGTCTTGACCCATGGAGGAGGAGCTATAACTGGTTTGGCTTGAATGTTGGTCTTACCCGTCATAACCTGGATTTGGAGTAACTCCATGGAGTTGTCCAGTCTAAGTAGACAGGAGGTAAATATATCTCTAATATAGATTGAAACACCACCTCCTTTGGTTTTCATATGCTCATTTTACAGTCTAAAGGTGTAGAAGGCATTGTAGCCTTGCAAGGCCAGGGTACTCTCTGAGGCCTTGAACCAGGTTTGTGTGACTGCACAGACATCTACATCTTCTAGTGATAGAAATGCTTCCAGGGAATGCGGTTTTGGGTTTAAGCTCCTAGTATTTAACAGCATGATCATTATTTTGTTCTGATTGGTTAAGTTCACAAGAGCCTTTGCCAGCAGCCAAAAGCCTAGAATAATACGTGTTTATTAAAATAAGTAGAAATGCAGTTACATAAAAGACAATTGCATAAACAAAAGTGCATCATACAGTATTATATTGTATATAGACATTAAATTACAACATCTTGAAATCCCCACCTAATCAGCCATTCCTTCAAAAGAGCACACAATGCAACAATAGAACAATGAAAAGAAGGAGTGTGCAATTCTTTGCACCTGGCTAACCATAATACATATAACATAGAAATTAAAACAAAATCTGCCCTCGTCACAAATGGGGTCCAAAACATGTTGTAATTACCGTATAAACATTTTTCTAAGGTAATGGGAAATAAAGCTGGGACATAAAAAGTTTTTTTTAAACAAAGGCCAAAAACCCTTAATTCAGGTACATGTAAAGAAAATGTGTCCCACTGTTTCAATATCATTACAGCCTCTAAAGCAGAGACGATTGGAAATGTCTCCAAATTTATATGCTCCCCGTAGGGCTAATGAGTTTAGCGAGCATCGCCAAAGAAAATCATGCCGATGAGGGACATTTATGAGGAATAACTTGTGTTGTAGGATGCCATGTTTCCTGAATGCTGGGTACTGAGAGAAGGCATCGATAGAATGGACTGTAGATAGAATTTGTGAATACCAGTTTCTGGAGGGTAAGTCCGTGTCCAGTTCATGCATTCGGTATTTTAGAACAACATTGCAAACCCCTTGCAGTTCTAGATTGGGCGCAGGATGTTGTCTCTTCCCATGGAGGCATGCCTGCCAAAAGGAGGGTGAAGGCGCTAGTAATATCTGTCCAATAAATGAAGGTGGGGTGGCTTTAATGCAAGTTAGTAGTTTGTGTAGAAAAAGGATGTGCAGGAAAAGTAGAGAGTGCTTTATTCCACAACCGCCTTTATTGGGAGATGAAAAAACTATTCCCCTCCGGATAGGATTCAACAGGCAGTTCCAGAAGAATTGAAAATAGCTCTTCATTAGAGGAGAAGCCCATGCAGGAGGAAAAAGGTAAATTGAGAAAACATAGATGAGTCTAGCTAAAAAGGAACCAACTAAAAGGTAGGCCTTCTTTTTGTAGGAGAGGCGAAAGGTAGCCCAGAATTTTAACAATGAGCAAGCTTTGTCCAGCCTCTGTTGACAGCCTTGCTGTACATATGCTGGGGTACCAAAAGGAACACCCAAAATGTCCATGCCACTGTTTGTAATTGCCAACTGCTGGAACCATTGGCCGCATGGTGTCGAAAAGGTGAAGACCATGGATTTGTCCGTATTAAGTGACCGCCCGACTTCCTGAAGTAGAGGCTGCAAGACCTGTGAAAACTGTGTATGAAAAACAGTGGCATCCTTTGCCAGAAACAAAATGTCATCTGCATATGACATAAGGCTGGGAATGAGCACCCCTCTGTGTGAATAGGAGAAGGGGCAAGATGTAGAGTGGCTCTGAATTTGTAAAAAAACAGCACTGACCACCAGAGCTAAAAGGAAGCTACTGATGGAGCAGCCCTGTCTGATGCCATTATTTATATGAACCGCCATGCCAATCCATCCATTTACAACAGGAGTGATCATGGAGCCATGTAAAATTGAGTTGAGCCAGCTCCTGAATCGAGGGCCAAAACCGTATGTGGATAAAATGTGCTGTAGAACTTCATGTGAAATGTTGTAGAAGGCCTTTGTTATATCACAGGAAAGTAAGAGTGAAGAAGTTTGGGCATCCATGTCTCTGGAGACTGCCTTAATAATTTGAAGCAGGTCCCAAATCGGCCAATTTGGGACTCCGACCCCAGGATCTAATAGCAAGTGCAATTTGGACCGCAGATGGAGCTGGAATACCTTTGTAAAAAGCTTGAAATCAGTGTTGCACAAGGCAATGGGCTGCCAATTGGAGAGTTGTGTCCTATCTCCCTTTTTCCAGATGACTTTTAAGGCGACATTTAAGAAAGTTGTGTTCTGGAATCCGTGAGTTTGCCAGTGCAGAAGTACTTTGTGCAGATAGGGCAATTGTACGTCTGAGAGTGTGGAATAAAAGCTGTATGGGATGCCATCCTGGCCTGGAACCGAATGCTTCCTGCTTAACAGTTGTAACGCCTCTTTAAGTTCAAGCATTGTGATGTCTTCCTCAAACGCTGCAACAAGCTCATTTGGCATGGATGGAATGGGCCAATGCACAGAAGTGTGTGGCTTGCCCTGATATAATTTCTTGAGAAAATTCAAGACTATGTCCGAAATTTTGGTCTTGGTATTGTGGAGGTTTCCCTCCACATTGCAAAGGCCCCTAATGGTGGAATCCTTGTATATTTTCCTCCTACCCAAATATGGGAGAAACTCTTCTCCTTTACCCTTGAGGGAGTGAGCAAGGTTGTATAGTTTTGCAGTTACTCTTTTTTTGTTAAGGTCAAAGAGTTGCCGAAGTGCCAGTAGAGCTGCAGTGAAGTTCGTCCTAGCATGTTGTTGATACGTGTCATACGCTATATCAGTGTCCCTTTTCGATTGAGCATGGAAATGTTTTAGAAACCACTGGTATCTGTCAATAAGTTTGGATTTGAAATCCAGCCACCATGTGGCAACATCGGTATAAACAGAGTGGAGGGTAAGGTGGTCCTCCCACAGTTCTTGAACTATCATGCACCAATCTGGAGAAGTAATGAATAAAGGCGACAACCGAAAGAAACCTGAGCCTTTGGACTTGTTGGATGTAACTCCAAAGGTGTACTGCAATGATGTATGGTCCGAAAAGGGAACCAGGTGGGAGGCATAATCGGCAACAGAAAAGGATAAGGAGTGCCAACAAAAGTCAGTGGTGGTTGTAATGGAGCCCTTGTGGTATGTAAAGAGGGGAGCTGGGGCCAAGGAAAGGTAAGCTGCCATCATGATTTTGTAACATTCCCTGTTATCATGACGTGGGCTATGTCCGCCCTCCAAGAGGTGGGTATTGAAGTCGCCCCCCACGACAATGGGGAAATCCACCAACAAAAAGGGAATTAATAACGAAAAGAATTTGACCCTTTCGGTTAGAGCTGGGAAGGCATAGATGGAAACAATTAAAAAAAAATTGTCCAGAAATGGAGACATCCAGTAGGAGGGCTCTGCCTGTGAGAATATGTATAGTGTCATGTACCGTTACGGCTGCTGGGTCATAGAAAATTGCCAGACCCAAGTGGCAATCCAGTCCTTGTGACCAGATGATGCGGCCATCCCAAAGGCGTTCCCATTGGATACGGGCTGTATCAGACAAGATACCAGTATCTGAAATGCAGATGAGGTGTGTACACAAGCTTTGAATCCATTGCATAACCATGAATCGTTTTCTGAAGGAGGCAATGGAGTTAACGTTGCAGAAGGTTATCCGGATACTAGCCATCTCCCTTGGTGTGTTTTGCATTTCGACTGGCTTCTTGGTGTTGGCGTGTAGCTCGTCATTCCTGTAGCAGTTTCTTCTTTGCAGCAAGGCATTTCTTTCTCCTGGATACAGTCGCTTGGACGGAGAAATCGTCTCCAGAGGTGCAAGGTTCATCTGTAGTGGGATTAAGGTCTGACTCCATATCTACTGTGTCATTCACATCTATCTCAATGTGTTCCTCATTCTGGAGGGGAACCATCGATGTCGTAGTAACTGGTAGTTCCTATGCCCCGGGTTTCGCCGGTTGTGGTGGTGGCATGACTTCTTGCGGGTGTTGAGTCGTATGTGAATCCATATCCTGCTCTGTCCTGGCATCTGGAGGTTGTAATGAGGTGGTGGACGTCTCCTGAGGTCGAGCATCAGTGGCATGAGGTTGATCAGAGCGATCAGTGGTTGGTAGAATGACATCTCAATTTCCACGAAGAAGCTGCAGAGGTGGAAATGTGGGAAATGGAGGATCCTTTGCAGTAGTGAGAGGTGCAGCATATGAGACTGGAAATGTGAAAAAAACATTAAGTTGTAAGGTTTGAGGAGGAATCCCTGCCTCCTGCACAGTGTCTGCATTGAAAACATGAATGTTTTGATCTCTGCCAAGCTGTGAAGGGATGACATCATTCACAGCTGTGTGCCCAGGACATGCAGAGAATGGCAAAACGGAAATGTTTTCAGTAGTGCATTTTTTAACATTATCTGAAGCATTTGCCCTTTGCAAACCAGTCCCTGTATTTTTTTCTGCAAAACGAGGCTCAGAAGAGTGAGAATCAACTGTGTAGACTACTGCAGGCTGGCTTTGCACTTGCAAAGCTGAGAAACAGGAAGTGGAAGGCTAATTAATGCTAGAAGCAGCCGTTTGCACTTTAAAAGTGCTATTTGTATTCAGAACAGCCTGCGAGGCTGTGGAAAACATGTTAGAAACATTTTCAAGTCCAATATTACCTGGAAAAGGACCCAAAACCTTTGAAGCCAAAGATCCCTCTGGGGATGGAGCCTCCTGAAGTTCATCAGCCCAGTCCAGTATTTTGTTAATTTGAGTGCCCCTCATCAGTTGGGAGTCCGTGATTGACTCCATTTCTTCATCTGGAACATTTCCCAAAGCAGAATCTCCCTTTTCAGACAATTGTACGTCCAAATTATGAGATAAATCCACCAAAATAGCTGCAGATGCGGCATATAACTCAGTCTGAGCAGCCATTTTGCATAGAGATGCCAGGTGCAAACCATCTGTGGCAAAGCTGCAAGGTTTGTCGACCATGGCTTCCCAGGCTGACAGGAACTGGATCCCCTTTGAATGACAACAAAAGCTAAGCCAATTAATTTATGAATAATACTATTTTGTTCATAACTTAATTCAACAAATAAATAAAAACATTTGCTTTGTTGTTATTGCTAAGTCTCTTGTCACCTGGAGCTTGCTGTTTCCTTTGTAAGAATGATCGTAGATAAATGGGCAAAAAAGGTAAAGTACTTGAATGTCTAATATTTACAAGAAATATTGAACCAAAAAATGTCAGTACAGAAAGTCACATTACTCAAACATCTGTTCCTTATAGGCAATCTAAAAATGTAGTCCTTTTGTTAAGTGTCTTATTTATAAGCATGAGATAGTTTAACTGTTTGTGTATACTCTGGGAAAATGTTTAAAAGTCTTGTTTACAATCAGATAGTTGACTACTTACAAACATACATGATTCACATCTTGAGCACAGCCTCTGGGCAGGCAGAAGCACTATGATTGCCATGTACATATTGATAGGTTACATATTGCAAAATAAGAATAGAGGTCTCTTTACAGGCTCCATTTTCATTTACCTCACCTGGGCCTTTGACTTAGTTGATTATACCCTACTAATAGCCTCCCTACATGTAATGACTATCAAAAACCATGTTTTGAAAAGGTTTACAATCTTCCCCTAAAACAGACATTTCAAAGTCCAAATCAGGTCCACTCTATTCCCCTCTGCAGTACTTTTTAAAATGAGTTACACAAGGTTCAATGCTATCCCCAGTTCTTTTCTCCATATTCATAAATAAACTCCCAGCTGATTTCTTCCATTTTCCAATAATTCTGTATGAAGATGACATGGTAATCTATTTATCCTTTTACCAGCAACCATAAAGAATGAACTTCATTATGACCTGGACATACTGTCAAATTAGCAACTCCAGTGTAATCTAATTCTCAACATGCCATGCACAAAAAAAAAAGAAAGAAAGAAAACAAAGCCAAGCCAATCAGAACTCTTTTAAGACTATTCAGAGGCCACCAATCAACTGGGTCATTATTCAAGGAATCCAAGGCCTCATTGAAAATGTTCAATATTTTAGATACCTTGGAATATGATTAGACGTAAATGTCAACTTCCAATACCACACCTAAAACACTAAATAAGAAGAAACGAAACTCCCCTTATGGGCTGAAAAAGTCTCCTGCTTTCTATTTCCATAGAAAGAAGAGCAGCAATTGGAAAAAGAGTCCTTCTCCCTCAGTTATAATATGCTATACCTGTCATTTCCACTTCCTTAAAAAAATACCAAACTGCACTCAAAACCACCTCCAAGTCACTAGGTGGAATTGGTATGCCAGACATATAATCATATTTAATATCATCAGTCATTGAAGCAATTCTTTTATGGTTAAATAAAAATTATAGAGCAAAATGGAAAGACATTCATGAGAGTATGTGTACTGATCTAATCAGATAAACTTAACACAACAAAATGAGATAATAAATAATAATTTTCTGTGGATATTAAAACAATATATTTTGGAAAATAGATATATTAAATCTAACTCTACATATATCACTTTAATGCTAAAGATATTTAGAGATTGTATTTACAAAAATCTAGAGTATAAAACATGGTTCTTGATTTTCCCAATGGCATATACACAAAACAATATATGTTCTTTTAACCCTAAAACAATATTTAAATTTAAAGAAAACAATTTGATATACTGGCATCAACTGATGGATGGAAATAAATTACAAAGTGCAGAATATATAATAATTAAATTTAATTTGGGCAAAGATATGTGGTTAGACATACAAAACTATTGATATGCAATAGAAAACAAGATACATTTAATGCAGTTATCACTACAAAATCATACACCAAAATTCTTAAACTTAATGATAACATTAGTAAATCAAGAAATAACTGTGAAAGGTCTTCTGTCTAAAATATATAAAACCAACAACAATATAGAGGAAAATATTAATAGAAACTATTGGGACTACTTCAGAACTATAATTAATTATGAACCTAGTAAGGAAGATAAAAAAGCATACTATCTCCTAAACAAACAACCTTTTCTGTAAAGTGGAAGTTATTTACATAGAAATTTATGCATACAATATTTATAACACCTCATGGAACTGAATTAATATACAAGAAAAAAATGTGCTGGAGATGTGAAAACATGACAAGGCAGACTGGCAACATATGATGTGCTTCTGTTCTCATGTTGCAGTATTCATAACTGTAGGGAGGTTGCTGCCTGCAGCACCAGACAGCCAGTCAGTATACCAAAGTCTTAGGAGCAGGGGTAGGTGCTGCATTGCTTGTCAGAGTCATAAATTGATGTTGCCTATAAAAGTGACATCTGCACGTACCCCGTTCAGAACATTTCTGCCACAGTGATCTACAGACCTCCGATCGCCAGCTCCAGGAATCAGTTCATTCATTGTTTCAGCCATCCGATACAGATGAATACCCATTTGGGTTTTTGTTTCCATAGTATTTCTTTTCAAACATACATATCAGCTAGGAAAGGGAAGTGTGCCTGTGGAAGACAAATTCCACATGAAGACATGCATAATAAGTACTTATTCTGTTTAGGTGAAGGCCATGAACATATGTCTTGCGATATTTGCAAATTCTTTGTGCCTAAAATTCTTTGCAACCATCTGGCTGCCTTAAAACTTTATTTAGAAAATCAGAGGCTCCGAGGTCTAGTATTAGGCATGGAGGGTGAGGTGGGTGCCTCCGATGAGCCGTCCTTGAAGAAGGCCAAGAAAATTAGGCCTGACGCCCATGCTGCACCTCAGGAGTCCAGTGAAACTTTCGAGGTGAATGTTAGCCCAGGGTCTCATTGGACGCCCGTTTCACTGCTAGAACTGGGAACCATTGTGGAAGACGGTTCAGCAGAAATGCAGAGTACATCCAGTGAGGTTGATTAGCCATCAGCCCCTGATGGTGAAGCGGAACCATGGCTCGGGATGTCAGCAATGCCTACTCTAGCCTTTCCATCCTCCTAGGCATCAGCCCCTAAGTCAGCACATCCTTCTACAACTCTGAAGAGGGAACAGAAATTAAAACACAGGGAACATAGACAAGCTGAACCAGCTCCTGGATGGGAAGTTTTTTCCCAAAATCTTTTCAGGACCTTCCAAGCCCTTCATTCTCGGGTACCTGTACCAACTCCCACACCTGTGCAGGCCGTAAAGGATTCAGAAGAGGAACTTACCTGAATCACTTACCTATTGCTCCCAAACAGAATCCCCCAAGGACTTCATTACCCCTGAGGAGGAGGACTGTGTTAGTCCTGAATCTCCAGGAGAGGAATTCTCCTTTGGGGGCACCATTTATCTGATGAGAGAATGGCAGGTCTCAGATGTCTCTGAAACAAAAAGATACTTTGAATTATTGCAGCTAGACCAGCCCTCTCCATCTGCAGTTCCTCCTTTTATTCCAGCTTTTCATGATGTCTTTCTGGCTACATCACAGATCACTGACTCTCAGCACCCAGCTGCTAAACATCCAGACAGATTTTATAAAGTTCCTCACGATACACAGTTCCTATTCATGAACCCCCCTGCAGACCCTGCTGTCATTGCAGTGTCATCAGAAAAATCATCCAGACAGCTGCCCTCCCCCTCTGTGTTTCCCACTGACAAGGACAGCAAATTTATGGATAGATTAGGGAAGAAGGTATATACTTCTTCAACTCTAGACATTAGAGCCCTAAACTATCAAACCCACATGGCTAGGTTAGTTTTAGACACCTTATCAAAAGCTTCTGCATTGATTCCAGATGTGCCAGACTCCCCTAAGTCACAAGTCTCTGCCCTGCTCTTTACTACCTCTCAGTTAATCAGGCACACCATAAAATGCAGTTATGATGCGGTGCAGGTGTCCACCAAACCTGCAGCCTCAGGTTCTGTCCTGAGAAAATATTCTTGGGTGAAGTTACAGCCCCTTCCTATGGATGTCCAGACCAAATTGTTAGATGCACCTCTTGATAATAAGGCCCTTTTCAGTGCAGCCTCTGCAGAGCTCCTTAAATCCCAACAGGAAAAGGGCAAGGAGCTACAAAATCTAAAGCATTTGTTAGTTTCTCCTATTCCTAGGTATCATAGGAACTACCCTCAAAGGGCCACCTTTGTTCGGAGGCAGTCATCTCATTCCAATGCCCCACAGGCTATGGGACTGAGGCAGCCTAGGGGATACTCCACTCCTAAACAAAGTTCTGCCTCCAATCCAGCTCCCTTTTGGAGGCAGCCTGACAAGGACAGAGCTCCTCCACTGTGACACAAATCCATTAACCAACTCTGCCCCCTTATCCCTACACCTCACCCTTTTCCTACCCTCCTGACAGAAAATTACCTCAGAGGCTTGGGTCCTTTCCATCATCCAGAAAGGATACTTTATGATTTGGTGGACACTTCCTCCCTTTCAGGGAATACCCCTACTGCCTACAAGTCATCTTCTCCCCAATTCTGGATCAGCTTCAAGCCCAGGGTACCATAGAAAGAATACCTCCAGAACAGACAAACAAGGGGTTTTACTCCAGGATGCTTTTGGATCCAAGAAAGGATAGCCCTTGGAGGCCAATCCTGGATTTGTCTGTATTCAATCTATTCCTCAAGGTGCTTATCTTCAAAATGCTCACCTTGCATCACCTCCTACCTCTCATCCCTCACCATGCCTTCATGGTATCCTTGGATCTGAAGGACGCTTACCTACATAATCCTATTCACCCCAGTTACAGGAAGTTCCTATGCTTTTCCATGGTTTCCTTGCATTTTCATTTTTCTGCATTAACATTTGGGCTCTCTACAGCCCCCAGAGTATTCACAAAGTGCCTAGCTCCAGTTATTGCCCACTGCAGAGTGCAGGGCATTCAAATATTATCCATACTTAGGCGACCTCTTGATACTTCACCAGGATTGCCACATCCTCTGTCACCACCTAGGCATGCTGTCCAATACCCTGGCAAACCTAGGGTTCACTGTGAACCAGGAAAATTCTCACCTGACACCCACCCAAGACCTGGTTTTCTTGAGATGCAGGATAAAAACAGAGCAGGTGGCAGTCTTCATTCCTTGGCAGAAGGAGGAAACCACCACACATTACCTCAAAGCACTCCTCTCTCTCTCTCTCCCTCCAAACATTATCAGCTAGGGAATTCCTGAGGGTGCTAGGCCACATGGCATCCTTGATACCCATGATCCTCTTAGCAAGGCTGCATATGAGAAGATTTCACTGGGTGCTGAGGAGTCAGTGGAACCAACATTCACACCCCCGAGAGGCTCCTCTGTCTCTCCTCCCATGCCTGAAAAAAAGAGGTGCAGTGATGGATTGCAGCCATACGCCACAACCAGGGTATATCTTTGCAGTTCCCCATACCCTCACAACAGATCTTCACAGATGCTTCAGATGTGGGTTGGGGAACTGTCCTGCAAACCCACAACAAACAAGGTTCAGGGAGAATGGTCCTCCCTCAGACAAAGGGACCACATCAATATCAGTGAGATGAGGGCCCTTCTCTTAACCTTGCAAACCTTCCATCCAATTCTCCAACTAGGCACCTTAAAAGTTGTCACAGACACTATAACTGTCCTGTGGTATATCAACAAGTGGGGGGAACAAGGTCCAACCCACTCTGCAGCCTGGCAATTCAGATTTGGGCCGTATCAGCAGAATTGCACATTCACCTGCAAGTAGTGTACATCCCTTCAGCAGAGAATGTGATGATGGACACTCTCAGCAGAACCTCTGCACCCTCTCATAAATGGATGCTTCAGAGGGAGGTGTTTTTGGATCTAATTCACAGGTGGAGTATTCCTCAGGCAGATCTGTTTTCCTCCTCCCAGAACAGGTAAATGCCTCTGTTTTAAACAAGGAATCCACAACTACAGGCATGGAGAGTGGATGCGTTCTCTTTTTCTTGGGTGGGGATGTATCTTTATGCCTTTCCCCCCTTCACACTGATTCAAAGGGTCCTTCTGAAAATTCAGAGGGACAAACCAAAAATCCTGCTGGTGACTCCCTTTTGGCCAAGACAGTATTGGTTTCCCCTTCTTCATCTACTAGCCAAGGGCAATCACCGCAGGTTACCCCACCAGTTCACCCTACTCACAGAAGATGGGGGGGGGGAATTACTCACACACACTTATGTGCTCAACATTACTCTATGGATGATAGCATTCTGATCCCCTTCAGACACCTGTATTCAGAGGACTTACTCAATGTCTTGCAGGAGGCCAGGAAACCTAGTACGAGGAGAAATTATGTGGCAAAACTGGAAAGATTTGTCAGGTGGTGTCAAAAGAAAAAAACAGGACACACTTCTTATTCCTGTACCTATGGTCCTTTCCTACTTGTGTGAGCTTCTACATTCAGAGCTGACCTACTCTTCTGTTCATAGGTTCATAGGTTCATAGATTAGTACTAAGCTAACTGCCCTTGCGAGCCATTTTAAGCCTAGCCAATTATCCCCTGTGAGACTCAAACCCCACACCTTGTGTTTGTAAGGCAAACACCTTAACCATTAGGCCACCCTCAGCCATTTCCACCTGTCTCCCCTTGGTTCCTCCTTTGGTATCCGGATTAGAGGTAAAACTATTCTTATGAGGGGTTCTCCATATTACATCACCTAGAAAACTGATAACACCTGCAAGGGACCTCAATTTTGTCCTTGGAAAAACTCACAATACCTCCTTTTGAACCAGCTCACTCAGCATCTCTGAAACTATATACTTGGAAAACAGTACTGCTGGTAGTCCTCACATCAGCCAGGCGGGTTTCAGACAGCATCACTGAAACTATGCACTTGGAAAACAATACTGCTGGTAGCCCTGACATCTGCCAGGAGGGTCTCAGAAATCCAGGCCTTGATGGCTAACCCCCTTACCTCATATTCCATAATGACAGGGTCTTCCTCAGGACTAACCCCTCCTTCATGCCTAAAGTGTTTAATGAACTGTTGTTAAATCAAGCATTAACCTCCCTGTTTTTTTTCCCTCAACCTCAAAATCCATCTGAAAGAACCCTACATTCCTTGGATGTTCATAGCCAGCTTGAGTATTACCTGGACAAGACCTAATCCATTAGAAAGTCTTACCAGCTGTTTGTCTTCTTTCATCCAAGGGCCTTGGGGAAGGCAGTCTCTAAACAGGCTATATCTTCATGGATTTCTAAAGCTATCTCTGCCTGTTATTCCTTTCATGGAAATGTTTTAACTACCAGTGTGAGAGCACATTCTACTAGGGCAACTGCCTCTTCAGCATTCTTTTCCGGGGGGAGGGGGGGACTACGCTTCCATACTGGAAGCAGCCACCTGGTCCTCAGTCCATATCTTTACCAAGCACTACAAGTTAGATTTGGTCTCCAGAGCCAGATCTGGGTTTGCTAGGTCAATTTTGCAGGGTCTCATAGACGAGGCCCCTCTGCCTTTCTCCCAGGATCATACCTAAAGCTTAGGTACTCTCCCTACAGTTATGAATACTGCAACATGAGAATAGAAGGACATAGAATAGTTGTGTAAGAACTTACCATAACCTTAGATGTCCTTCTCTTCCATTTTGCAGTATTCAGTCCCCCCCAAAACCTCTCTGGCTCTGTTTTGTCCATCTGGAGTGATTTTCCCTAATTTCTCTCCATCCAAACAGGATACTGTAACAGGCATATACATTTACTGGGTTCCCTTTGGCTTGGTGGCATATGTGGGTCTGAAAAGCTTCCTTTTCTTGCTCCCCAGGGGTACTGCTGTATGAGGCAGTCATTTCTGAAGGGGGAACGTGCAGACGTCACTTTTATAGCCTACGTTGGTTTATGACACTGACGAACAACGCAGCACATATCCCTGCTCCTAAGACTTTGGTATACTGCCGGATGTCTGATGCTGTAGGCAGCAACCACCCTACAGTTGTGAATACTGCAACATGGAAGAGAAGGACATCTTAGGTTATGGTAAGTTTTTACACAACTATTCTTTTTTTGACTGCACAGTTAACCCATTTTGGAATAAAGTTAATCCCCAGGATTCAATAAAATCTGTGTAGGGTCTGTGTAGAGCCTACACAGAATGTACCCAAGTACACGGGCATGTTTCCCCCTCAGTAGTGGGCCATGTATATTAATCATGGCACCCTGCTGAGGGACATCATAGTAACAGCAATACTGAATCCATGTAGGCAAAAGTGTCGAGGATGGTCAGATGTTATGTACATGGTAAAGCTCCCTGTAATGTTCCTTGCTGCTGTTGAAATGTGTTGTGAATTAATAGTTTGTGTTTTAAATGTCTAATTTTTGTTAATTTAAAAAAAATTTTTTTTATTTAATGTCCATTTGCTCTGTTCGACACAGAGCACAGCAATGCCAAGTACACATAAATAACAGACATCTGCCAGACATCTAAAAATAGAAACCGGATGTAATTAATGAATTATTTCTGCATTTATTTAAGCCTGTTTAAGCCCATTTGCACAGCATGCCTCTGTAGCTTAGTAGCATATGTGAAGGTATACTAGTTTGTATGCTATCCAAGTAGCTAAATGGGTAGATTGACGACCTAAAGCTTTGTAGGTCCTGAGTTCGAGTCCCTAGCAGACATACCATTTGTTTAATGTAATCTAAATTCTTGTGTAATTTACAAACATATCTTTTACATTTGAAAGATCTGCATGGTGCTACGTGCTGCTTAAACGTGATTAATAGCTACTATTGTTTGCACATTGCTAAGCTTCGCTAAAACCTCAGTTGTGTGAGTTTTCCCAATGCTCAGTTCTGCTTAGTTGGTTTGCATGATGTTAAGCACCCCAGCACTTTTTTGAATGTTGCTAAATGATGTGTAAGGGTAGGAAAACAGCTATTAAGGGCAATAGCAGGGAATTCTACAATACATGTTGAAGTCTTTCTGTCAGTATGCCAGGTGATGTTGGAGAGGGTACATGCTATTGGGCTCAGAGATGGGGTGTGCAGGACTTCAGGGTTTTTGTTGGGCTACTGATATGCAGTTATGAACCTCAGCTGCTGTAGGGTGATTACCAGGGCTCAGAATGTAAGGCTGAGGCCTGGAATCAGTTGGCCAGGGACCTTACCAGGGCTACTGGTATCCCCGGCACTGGTGAGCAGTGTCATCACCACTATGACAACCTGAAGCGTAGAAAGAGGGGAACTTTGGACACCTGGGTCCAGCAGGCAAGGGGTTGGGCATGCCCCAGACATATGTAAGCATTTCTTCCAGTGTTGTACTAAAATGCAAGTTGAATTTGTGCAAAACTGGTAATGCATAATGGTGTGCTTCTCTCCCAACAGCTGCAGCTGAGAGGGCTTGGAATGACCAGTCCTATGTCGGGTGCCTGGCCAGGTTGCACCGTGAGTGCAGTAAGTACAGATATATTATGCTAACTGTAGTGCAATAAACAAAGAATAAAAAACTGTACTGCAATAAAGAATAAACAATACAAGCTGTAGTGCAATAAATGGGCAATTAGAAGTGTAGTGCAATAAATGGACAATAACTGTATTGCAATAAACACTAAACAATACCAATAATGGTAAGCAAAAAGGTGTACAGCAGGATTGTGGTGTCATAACATAATCTCACTAGAGCTCTATGCATTGTATGTGTACGGTAAGGTTGCTTCAGTCAAGTATAAAACTGTAATAACTATAGAATGGTAAAGTAATGTGCTGAAAAATGTATTGTTCAACTCATAGTATGGTTCAGGGCTGCCTCCAGGCCAATTTCAGTCACATAATACTGTCTTTTCCTCCAACTCCAGGAACAAAAGGTGTATGGATGAGGTAGCCCACTTTATGGGCAGATATTGTGTGTAGACTTAACAGATAAAAATCACCAGTACCAATAAAGTGCTAAGCAGCATTGTGTTCTCCTAAATAAATTTGTCTTAATATTTGCATTAGGGGTGTATTCATTGAATGTCTGTTCTAATGTCACTGCAGTTAATTGTAAATCTGTAATAGCTGTAGAATGCAAATGTAAGTCTCCACTTGTCTGATGTAATTATTATGTGGCAGAGCTTCATAATGTTACACCACACACAGATTGACAGTCTGTGCAAACACCAACATAATAATACCTCACATGTGGATAATTCCAGATTTGAGCCATCGACAGCATCACCCATACTAACTTCCCTAGTTCAGTGAGCCACACAAGCTGCCAACCACAGAGTAGTCATTCATCATACCATCAATAGCATACATATGTATGTTGGAATTCCTGCATTAAGTGAGACATACAATGTGTGATCAATTTCTATGTTACTGCCCTGAGATTGCCTGGATTGCTGATATACCATTGATAACCTACTGTTAAAGCAGTTGTTTTAGAAAACTGGTGTGTTGGGTGTGGGGGAACAGCAGCACATGTTCTGCTGGGATACACAGTAGTCCAAATATCATGTGACCCCACTGTTTAACATCTCTTTTGACTGATGTAGTGCATATTCCAACCATGTGGCCTAGTGAATATTAAGGAACACATACTAGTGGACTGGGTAACTATAGGCCAGTGTGGATGTTACTTGTGTCCAAATAGCCCACTATATTTCCTTGCATAAATGCAGCAGATCTGATAGTAATCCTTACAAGTAGTGTGTAGGTTAGGGACTTACCTTGCAAATGCAGCAGTTTACAAAACTGTAGTTTAGGGCTGACTCTGTCTGATACAAGCAGTAAAGAGCCAATATATGGATAGGTACAGGTTGTGTAGTATCAATTTTAATATATGTATGTGAGTCAGAGTAAGGTATCAGTTCCTAGGGCCCTAGGTTGTCAGTGAATGTGCTATACGTTGTCTCGTAGCCAAAGCCAGGGCATAATGGGCACACCTAAGTCTGCCTACAGGAACATCATCAGGGGGTTCCTCCTCTGAGTCCTCCTGTGAGTGTGGTTGTGGTGACATAGACACTGGTGAGGAGCTGTGTATCCCTTCACTTTGCTGATCCTGCTGCAGCTGTTTCCACGGGATCATATTATGTAGCATAGCACATACTGTGAACATATGTGCACATGTGGCTGGAGAGTACTGCAGGATTCCACCAGATATATCGAGGCACCAGAACCATGACGTCAGAAGCCCAAACACATGCTCTATGATGTTCCTAGTTTGTGTGTGTGCCTCATTATGGCATTCTTCAGTGGGTGTGTGTGCATTTCTGATGTTTGTCAGCATCCCCCCATTAAATGGCCTTGTGGGATGTCCCCCCTAGCAAACATCTGGTACAGCTGTGATACATGCCAGATATGGGAGTCATGATAACTGCCAGGGCTGCCAGCACACACATTCAAGATAATCCCCTGGGCATTGCACATGACTTGGCAGTTGATGGATAGGTACCCCTTGTGGTTGACGTAGCTTCTACCCTCCTCACTGGGTGGTGCCTTGATGTGTACATGAGTGCAGTCTATGGCACCTAGTACTTCAGGGAAGTGTCCTACATGGTAGATGTGTTGCATATTGCTGGCCCTCACCTCAACAGTGATGGGAAAAGAAATGTGCTCACTGGCATGTGGTAGCATGGCATCCAAGAACTGCTGGAGTACCCTGGATGCTGATGCCTGTGATAGCCCATCATGTCCCCAGTTGGTCTTTGGAAAGTAGCTGTAGCTAGTATCCTAAGGGATACACATACCTTTGTTTCCACAGGGATGGGTTCCCCTCTGTTGACTCTGGGTCGGAGTTGAGGTCAGCAAACTCGGTGAGTTCTTGTAGGATGTCCCTGTCCACCCTGTAGCACTCTACAATCTCCAGCTCATGTAGCTCCTGGAAGGTTACCCTGGGCCTGAATACTCTTCTCCTTCTCAGTCTGGGCATATTGTCAGCAGCAGCAGCAGAACTGACTTCAGCATCTAGCACATACAGATGTAGCAGACCAGCAGCAGCTCCTAGCATTCTCTCAGTTAAAATTCCCAAGTCTGTACTCCAGTGGTCCAGAGTATTGGGGAAAATAATGTAGGGCATATGCATACTTTATAGAGCTCTGCTGTAGGTGCAGAATGTGTGATTGGCTAACTATGATGCATTCCACCTGCCTACAGTGTAATTAGCATCATTTACTGGCTTGTTTTAGCTTAAACAAGAGTCAAAAGTAATTAAATACTTTTTTTTCAGAGACGCTCAGCATGGCGGCACGCCGCACAAACATGTACACGGAAGGTAAACAGATCTTAGAAGTTAGTGGGCACACCCCCTAAAAGGGCATGCTCAGCCAGGCGGCACACCATGCAAACATGTGCACCTAAGCTGAAATGAGCTTAGAAGTTAGTAGACACACCCTCCTGGTGTCAGCCTCACCCTGTGTAAACAGCAACATAGGTCTAAGTCTACATGAAGTGGATATCCAGACACAGTTACTCCTTTCTGCTGTTCAGTAACTCCACCTCATTTGCATTGGTATCCATGCTCACAGCCTGGAAACTGCATGCTTTATAGCCCAACCACATTAGCAACAGCACCAATACACCATAGTAGGGACTCCACACATGGTTCTGTAGCTCATTTTTGTCACACAAAATCACATTTTTTCCCAATTTGTTTTATATTTTTTTCTATAAAGCATGTTTGTACACTGTAGCATGCCATGCAAACATGCCCAGATTATTAAAAAAAATTGGCGCCTTTTTCAAGTAAATTGTATATAAACAGGATAATTATCTAGCTATCTGGTTCTGACGAAGACTGTGATTCATGCAGTTGAAAGCGCTTAACCTGTGGATCTATTTGGTGGAAGTATTCTTCGTAATAAAATCTGTGGATGTAAACTGTGAAGTTCTTATCGCTACATACTTTCTTCGTTATCCAGTTTATTGTTCGAGCTGAGTGGGGAGTCGCCCTAGTCTGCACCAGACCTCTTTACTTATTTTGTTTCAGTTGTGGGTTACATTGTTGCTTTTTTGTACATTGGTTGGAATTCTGGGATGGCAGGCAGTGGAGACGAGATGCAAGCTTCATTGAACAAGGATGATGTCATGGTTCTACGCGCTGAAGTGTCGGCGTTACAAACTGAAGTTAACAGACTCATTGAGCTGGTGAGTGGTTTTGTGACAGCTTCAAAACTAAACGAAAAGAAAACGGATTGCACTACATCAGCCAAATGTACTTCGATGGAGGACTTACATGCTACACCTACTGCTGTAGGTACATTGGATATTAATACTCAAACAGACATACTGAATGGGCAGGTGGCAGTAGAACTAGGTGAAATACGCTCTATGCAGGATTCCCTTGACTATGGTGATAAGAATGTTATTGGGAATATGTCGCCTGCTAATGAATTTACTTTTGACTTTAGCCTATTTCACACTAGAGATGAAGCGGAGAGGAATGGGGCTAGACCGAAGAATCGTCAGGCTATAAAAACATATTTGAATCACGCAAGGACAGTTAAAGGAAATACAAAAGGTACTGTTGTTAATAAGACTATTTCTAGCCCATGTTATGAAAGTAAAATAAATAGACATTCTGGATATGCAAATTTGAATCCTAAGAAAGTAATACACCATAATGGTGATATGATGGATGTATTTTTATGTGATGAATTTGATTTTGAAAATGTGGGGGAAAGTAATCATGTTGAAGGAAGACATATAAGTTATACTAATGAATCTTTGAAAGAAATGATTTTTTCTTTGGGTAAAAAATTGCTACAAATTAAGAATGTAAAAATTGATAATGCATATTTGTCAAAATGCCTTAAGATTAAGGTGGTACCTAAGGGATTGAGGTTTTTCAAACTACCATTAGGTTTTGATTATAAAGCGGTAGTTATGAATGAATTTAATAATTTATTTGATGGTTTTGGAGTTGCATTTATGGAATTAATTATTAAATTAAATGATGAAAAGCTGACCACTTTAGTCAGTGAGGTGGAGGGCTTGAATGACAATATAGTTAGACATATGGAATTTGAAACATGGAAGGAATTATATAATAAGCAATTTACATTAGCTGAAAATAAAGCAAATAGTATTTATCATAGGAAGAATAGGAAGATCCAATGAGATATAGAAGCATATCAGAATAATAGAGCTTATGTGTGGCCACAGGACAGAGGAAATACATGTAAGGAGAGATATATGAGTAATAGAAATAGATTCACAAGTATGGAAAGAGAAGAGAATTTTCAAGGGGGAAGATTTTTTCCAGCCCCCAAGAGGCAGTACAGTCAGTGGAACAGAGTAGTAAGATAAATGATATTGTGAATAAGGAGCTTGAATTGTTACCCCACCCCCTTAATATTATTACCACACAACAGTTAGTTGAGTTCCAGATTGATGATGGTATTCAACAGAGAAATGTTTTGGATGTAGAAGTTGAAGCCATTAATTGTAAAGAGGATGTTAATCATATAAGTACACATAATGGTTTCAATGTATTTAATTATACAGATTTAGATATTAGTAAGGTACTTGTTCAACTGTTAAGTAAAGGTATGAAATTTGTTCCCACAACAGGTATTAATTTAGTGGACACTATTAAGGAGATTAAATTTTATTGCAGAAGGTTGAATTTAGCGTTACAATTTGGACAAAGTGATACTAATAGAGATATTATTAGGAATAATGAACTTAGGAAAAAAAGCTCATCTGTCCCAGTATCAAATGTGCAAGTAGCACAATTTGAAAAAATGGTGTGCAAAGATATATATTGGCTTAATAAAATAATTAGGAATAAAAAAGATAATTCATACAACAATACATATCAAGATAATTTAACAGTGAATGAACAGAATTGTCTGAATCAGTTGATACATAATAATGATATAAGAATTATGAAGCCCGATAAGGGGGGAGGCATTGTAGTTTACCATACGTTGGATTACAATATGCAAATATGCAATATTTTGCATGAGTCTGGTAACTATGAGGAAGTTTCTATTAATCAAATAAATATTGGATATAAAAGAATTGACTTGGCCTTAGAAGAATATTTATTGGACGACAGAATTACAAATGAAATATATATGTTTATGAAAATTGACTATCCTATTTTGGCCAAAATTATTGGTATACTTAAGGTCCATAAATCTATAGAAAACCCCCCTTTTAGACCTATTATATCGGGATCTAAATCTAAAACATTTAATATAGGGGTGGTTATTGACAGATGGACAAAACACGTGTATAGGCATATCCCACATTTAATGATTGATTCTTGGAATTTTTTAGGTAAACTTACACCTGATTTGTGGAATGTAGGTCTGACTTATCTGACAATAGACGTTATAGACTTATTCTCAAGTATACCTAAGGATATCGGACTAGAATACTTCTTAACAGTTTGAGAAAATTTTCTGATTTAAGTTGGGATAAGATCAACTTAATAACGGACATGATGGCCTTAGTACTTGACCATAATTATATCACATTCCAAGGTAAATATTTTAGGCAGAGCAAGGGTGTTGCTATGGGGGCATCTTGTGCCCCCATTTTTTCCAAGCTTGTAATGTTGGAATGGGAATCAGAATTTTTATTTAAAAGCAGGTTTTAAAGAGATATAGCATTTTATGCTAGATATCTAGATGATTTATTTATATTATGGAAGGGTAATAAGGAGACCATAGGTGAATTTATGGAGTATATAAATAGTACTACACAATTTTTAAAGTTTACATATAATTTAAGCAGCGAAGGAATTGCTTATTTAGACACATTTATAAGCCATACGGATGAAGGTTTTACATCAAGGATATATAGGAAAACAACTTTCTCAAATGATTACATTCAGTATAATAGTAATCCTCCTTCACATATTTTTAAAAATTTTGTTAAAGGGCAATGTATTAAGGCAGCACGTATGTCATCCACAAGGGAAGTTTTGGATGTTGAATTGCAGGGGATTTTTAGGATGTTTGAAGATAGGGGTTATCCTGTGAGAATGTTAAAGGACACTACGAATTATGTCTCCAAACAGTGGGGTATAAAATATATCCCTTTGATGGGTAAATTTAATCAAAATTTGGTTAAATTGAAAGATGATTCTAAGGATGCTGTCTATAACAGGGTGTGTGTGTTAATGTACACACCGTATGTAAATTATATAAAGGATATAGTATGCAGACATTGGGATCTGATAGTGACCTCTAACCATATAGGTACGAAATTAGGGAGTTTACCATCTTTTGTGTATAAAACAGCTCCTAACTTGAAAAGATTATTAGAAAGAGCTGACAATTATGGAAAAGAAAAAAACATTAAAGAAACTGTTACCAAAAAATGTGGAACATGTAAACAATGTAGCCGTATTAATGAAGTTGCATTCATCAGATTGACAGATATTAACAATACATTTGTGAGGTGTAGGGCATGTAACTGTAACACCAAACAGGTGGTATATCTTGCCACCTGTTCTGCCTGCCCTGCATTTTGCATAGGTAAAACAGAGAGGCAATTGAAAAAACGTATTTATGAACATTATTATAAAATTCAAGTACAGGATAAGAATAATGCTTTGTATAGGCATATGCATGAGAAAGGTGGGGAGCATTTATTTAAATTTGCAATAATTGACCAGGTTACTAGTTTTCCATATGGAGGGGACTGGAAAATGTCCTTAGCATTGAAAGAAAGCAAGTGGCAAATACATACTGATGCCACTAGATTACCTGGTATTAACGATAGTATTAGTTTGAAACCTTTTTTAATATTAGGTTAAGTAGTATATTTTATATTTTATATAGTAGTATATTTTATATATGTACACACATTTATAGTAGTAATGGAATGGTATGTATTGTGATTCTATTTTAACATTTATTAATCATGATTTACATGTAATATATATTTATATATTTTTATACTAGTATAATGCATAATCAATACTAATGCATATATCTAGTTTTTTTATTTGATTCAGGTACTTGGATGATTTGATATACATTTTTAAAAATTTTTAAATGTTAAAAAATTTGTTTAATGGAGAGCTATTACTTTAATTAAATTGGCGCCTTTTTTCAAGTAAATTGTATATAAACAGTATAATTATCTAGCTATCTGGTTCTGATGAAGACTGTGATTCATGCAGTTGAAAGCGCTTAACCTGTGGATGTATTTGGTGGAAGTATTCTTCGTAATAAAATCTGTGGATGTAAACTGTGAAGTTCTTATCGCTACATACTTTCTTCATTATCCAGTTTATTGTTCAAGCTGAGTGGGGAGTCGCCCTAGTCTGCACCAGACCTCTTTACTTATTTTATTAAAAAAAATTAATTTAACTTATTTCCTTTAATTTTTCCCCATACAGGATAATAGTTTCACTCATAGTTTTTCATTTGCGTCTGAATAAATCAAGCTACTCTTGGTTATAGTCTTCTTTTTTTTCATGTGATATATATTGAGATTTTATTGGATTTATCTGTTTCTCTCTCTCTGTATGTATATATATATATATATATATATATATACACACACACACACACACACACACGGGTCTACTTTCATTTGTCGAAAGCTCATTCTTTCGACAAACAAAAGTCTGACCCCATTTATGTGAAAGTGCACTTTCGCGAATACCAGTTCACCAAACTGGTAATATAAAAAAAAAGAAATACTGCAGTACAGAAGCACGCTAGAGTGGGGATAAGGCAATATACCTCTTTCTCCACTGTAGTACAATCTTGGAGTTAATATATAAATATATATATATATATATATATATATATATATATATATATATATATATATAAAGTAATGGAGGTGTGGGGGGCAGGGGGGCTTGCCCCCCTTCCTGCAAAACTGCCTTTGCAGTGTTTTATTTTTTTGTTTATTTTACTGGTTCGGTGAACCAGTATTCGTGAAAGTGCACTTTCATTTAAGTGCACTTTTGCTTAATTTGGATCGTATTTTTGTTTTTCGAAAGAACGAGCTTTCGATAAACAAAAGTAGACCCATATGTATATATATATATATATTCTTTTTTGGTGGACTACATTTTTGTATATTTGGGCAACATGAGTAACTTGTATCACTTACATCTACAAGAGATATGCAGTCGGCATCATTGGGCATTTAAAGTGGAACCTGTGTGTTGAGAGACAGCCTTACAAGACTATCTGCAAATATGTAGAGCTGAGTATATTTTTCTGTATTATTCTGTATTATAGAGCTAAATTGTTGCTTAGATATCTGTTGTGTTACTGTTCTGAAAATATACAGAGATCAGTATATATTTTTTTGGTTTTATAATTTGCACTCTGATTCCTCACATCTCTGTTGAAACTTTCTTCCCCACCCCCCCTCTCATTTTGGTTTCTATTGCTTGTGTGTTGTTAACGCAAGGTTCCCTTAATTTGAACTGTTAATAGCAGCAGTCTGCATTTAAAGTGGAACCTGTGTGTTGGGAGGCAGCGTTACAAGACTATCTGCAAATATATAGAGCTGAGTATATTTTTCTGTATTATTCTGTATTATAGAGCTAAATTGTTGCTTAGATATCTGTTGTCTTACTGTTCTGCAAATATACAGAGATCAGTATATATTTATTTGGTTTTATAATTTGCACTCTGATTCCTCACATTTTTCCTCACATCTCTGTTGAAACTTTTGCCCACCACCCCCCCTCCCTGTTCTTGGTTGTAGTTTAAATTTGGTGGCTTTTGCAGTGCCCGCCCCACTGTAGATTTGATCTAGGACACTCCCCCAGTCCCATCTCTTTACCGCATTCTACCTAATAAAACCTTTCTGCACTTGCTTTTAATCCTATTTAATTTAATTACATTTTTTCAAACTGTATGTGGACTAATATTGCTACATACTCAAGTGTGCCAGCTTACACTGCATGTGAACTGTTTTTACTACTGTTTTTGCTACTTTTCTAAAAAAAAAAAAAAAAAAAAAAAAATTGTAAGCCTGTTTCCTACCTTTCCTGTAATTAGTGTTCCAGATATAGATTTGCTGTATCCAGGACTATTTGTAAGCTTCTGAGACCCCAAGCCTTTCTGTGTTGGAGAGAAGCCTTCTAGCTTATCAGTGGGAGTGGTAAGCACTAGGTAACCTGTCTACCACATAAGGAGTGGTTCTGGCCCAGAATTTGTAGTTATTGGCCATTTGGGTGGTCTTCCATCTCTCTCAACTTTCTGATTTGAAGGCCTGCATTTGCACTTGTTTCTGTCCTGTAACTCCTGGGCCCATCTCATTTGCTCACTCAATTTTTTTTATCTGCTTTTACTGTATTTGTGTTTCTTCCTACTTTATTTTGCTTTTGCGTCATCTTAAAAGTACTCAATTGTATTTATTAATGCTTGGTGTAACTCATTCTAAGCCTTTTAGTTTAAGCACTTGGGCTTCAGACCAGTTGTTTTACATTAGGAAGGTTTGTGGTCTGCACTGTGGTGGCAGGACAGGTAGCTTACATCCTTCTAAGTTGGGAACTGCTGATTGAGGGCTCAGTGTCTGTTATTCTAAAAGTGTATTAATTCTGTTTTAAGGCCTTGGGCTTCAGGCCAGTTATTTTACATTAAAAGGGTTCGTGGTCTGCACTCTTGTGGGAGGAGAGGCTGGACTCTGCCCTTCTGAGCTGGGAATTTCTGGTTAAAGGCTTATAGTGCCTGCATATTTGAACTGCTTCTTACTGAAATTGGTACACCTTGTTTGCTGTAGCATAGACTAGATCCAGGCCTGCTGAACCTAGCTTTGTTTGCATAACTTGAGCACTAATCCAGGCATTCTTTAAAGTATTCAATTGTATTTATTACTGCTTGGTAGTAACTTGATTAAAGTGTAGCTATCATTCTAAGTCTTTTGGATTAAGCACTTGGGCTTCAGACCAGTTGTTTTACATTAGGAAGGTTTGTGGCCTGCACTGTGGTGGCAGGACAGGTAGCTTACATCCTTCTTAGTTGTGAACTGCTGATTGGGGGCTCAGTGTCTGTTATTCTAAAAGTGTATTAGTTCTGGTTTAAGCACTTGGGCTTCAGGCCAGTTATTTTACATTAAGAAGGTTCATGGTCTGCACTCTGTGGGAGGAGAGGCTGGACTCTGCCCTTCTGAGCTGGGAATTTTTGGTTAAAGGCTTATAGTGCCTGCATATTTGAACTGTTTCTTACTGAAATTGGTACACCTTGTTTGCTGTAGCATAGACTAGATCCTGGCCTGCTGAATCTAGCTTTATTTGTATGCTTGTTTGCTTGTTATTTCCCTGAAATGCTAATTCCACCTAAAACGTGGCTTTTCAGTGCTTCTGTGGATCCCTAGTGATATCTGCATTGCTTACTGTACTTATTTCCTTGTTTCACTTGAAAGAAAGTTACTGTTTGTCGTTTTTGCATTTAAGTTACCAGTAACACATTGCATTTAAGTTACCTGGCACTTGCTCACTAAAGAAATTATATAAGTCAGCACTAAAATATTAAAAGCACTACACCCTCACAAACTCTCCTTCAGTACCTCGTTCCCCATTGGCCCTTTTTTTTCAATTATAAAGGAATTCCCAATACTATTCTAGCATGTCCAAAGGTCAGTTGTCAATCTCCTCTCCGGTCCAGCTGGTGAATCTGGGAATCTTGAGGCAATGTTACAACTGCCTCATGTACACAGACAACCCTCTCCTCCTCCCAACAAATTCCAACACATGTGAGAGATACAACCATATAGCCATACTGGAGGCTAAGCTCTCTCAACTCAGTACTGGCAAAACCAGTCAGGAGGAGAAGGAAACCACACTCACTACAATTCCAGTCTCACATAGACCTACCACGACAGCAAACCAAACACATAAACACACAAAAACATACTCAGAGGCTCTAAATAAAAAATCTGCCTAAGCAGCAGAGACCTCCAAAGCAGACACCCAAGCAACCGCTACCCCAAAACAAAACACGTGCAACACATAGCTCATAAAGCCAGTGTGCCGAACAGTCACAGCCTTTAAGGCTAAACAACACACCTGATACACTTGTAATAGGTGACAGGCACACTGACGTCCCGCTCACCAGGCTGAACAAGGAGAAGGTCACGTGAGCTGCCTGTCGGGCGCTAGGATCCGCCACATAACACAAGCACTCAGGTCACTCCAAGGCACGTACAAATATGACTCAGTCATTGTCCATGCTGGTGTGAATGACCTGAGATGTACCTCCCTGGACTACATGAAAAGAGACATAGAGAGCTCTCTGAGCATGTAGCCCAGGCCGGTATGACCCTGACCTTGAGTAGCATCTTACTCTCACCAAGAATGATGCCACAATATAAAGACAAGATGATCAATTTCAACAATTGGCTTAAGTATTGGTGTCATTCAAAGGGGATCCAATGCCTGTTAGCCTGGGATGACATGTTCGACAAGCCACGATGCTTCGCTAGGGACGGCTTGCACCTGTCACCCCTGGGCTTTCGGATATTGGCAAAGGCTCTTGCTATCCCCATAGTGCTTTTTTTTAGGCAAGGCTCAAAAGACAAACCCACCTCCATAGGTATCACAAGGGATAAGAAACTAAGAGTAATGCTACTCAACGCCAGAAGTCTAAACCTCAAACTCTCCTTAGCATGGAGAACATCGATATCTGTGCAGTAACAGAAACCTGGTTCAAGGCTCCCGAGAGCACCCCAGCACGACCAGGTTATACCTCATACCATGCTTTTCAGCCCCAAAACTTGGACTGGACCACAAAAGGAGGGGGAGTATCAATATTCGTCAAGGATACCCACACCTCCAGGTTGGTGGCACAGCACGAAGCATCAGAGACTATCCATGTGCAACTAACAGTGGGTAAAACTGCCTTTCAGTTTATAGCCTGCTACAGACCACCCTCCCAATCCCAGGAACCCCACTCGGCCTTCCTGAGAACACTGGAAAATATGAAGGTCTCTCCAAACACCATTATATTGGGCGACTTCAACTACCCAAACATAGACTGGGAGCATTACTCTAGCTCCAACACCCTAGCCCAAAGGTTCCTAGAATTTATAAACTCAAATGCTATGGAACAACTTGTTACCACTCCCACAAGAGGGGAAAACATACTGGACCTGATCATCACCAACATGGGGACTCTATGCTCTTGACCAGAAGTGTATCCCTCACTGGTAAGATCAGACCATAAACTAATCTCACTGGATATTCACATCCCAACTCCACGCCTTGCCCAGAAAACCACAGTGAAAAACTTCTCTAAAACAAATTTCACACTCTTCAAAACCGAGGTGGAATCCTTTTAAGCCCCCGGGCCTGTGGAAAATACGGTCCAGGCCGCAGAATCCTTTATAAATGCATTCTATGAACACCTTCAGGAATGCATGGATCATGCAATCCCAAATAAAACCAAGACCCAATCCTCCAAAGGCAGACGTCCTGTCTGGTGGACCCCAGCCATAAACAAACTATACAAAAGAAGGAGGAAGCTACTACATGATAGAACAAAATCCCAAAAAAGGAAGGCATCTCTGATCAGTATTAGCAAAAAACTCATAAAATCGTCTAAGGCCAGCTTTGAGAGAAAAATTGCACAGGACACTAAGGATAATCACAAGGCTTTCTTTAGTTATGTTAGGAACCTGGGTGGGAATTCCCAGATATGCTCAGAATTAGTCCAAAATGACAAAAAATACACCGAACCCACAGACATTGCCAACATCCTAGCTGACAGGTTCAGCACAAACTTCTCCCCCCCCCCACCAAAAGGGCAAATATCTATCCCAGCAGAGTGCTGCCCCCCTGACATCTCAGATGCTCAGGTAAGAGCTGCCCTCTCCAAAGCAAAAAACACAGCATCAATGGGACCAGACGGTATCCCGGGCTGCATCCTACATGAACTCCAGGAAGAGCTAAACCCAAACATAAAACTACTGTTCAGTCTCAGCCTTACTACAGGATATGTACCCAAAGAGTGGCGTACAGCAACAGTGGTCCCTCTTCACAAAGGTGGTGCCTCAACGGATCCTGGAAACTATCGCCCCATAAGCCTGACTAGCTTGGTCTGCAAAGCTATGAAAAGAATCATCTTGCACCTCATAAATAAAGATATTGGGGACCTACAGACACTGGATCCTACCCAGTTCGGCTTTGTTAAGGGCAGATCCTGCCTGTTAAACCTGGTTGATTTCTTTGAAACAGTCACCAAGGCCATTGACGAGGGGAAGGTGGTCCACACAGCCTACCTGGACCTCGCAAAAACCTTTGATACAATACCCCACTCGGGCATTATAGATAAGCTTACCAGCTTAAATATCAACCTCTATATCACTAGATGGGTTGCAAACTGGCTCAAGGACAGAACCCACATGGTTAGAATTGCTGGAGCCATGTCAGACTCCAAACCATTTACAAGTGGCGTCCCACAAGGCTCAGTCCTGGGACCTCTCTTGTTCGGTATATATTTCTCGGAGGTACAGGCCAATACGGAAGGACTGTGGCTGACCAAGTTCGCAGATGACTGCAAACTGTGCGCCATAATCGACTCTCCAGCTGATACAAGCATCTTCCAAAAGGGCCTCATAGAAACAGACAACTGGTGCCAGAGCCATGGCCTCAAGCTAAACGCCAAAAAGTGTATAGTCATCCCCTTTGGCAAAAACAAAGTGCCCACAAATTACCACATAGGTGGTAATCCATTAAGTACAGAAGAAGTAATTAGGGACCTGGGGACCCAAGTTGATAGCAATCTGTCATTTGACAACCACGTGGCCAAAGTGGTTAGAAAAACATTTTATATAGCCCACCTAATCATGAAGGGATTCACATCTAGATCAGGAGAGGTTACCGTGCCTCTTTACTCATCCCTCATCAGGCCCATAATTGAGTACAATGCCCCTTTTGGGATGTACCTTACCAGACACCTGCAGCAACTGGAAAGACCCCAAAAGTACCTCATCAAGAGGATCAAAGGGCTCAAACAGATGCCATATGCTGCCCGGTTAAAGAAACTCCAGCTCTACTCAGTGGCATACCGCCTGCTCAGAGGCGATCTGTGCCTGACGTATAAAGCCATGTCCAACCCAGAATTAATGGAAATGCTTCACCTCAGAAAATCCAAATCCCATCGAGCTACGGGCTTGAGAGACTTGAACCTCAGCACTGAAATAAATAGGACATGCTGGAGGGACAGATTCATAACCCAGAGGCTCCCTTCACTCTGGAATAAAATCCCAGTCCAGGTTAGGCAGAGTCCCTCATTGACTCTCTTCAAGAGGAATCTTGATGAGTGGATGGGAGATCATAGGTTTACCCCGGGTATTACTTCTGTGTCACTGTTAGACAGAGGCACAGCATACTAACCTCAAAAAAGGGCATAGCAAAATTAATTTAAAATGGGTGGCGAAAGCCAAACACACTCTGGCTAGGCTTATAAATGCCCTAGGGCAGATAGCCTAGTATGAATCTATGAACCTATATACAGGACATTATAGAAGTTAAACAAAATCCTTTAGTTTTGGAGATGCCTACACTAATGGATGAAATGGGCTGTATTAGAGATGAACATATCTACTTTGCAATATAAGGTAAAATTATCTGAATTTGAAAGGACGATATATGCTGTTAAGAAGATGCAATGGCAATGGCTTACATTTGAAGCACATTTACACCACATACTTGTCCCTCAAGGCTTACGAATTTTGAAAATGCCCACTTATAGGGACAAATACCCCAATCTACTAAAACAGTGGCAGGCTCTTAATCTGAATCTTTCTTTTGAATACATGAAACCGATAAACAAATATTTTGAGCCTAAGAAAATAACATTAAAAAGTGAAATTACTATGCTATATCAAGAACTTCTTAATTCTGTGCAAACTAATGTGCATTCATCGCTTCTGCGTGAAGTGTTACACAAAATAATTGTGTTTGAAGAAAAATTAATAAGTATAAAGAAGGCAAAATTACAGTGTGATTTTCTGGACTTCCACAAAGGATATGTTTTTACCTGGCCTAATTCTAAGACTAATGAATCAACAACCTTTAGGTTCAAATGCAGAAGGAATGTCAATTCCAGTAACACAAAACATAAGTCTCTCTCTGATGCACGAACAGTTGTCGTTAGTTACACCGGAGGCTAATACACAGCTTTGGAACATGTCTAATGACATTAACAAGCCTCCACAGTAACAGTTAATGCTAATTCAGTTTTTGCTTTAGATTCTGTGGAATTATTTGTGCCAAAAAACTTTGAAAGCTCAGCACAACCATTTCCTATCCCACCCAAATGAAAGAGGAACCAAAGTCAGTGGGAACGGAAACAAATTGAACAGAGGTAAAGTAAACTTGCATCAAGTTGGTATTGTGTTTAATTTGTCCCAATATGAACTTACTGACTCTGAATTGAATGATTTAAACAAGGGACTAAATTATGTTCCAGCTACAGATACTGATATTGCACAGGTATTGATTGAACTGAAACTTTATATAAGAAAATTAAATTTTCAAGCTACATTTAAAGACAGGTCACAGGCCATTCTATGTACACTTCGTAGGAACAGTGTGTATACACCACCAATGAATAATGTCATTCAAGCCTTTGAGGCAATGGTTGAAAATGAAATTTATGATTTATATGGTATGGACCAAAGTAAAAACAAAGGATTTTGTAATTTAAAACATGATGCATATCTAGCTTTACGTAAATTGGTTGAAAATGATGACATTATTATTAAACCAACAGATAAGTAGGGTTGCCACCCCTCCGTTTTTTTTTCCGGACTGTCCGGAAATCAAACTGATTCTCCGGTAGACCGGAAGACACTGTACAGACTCCGGTATTCTGTTTCAAAAAGGAAACAGACAATCAGAGTTTGTAAATCAGCTGATTTACCATGCTTTTTTCTTTACAGAAAAGCATAGTAAATCATCCAAAAGCAGGCAGCAGGAATGGAAAAAGAGGGCGTTTCTCACCAAGTGATGTCATCGTGACATCAAAAAATGGGTGGAATGTGGGCAGGGAGGGGTGGATTGGCAGGGTTACTGATGAACGAGGGGTGTGGCTTTACTCCAGTTTTAGCCATGATGAAAAGTGGCAACCCTACAGATAAGGGAGGGGGTGTAGTAGTATTAGATAAACATTACTACCTGGAAGCAATGTATAATATGTTGAATTCAGATGAATATCTTATGATTTCTGGTGAATAAATATTTAATATTTTCTCAACAGTTAATATTTGTGTTTTGCAGATGTTTGAGCAAGGTAATGTATTTGATTTTTTGAAGAAAGATACATATGTCATTCCAGTTATATATGAAATACCTAAGGTCCAAAAATCAGTTATTTCTGCACCATTTCATCCAATAGTGTTATCTAGAGGATGGGTGACAGAACTTATTTCTAAGTACTTAGAACAGTACTTGAAACTAGTATTAAAACATCAAAAAGTTTTGTTAAAGACAGTTCTGATTTTTTGCAACTACTGTATACATGGACCCTATATAATTCCGTATTAACTTATTTAGTTATGTTAGACATAAAATCACTGTTTACTTGTATTCCAAAAGACCAAGGAATAGCTATAGTAAAAGCTAATATATTAACTCAACCAGATCTAAGTAATTTAAATGTTGATTTAATTTGTAAAATATTACATTTTGTATTGACTAAAGGTGTGTTCCTTTTTCAAGAAAAAATATATAAATAGTCTAAAGATGTAGCCATGGAGACTCCAGTGACTAATACATATGCAAACATAGTTATGAACCACTGTGAGACTCAATATGTTACTTCCCCTATAGGCAACCCTAATTACCATAAGAAAGTGATTTTTATAGACGTTTTGTTGGTGACGTGTTTTAATATGGGATAGCCCTTTGTATGAAATAGATGATTTTGTTATATTTTTAAATACTACTACTTCATTTTTAAAGTTTAAGAAAAATGTTCATTACAGGGAAATTGATTTCTTAGGTATTACACTGAAAAAAGACTTAACTGGCAAGTTGAACACTACTATGTTTAAGAAGCCGGTTAAAAAAAATTTACATATTTATCCAGGGACAGCATGCACCCCCAATTTATGTTTTAACAACATAGTCAAAAATCAGATGGTACTTGCATGTAGATTGAACACACAGGATTTTAGAATGAATGAACAACGTGAACAAATGGAGTTAGATTTCTGCACTAGAGGTTATAATAAAACTAAAGTATGTCAGATAAAGACTAATATATTAAATGAAAGAAACATTCATTATCGACCAATTTTTTCTAATGGTTGTTCAACAGAACAGCAGAAAAATAAATCTACAGTTAATGTAGATTTATAGTTACATATGGTTGTAAGACAATAGAACTAAAAAATATCATAAAGAAATACTGGCCAATACTTGCATATGTACCAGAGTTAAAATACGTTTTTGACATATGCATATAAGAAATAAATGGCATTGAAAAATAAACTTTGTTATAAGGAACAAATTAAAACTTTACCAAGATAGTCAAGTGTTACTGCGACTAGACGTTGTAGAAAATTCAGTTTTTGCAAGTTTATTTATCAGAAAATTTCTTTCTTACATCCTTTGACAGAAAAACTTTTCTATATACAAGTACTGGGCGACTGCACCGCTAAAGATCTTGTATATATGGCAAAGTATAATACCTGTCCAACGTTCTATATAGGTAAAACTAACCAAAGACTAAAAGACAGGATTTGTAGTCATTTGTCTGAGGTTAGAAGGAAAAACACTACTAATGCACTTTACAGGCACATTTTAGATAAGGGTGGTGAACACAGTTTTAAGTTTCTGATTTTATATAACACCCCGACTTACATCAGAGGAGTAGATAAACGAAATTTAACAGAGAAAATGGAAACTAAGTGGATTTTGTGTTTTAGGCCTCATTTTTCTCCAGGCTTAAATGATATGTTGAGCATTAAGCCTTTTTTAAGAGTGTTACATGATAAGATTCATTAAAAATAATGCATAATTTTTATGTTTTTATTTAATAAAAGAACTTCTTGTTTTAGTATTTAATTAGCTAATTGTTTAATTGATTATTGCTAGTTGAATGCATTCAAGTGACCTTTGTAGCAGGAAGAATTTGATGCCTGAAGAAGCAATGTGAATACTGTAAAAGTTTTTACGTGCATCTGAATAAATCAAGTTACTCGTGGTTCCAGTCTCCTTTTTGTTTTTACATGTGTATGTAGTATGACATTTCTGTCCATATATCTCCAACCCCTTTTGTCTGTCTACACTCCTGTACACTGAATTTTTCCACGTACACTACAGACACTGACACGGGGTCTAAACAGATGCCTATCTGCTTGCTGGATCACTCTACCTGCCTCATTTGCATGAGATTCACCTGCTTATGAGGTGATTTGCATACCATGGACGTTTCCATGTTGGCGTGTGTGCCCGCAGAACTCAACAACGCTTACTGAACTTAAAAGTGTTCGCACTCATGTAAGCAGCACAGCACAATGCATACATGGAAAAAAAACGTGTAGGCTTTATTAAATTCCCCCAATGTCTTTCAGAAATCTTTATTTAGTGATAAATTTGTATTAACCAAATTATTAATTATGTTCAATGCTTTGATTCCTGGTTGTGTAAAGAAAATAAACTGTCCACTACTATGGAGTATTTTATCAATAGCAAGGAAAACAATCATTAAGAACTAAAAAGTGAGCAAACTTCTACATTACAAAAATTTGTAAATATGACAACCGACGTTTGTCACTATGAACTTCTGACAATTAAGATGAGAACAACTAGAGCTACCACATCCTACAACATATGGATAAAACTTAAAGACTTAGTGAATAAACCAATGCAACTATATTAATGGCATGGAAGCACTTTCTTTTCTTATCTCGTCAATAATGGTTTTAAAAATAATTGGACTTTTAGTTACATAGTAGACACCCCTGTAAATAGTTGCTCTGTTATAGTTTTTGTTTTTTATTAATGTACTACTATTTCAGTGTAGCATTTTAATGTGAAAATTAATACTTATGTTTTGAAATTAATAAAAATAGAAAATAGTTTTTAAAAAAAAACATCTCCAAGAACATCTGCAGATTCGTAAACCTGTCAGCTCAAAGACATCTTCACTGCTCCTCACTCTGAAAAGCTAAATGGCTACCAGTGAAAGAAAGAACAGTGTTAATTTTATGCTTAGTATGCAAACCCGCCAACATAGACACTTTCCAGATCCACGTCTTGGAGCCTAAAATCCCTTCCTCTTCTCCAAACCAGCAAACTCCCCAAAATAAACTCTACTCAAACAAATGCTTTTTCTTGGTTCTAGAACCTATAACATGGTGCTCTGTACCAAACCATATGAATGCCATTAATATCTCTCAATTGTACAGAATTTTGCAGAATGTCCAGATTTTTGCTTTAAATATTTGGTCTGTTCCTAATAAAATCTGCAGTTTTCTGGCAAATCACAGAGGATTTAAGTCACTAAATAATGACATATATTTGAGTTTCAGACTTCATATCCTTCAGAAAATGCATGCTAACACAAATCATGTTATTTTAGTAGCTTTCTAAGTTCTATACCTATTTGCGGCCTTTGCCCCCCCCCCCCCATTATTTTAGACTTTGTCCAGATTTTTTGCATTAAGAGGTTGAGTGGTATGATGACATTCACATTTTCCAAAAATGTAATTCAGAACTAAATAACTACTTAAAAGAATATGAATGCAAATGCTTCTTTAAGAGTGTCATAACCTAATGACTGGACACCCGTTGTGATGGTCCTTATCACATTATACTTTCCATAATCAGTCACTCAGTGTTTCCTTGTGTCTCTCTTTAATTTACCCTCCCTTACCTCTTAGCCCCCCCACTTCTCCCCAAATGTCTTCACTCCTTCTCATTTCTTCCCCCCATTTTCTACTTTCTATTTTGGACCCTTTCATGCCCTCTCCCCTCTCATCTTAACTACAGTCCATAGATTATTCATTCTAAACCTGTGACTATGAACATTTATTACATGGTGTCACATTTTCTACATTGTGTATGTAGCTTGAGCGAGTGACTTAAGTGTCTCTAACTGAATCACAACATCCGTTGTATTTAATTTGCTCTTTATCTAATCTATCTAACTAAACAACTGAATCACAAAGTCTGTTATATTAAATATGCTATTTGTCTACTCTAACTAAAATTTATATTATTCAGTACTGTTTAATGTTTTACTATGCTGTATAAACCAAAACTGATCCTGAAAAGAATCCATTGCGATCAGTGCTTTAGCCCAGGTAACAGACAAACAATCAAACAAATAAAGAGCAGTGTGATATTATGAGAATATGCTGTGCATGTATATAAAGTTACACATGCTGTGAGGTTTAAACATATTAGTGGAACCAAAGATGAAAATATGGCTGCCTAGTGGATCACTGGAATGATTCCCACAGCAAAAATATATCAGTCTTGTCTGCTGCATGCATATAAATGTAAAATGAAGTATAGAATATTAGGAATAATGTACTGTATGTTAACTAATTTCCCATATAGTGCAGGATTCCTCAGCAGTAAAATGGCACAGTGTAAGCCCTGGTATGCAATAAATGCCAAATGTAGCATAAGGTGCATAAAGAGCAATAAGTCATCTTGAAAGAAGAAGAGTAATGCGATCCATCATTTTGGTATACTGTACGTACCATGGGACAGGTGAACAATAGTGCAGTATCTTGTACCGTGCTGTATGATGCAGATGAGGTTGACCTAAAGGTTAGTACTTTCAACTTCTGCAGCACATTTTGAAATACATACGAATAAAAAGAAACATTAGGGGAGGGACAGAGAATGAGAACAAGAGATTAAGCTGCTTGTATACAGTCGAGTACTGGCGGTAGCACAGTAATAAACAGGAAGCCAAAATGTTTCACATATAACTGTAAGGCATCCATTCAGAAGCACAGTGACAAAGCCCTTAAAGATTTGTGCGTATGTAAAGTCACTATAGTCAAGGGTTACTCTGAGATACAGTGACATAGGAGTTAATCTTGTTACATTTTAAGGTGCAGAACATGAAGCTCCCTGCATGGGAGATGGTGTTGAGAGACTGAACACCACAGAAAAAAAATCTTTCTCAGAAATGTGACAATCTCATGTTATAGTTGCCATGGTTTTCAAAAAAATGTTTTCTTGTGCTGAGGAGCCTAAGTGCACAACCTAGCTAAGCAACAGGTGAAACAGAACATTTATGACAACAGTCTAGCCAATGGACTGAATATTACAGCATTGAAACCAAATGAATATGATATAGAAAATTGGTAGTAATAATGCATACTGAACTGACTAAACAGATTTGAAATGGCAAGCATCATGTGACAATTAGTCAGACATGCATCAGTAAAATTGTATTTGATATAAAATAAACATGCACCAACACTGCATATGGTTTGTTCTTCCTGATACAAACATACTTTTACTTCATGACTTGTATGTCAAGTTGTCTTATGCTAATAGTCCCATAAATGTGCACATGTAGTAATAGGTTCATAGGATGATACTAGGCTATTGGCCCGGATGCCCTTATAAGCCTAGCCAAGAATTTTGCCCATGTTCCCTGAAAGTCAGCACCTGTTTCTTCTGTCCAGCAGGGACACAGGTGGGATCCCAGGGGTATATTTTCTGTTTCCCATCCAGTTGTCCAGGTTCCTCTTAAAGAAGGCTAGAGAGGTACTCTGCTTGACATGGAGAGGGAGACTATTCCACAGACAGGGGAGTCTTTGGGACACAAATGTATCCTGCCAACAAGTTCTATTAATGTCGCAGACCAGGTTAAGACCTTGCGTGCGGGTTGTGCGAGTGGAATTTGTCTTACGGATATGCAGCAGCTCCATCAAGGCTGGGTCTGAAATGGCCTTGTATGCCAGACACAGGTCACCTCTGAGCATTCTGTATGAGACTGAGTAGAGGGACAGAGCTTTTAGCCTATCTGTATAGGATAGGTGTTTGAGACCCTGGATTTTCCTGGTCAGAACTTCTGTGGTATCTCCAACTGCTGCCTGTGCTTGGCAAGCTACATGCTGAAGGGGGCATTGTACTTGATAATAGGTCTGATAAGGGAGGAGTAAAGAGATATTATGACCTCCTTGTTCTTGGATGAAATACTGTTATTTATGAGGTGGGCCATGTAGAAAGCCTTCCATACAGTGGAGGCAATGTGGTGGTCAAAGGTCAGGTTGCTATCAACCTGGGTGCCCAAGTCTCTCACGATTGATTGCATGCTTAATATGTTGTTATTAATGTGATAATTAGCAGGGATGACATTTTCCCAAAAGGGGATAATGATGCATTTCTTGGCATTCAGTTTGAGGTCATGCTTCTGGCACCAGTCATTAGTTTGGGTAAGGCCCTCTTGGAGGATGATCGCATCACTAGGGGAATTTAAGACAGCTCCCAGCTTGCATTCATCTGCAGACTTGGTCAGCCACAGACCACTAGTTTTGGCTTGCACCTCAGAAAAGTATATCCCAAACAGTAGAGGCTCCAAGACCGATCCCTGGGGTTTACCGCTTGTTACGGGTCTACTACTAGAGGTGGCTTCCACTACTTTGACTGAGTGGGTTCTATCAGTGAACCAGTTAGCTACCCATCTGGTAACATAAGGGTTGATGCCTAGCTGGGAGAGTTTATCGATTATGCTCGAGTGGGGAATAGTGTCAAAGGCTTTGGCTAGGTCAAGATAGGCAGTTTGCACCATCTTCTCCTTGTCCATGGCTTTGGTGACTTTTCAAAGAAGTCAACCAAGTTTAATGTAATATATATGAGTTATGCATGTGTTCAATGTATATACCACAGAGACAGAGGTACTGCAATGGCTTTGTGGTTGATAGTACAGTGAAGGAACTGCATGGCTGGTTTCTATCTGCAGATATTTCTAAAATGGTTTCCTAATCTGTCATGCATCTATCTGTTTGATCTGATGGTTTAAATAAGCAGTCTCAGTTTGCATTGAAACTGTGAAAACAAGTGCTATTTCTATAAAAGTTTTTTGACTGTGCTTGTTCATTATATGTGGAGTGCAATGATTTATCACTACATTCAGATATGTTCTGCTAGTACTTTGCTGTTAACTGGTGCTTACTTTGTTTTAGAAACAAGTTTAGTTTGTTTGACTGTGATCACTAAGTTAGTTGCAGAAGACTGTTTTTTAGGTATCATACTGGCATTAATATGTGTTTAAATTGTCCTCTATATGTGCATCATGCAAGGATCCTTTATTTGGTGCAGTTTCTTTAGGAACTACAGCCAAGTAATATCAGATATAATATATTTACTTGCCATGTCCTTAAAGCTTGAAACTTTTTCTTTTGATTGTATCCCTTTTTCAAACTGAACAGTTACATGACATATTCCCTTATGATAAATCTTGTATTTTTATGTCACTGGCACAGTACTTATTCACTGGATTTTGTTATTCATTCTTCCTGTTTTATTTTTGTAAATGTCCATTAATTTTATATTCCTGTTTTGCTGTTGTTTACAGTTACCTTGCTAGCTAGTCAGTAGTTCCCTCAGTTTTTATTTTAGACAGATTTACTGTCTCGGCTTTTTCACTATGTGCAATAATTTTATTTATGATAGAGACCTGTTAGTGACATGTATCCCTTTTTGCCTGCCATTACCTTAAAGCACACTTAATGTCTGTTTTACTATTTGTGGATCCAGATAAAATACAGGGCAGGGGTTTGCCATAGGCAAATCACCCTGTGGCATCTCTTCTTTGGGTTTGCTAAGCCTCATTAGGGTACATCTTAGGGTATATCTTCTTTGGGCAATGTTAATCCTCTTTAGGAAAAGTCCACTCTCTTCTAGATCAAAATATAATAAGAACAGAGAAATAATGTGGCTTTGCTAGATCTCGGTTGCCTGTCTATTATTTATTACTGTACAGGGTACTGTATACAAACACAAACTGTATTTCCAGCAAACTGAGCATTACTACTGATGTATAGTTTATGCTGACAGTTCATCATTCCAACTGCTGCAGTAGCCTTCAGACCATATGGGTTGTGTCCTACCCAAGACACAACAACTGGCCAACATCCAAAAGCTCTGGCTGCCTCCCACACTTCCACTTTGACTGCTGATTGGTCAGCCCTGAGGAGGGAAAATAAGCAATCAGACTGGAAAATCTTCACTACTTTCTTGCCACCTGATGAAAAAGCATCTCGGAGGCTTCACAAGAGCAGCATCCATCTTTCAGCTCCTTTCTGGCAGTTAAGTTTATTTATTTATTTACATTTGTTTTCCCTTTCGGGAGCCCTTCCATAAAGAAATTTTAACTATTATATCTATAAATATACATTATAAATAAAATATTTACTTTTATTTTTATTTTATTTTAGTTGTACTGTCCCTTTAAGAAACTCAACATTTTTCCAATATTAGAAGCTTCCTGTCAGGGATCACCATACTTTTATTATTATTTTATTTTAGTTGTACTGTCCCTTTAAGAAACTCAACATTTTTCCAATATAAGAAGCTTCCTGTCAGGGAATACCATACCCCTCAATCTCTTAGTTCAATAAATCTGGACAAAGCATAAAATAATGGGAGGACAAAGGTCCCAAAATAGGGACAGATTATAACTACTACTCTTATAAACTTAGCAAGTTGCTAGAATAACAGCATTTGCATTAGTGTGAATTTTTCTGAAGGATATAAAGTAGTAAAGTCAAATGTATGTCATTATTTAGTGACCAGAAAACCACAAATTTTATGAAGAACAGACCAAAAATATGAGGCAAAAATCTGGACAGTCTGTGAAAATCTAGTCAGTTGAGAAGTATGGGGACCAGTATTTTTAGCTTTGGCTAATTAGGGGGCTTATTTAGTGACAAAATATACTGCTTATGTAAACTTCTTTTATTTTATAAAGTAAAAATTTTGTGTGGGGAAGTGTTTTCGTTGGGCAGAGACTACTATTGGAAATAAAGGATTGTGTCCATGCTGTGACTACTAACCTGCCATTTTTTTCTGTCAGATTAAATTTACTTTGAAGGAGATTCCGAAAGGAATTTAGTGTGCTGCTTATGCATTACAATATTTTGGGGACTCTTGTAAGTGTGTTGCTTGTACAAACTGTTTGACAGCTTATGACTGACTCATTCCAGAATTTCTTACTGCAGCCAAAGCATCCTCCTCCTCCTCCTAGTCACAGCATGGATACTTACCCTGCTCCTCCTGCCAGTTCAACTCCCATAGTTCCTAGAAAGAAAAAAACAACCTACTGAAGAGCTCTTACTGACTCTGCAGGCTCAGTCTTTGCATCAGCCAACGGTGGGTGACTCTTCATTGTCCAACAGTCGTTCCTCTGACCACCCACCCATTTGGCTTCCTGTAGTCCTTTCAGCCACCACAAACTGGGGGTTAGCCATGTCTTGTTCCACTGTCTGAATCAGGCATGGGAGAACCATCTTTACTAATGCACAGAAAATACCGGGAGAATACTGCTAGATGTTGCTGGAGAAAGAGACCTCCTGATAGTGTAGACATTCCTTCTCCTAGTAACTCTTCAGGGATACCTGTAAAGAAAAAAAAAAGGCTAAACATTGTTCATTTAAAGACATGGTGTCTGTAAGAAAATAATGATTTTCTTACTTTAACCAAGAAATTGTTACAGACAGTCTATCCTGTTACTCAAAATACACTACTTGTCAGGTCAGTATAAATATCTCTGAGGAAAAAATGACATGATTCTGACATAGACAGGAACAGGGCTTCATCTACTGTAGATACTCAAGGCCAAATCTTAGATACTGAGGAAGATTGGTGCTCACAACCACTTTTGCAGGAATTTTCCTTTCCTCAAATTATAGCCCAAATGAATGGGATTTATTTATTTATTTATTGGCATTTTTTGACCGGGAAAGTCCACTGGGCAAAAAGATACCCATTTTCAGTGGAGGCCCGGGCAGAAAAGCCCCACATATATACAAACATCAGAAACAAATATCAAAACAAAATATAGCAAACTATGAGGTACAGATCAGGAGGGAAGGCTCCACAATTAAGACAGCCTACTTTTACAGAAGAACATAATTTCAAAAAATATATTATTTGCAAATTGCTATATAAACACCATATCATAGGTAAAAACTATATCACAAGAAAATCAAGGTGTACAAGTACTAGAGTATTACAATTCAGTTGAGTTGCTTGAGAAATCAGAGGTGTTAGTAAGGCGGGAATATAGTTGAAAAAGTTATGGGATTATGGGGGCTTGCATTGTATTTCACATGTAACCCAAACCTAAAAACTCTGCAGGTGACTCCCTCTTTTCCAACACTGTTGGAAAAATGTGGAACAAACTCCCCACTGATATCTCATCTTTATCCTCTCTACCACTTTTTAAAAAGCAATTGAAAATGCATTTTAATAAACACTGGCTTTGTTCCTGCACCAACCCAGATTAACTTTCCTTCTTCCACTCTCTCCTTTCTTCTTACATGATTCGTTCTTTTTCTTCTCCTTATATCCTGATAGCTCTCCCTCTACATAACATCATCTGTGCAGATATATGCTATCATATATACACTGAATGACATTTGTAATAAAAAAAACAACTTTTTTTGTATTTTTATTTTAAAACATCGTATGATTATACTTTTCATTTTTGCTATCATATTTGTGTATTTGTGTCTTAACTAGCTCTGTTTTAAAACTTTTAATTTTGTATTACCTTTTCTCTATGTCTGTTGGAGCTTATCTCCCCGGGCCTCTACTGAAAATGGACATGTATCCAGCTAGACTAGCCCGGTCAACAAATGTAAAATAAAATAAATAAATAAAATAAATGTACAGCTAGGGTTTTGTAAAAAGTAGTTTTTTAGTGCAGCTTTAAAGGACTTCAGGGAGTCTAGTTCAGTAATGGAGGAGGGGAGGGCATTCCAATGTTTGGCTATACTGTATGAGTACAGGCATTGTCCTGCTCTCTTGTTGGGTTTAGCTACACTTAGAAGGGTTTTCAGTGAAGAACAGAGGAATCGAGTGGGTGTGTGTCTGTATGCAAGATAGATTGGAGAGCTGGGCATTTATCGGGTTGGAAAAGTAATTTATGGGCAGTAGTAGTTTGGGTAAACTGGAGATAGTGGTGAAATTCTAGCCAGGATAGGTTTGAGAGTGCGCTGCAGTAATGTGAGCGATTAGGCAAGTTAGAAGCAAATTTGCTATCTTGTAATAGCATTGTTGTAGTTTATTACTGAATGATGTTTGGAGATTGGTGAAAATGGGGCTCCAGTATGTAAGGGATAGAATAAGCAGGGTGTTAGCTAATTTGATCGTAGTTTGTTTGTCAAGGTAAAGTTTATGTTGATATAATTTGCCCAGTTTGAAGTGGGTTTTCTTTACTGTGTTGAGAATGTGTTGTTCAAAAGAGAGTTTGTTGTCAATAGTAATTCCTAGAAGTTTTGCGGATTGTGCCTGTTCTATTTCAGTTTTGTTATGTGAGAACATTTTGACTTCTGTATTTGGAGGCTTTGATGAGAATAATAAAAGCTTAGTTTTTTTGGGGGTTAAGCATTAGTTGAGAGTCATTCAGCCAAGTCTCTACAGAGATGCTTTATTGGAGCAAATAGATGTTCTTCCTGAATTAAGGAGATATGATATGTTACAAGTGGCTATACCTCATCCCACACCTATTTCTTCACTAGTGCCAGCCTTGTAGGATGTATTTAATGCTGCCTGTATCAACTCTGGTAAACAACCTACAGTCCCCAAAAAAGAAGACAGGTTTACAAAGTTTCTCAAACTAAAAAAATATTTATTTTCACACCTTAGGTCTGAGCTTGCAGCTATTTCCACAGATTTACTATCAAAATGTGGAAATTCAAAAAATTTTCCCACAAAATGATAGGCTTGTGTATTTGAATTTGGTAATACCAAATTACCAAATTGTCAGAAATAGTAACCACGGAATCACCATTCGAACACCGAAAGTTCTAGTCTCAAAAGTCTGTTACCGGCAACATTTTTGCAGGGGAGCAAGTCCACCTGCACCCCCCCACATCCCCTGCATATTATATATGCCAACTCTGTGATTGCACTACAGTGAGAAAAAGGGAACATTTCCCGATCCGCAGTGTACCCCTATCTCAATTCAAAATGTTGAGTTCATATTAAAGAATGTGTATTCACTTTCGCTAATATGAAGTCATAGATTTTTAGTTTGGCATTACGGGCATTGGTAGAACACGTTTAACCAACTCATTTTCTTTGAACTGCATTTCCACCTTTTAATTGTAAACCATTTCCACAGCTTTTCTAGCAGGTAACAGGTTCCTGGTACCATACAACCCTTCCTCTATGGGCAAGGAGAGGAAGATATTGGACATATTTTTGTAAAAGAATTCTTTCCTCTTCTTCTTCCACTTTCGCATACAGAATTCTTAACTATCAGATCCATATGTGGAAATCTGTGTTTTTTTTGTATAGACTGAGAGAACTAGCTGTCACTTTACCCCCGAAGGTAGTGCCTATCTTAGTTCTTTTGTTTCCAACATTTCTAATGTATGATTGTGCTGATATTGTGCCTAGTGCCTCTATTTCTCCTGCTGTTTTCAGATGAGGTTAAGTTTGAATTTTTGAATTCACCTTTAGATAAAAAGGTTTTATTTGGCCTATGTGCTACTCAGATCCTCAAACAATTTGATGAGAGAGGGAAATTAATTTTGGGATTTTCCAATATTTTTCAGCCTCTCGGGGCTTTGGATAGGATGAGCTCGGCTCTTACCTCGGGTTTGGAGCCCACTGTCCCGGTGCCGAGGGTATTGACGGTTTCCTCAGACCCGTCGGCCCTTTCGCATCGGAGCAGGGGTGCCTCCGAAGCCATGAGGAGAGTTATGTCTCCCAAGACATCCTCAACCTCAGGTCTGGCTTCTTCATCTTCATTCTCTAAAGCACCTGTGTCTGCTTCTGCTTCACAGATCCTGGCCAAGCACAGAAACCCAGTGACTCAGGAAGCCCCATTGGGTGGCCCATTCTCTTCCGAGACCTCACCAGAAGCTCTCACTGATGAGGTTCCCAGGAAGAAAATGTGTAAGAGGAAACATTTAGACTCCCCTCAGGAGTCCCTAACATCCGATACTGACTTGGATGAATCAGAAGGGTCCCCATGGTCCCCCTCTGAGGATATCTCATTTGCAGAGATACTTGAAATCCTTAGGCAGAGGGGTGACTGGCAGTCCACCAACCGTACTGAAGATGAGTCGGTTCTCCTGAAGGCTTTCGGGTCTCAGCCCTCCACCTCTTGGGTGTCTCTGCCCTTCGATGAGCTTATGCAGCTGGTCTCACGAAGGGCATGGGAGTCTCCAGACACCATGGAGCCTGTCCGTAGGAGGCCTAATAAGTTCATATCTGCCCCCCAAGGTAAATCCTTCTTGACCAATGGTGTGCCAGTTGATGCATTGGTGGTGGCAGCGGCCACCAAAAAGGAAATGTCTGAAACTTCCTCGTTTATCCATCCTCCTAATAGAGACTCCAGGATCATGAATAGATACGGGAAGCGCATGTTTAGTTCAGAGACTTTTGCACTCTGTTCGCTTAACTATTTAACCCATTTCACGAGACTACAAAGAGATCTCCTTAAATAGCTGGGAGATGCTCTTCTAAATAGCTGGGAGATGCTCTTCAGGGTACTGTAGCTGCAGGAGCTACAGATAAAGTTACCTCCCAGCTTACTACCCTCAACTCCATTGCCAACTCGCCCATCCACCTCATTTCATATGTAGCTGATGGAATGAGCAGGGCAATGGGTACAGGAGTTGCTCTTAGGAGACACTCCTGGATGCACTTATGTTCCTTCGCGGAGCCCTTCAAGTCATCCTTTGTAAATACCCCTTTTGATGGCTCGTCCCTTTTCAGGCCCAAAGTTAAGGAAAGTTAAGGAAACTTTGACCAGGTGTGAGCAGGAGGGAAAGGCTGTCTGCCATCAGAGTCTGTTTTTCCACCCCTACCAGATCCTACCCCAAGGGTCAAAAGGAAGGAAAGATGTGGTTCTGAAAAGACCAAGGAGCCTACCCCCAGGGGCAGAGGAGGGGGCAATAATGGAAGACACCACCATTGTGGCAGAGGGGGTCCGCAAAACCAGGGCAACAGAGATCACTTCTTTGGGAAGCCCTGCCAGTGCTTCTGAAAGGAGGCCTGACTGTCCTGTTCTGGAGGCAGTCAGGGGTCGCTTACCTTTGTACCCAGATGCCTGGCTCAAAATAACAAATGACAACTGGGTACAAAGTTTTATTTCCAGAGGATACTTCATTCCATTCACCACACCCCCTTCACCGACAAGAAAAATCCCAGACGTTCATCCCAGTTACAGGGAACGAACAACAGTAGAGGTCCAGACGTTGCTAAGAAAAAGAGTCATCCAACCAGTCCCAGCAGACCAGACAGCATCCAGAACTTACTCAAAATTCTTTTTAGTTCCAAAAAAGACAGGGGACCGGAGACCTATATTGGACCTCAGCAGACTAAACAGATCTGTCAAGAAAGAGAAGTTTCAGATGGTCACACTTCAGTCAATATTTCCTTTTTTATGGAAAGACAATTGGATGTGCTCGATAGATCTTCAGGATGCATACTACCACATAAAAATGGCCAGGCCATCCAGGGATCATCTGCGCTTCCGGCTGGGAGCCAATCATTACCAGTTTTGAGCCCTGCCCTTTGGTCTCACTACAGCCCCAGAATGTTCACCAAATGCATGGCAGTGGTCACATCTCACCTGAGATGTTTAGGATTCCATGTGTTTCCTTACCTAGACGATTGGCTCCTCACTGCCACCACCAGGCATCAACTCAGGCCAGGGAATCCACTCTGTCACTCTGCGACCACCTGGGCATTACAATAAACTCAGAAAAATCTGCCTTGTCGCCACTGCAGCATATCATCTTTATCGGAGCAGAACTGGACACCACTACCACCACACTAAGACTTCCAGTAGAAAGAGTCTTACTACTCCATCAGCAGGTCTGCATTTTAATATCCAGAAACAGGGCTCCAGCATCAGGAGTCCTGATATTGTTAGGTATGATGGCAGCAGAAATTCTGGCCATACCACTGGGTCGTATGCACATGCGGATACTGCAATGGCTGTTGTTCACTCAATGGTCTTACCAAGAGCTTCCCATGTCTCACCTGATAATGATCACAAATTCCTGCAAGAAGGACCTTCAGTGGTGGTTGACCTCACTTCATGTTACGATAGGACGTCCATTTGTCTTACCCCCACCAGTGGCCAGAGTGACCACGGACGCTTTCCTGATAGGGTGGGGTGTATTTTCAGGGAAGAACAGCCCAATGCACATGGACTGATCAAGAGACACATCTGCATATCAATGTCTTAGAGATGAGAGCAGTACTTTGGCATTGCAGTACTTCCAGGACTCTCTTCCACTGGGCACGATTACGATTCAGACGGATAACATGTCAGTGGTCTGGTACTTGAACAAACAACTTGAACCAGGTCATACCCCCTTTGTCACGAGGCCCTAAGAGTATGGCAGTGGGCTGTATCCACCCAGCGCTTTCTGTTAGCAACGCATATTCCAGGGAAATCCAACATGATAGCAGACAAACTGAGCATAGCAATTTTGTTGCCCTATGAGTGGTCCCTCAAGACGGAAATAGCGGACAGGATATTCCACAGGTGGGGCCAGCCTTGCTGCAGCATTTTTGCCAGTCACATGAACACAAAATGCAGAAGCTACTTTGCCCTGATTCCCCCTCTTGGAGAAGCCCCAAGGGACGCACTCGTTCACGATTGGCCCCCGGGTCTCCTCTGTGCATTCCCAGCAATCCCGTTGATACCAAAGGTATTACAGAAAGAAAAAGCCCTGGGAAGGACCATTATTCTAATAGGCCCTCATTGGCCTCATCAGATTTGGTTCCCCTTCCTTCGACTTCATCTTTTGGAGGACCCCTGGATTCTGGACCCAGTTCCGGACCTTCTGATGCGCTCGTCGGGGGAACTTCATCCCTCTCTGCAGTCCCTGAAGCTAACAGCTTGGCTGCTCCAATTCCCATCTTAGCCAGGTTCCATAACCTTTCCAATGAGCTGAAGCAAATTCTCTTATCCTCTCATAAATCCTCTACGAGGAAGCTATACCTGAGCAAATGGGAAAAATTTTCTATATGAGCCTCTAAAAACAATATTGATCCTTACCAAGCCCCTATGGCCTCTATTCTAGAATTCTTGACCATGATATTCAATAAAGTAGCTGCAGCAGCAACAGTTCATGTTCAACTTGCTATCATTTCTAACTTTTATCTGGGATTTGAAGGATTGAATATTATGTCACACAAATTATCCAAAGCCTTTCTCAAAGGGACCTTTCATAGTATACCACATGTGAAATCTCCTTATTCCCCATGGAATCTAAATTTTATGCTTTCCCGCATTATTCTTCCTCTATTTGAACCAGCTTCCTCATGTGACCTCAAATTTTTGTCATGGAAAACTATCTTTTTAGTGGCTATTACTTCTGCCCGCAGAGTGTCAGAGCTTCAGGCCTTGTCCATTAAACCTCCTTACTTGATTTTCCATGCTGACAGAGTCTCACTTCGAACAACCCCCTCCTTTTGTCTAAGGTTTGCACTGAAACTAATCTCAATCAAATTATTGATTTGCCAATTTTCTTCCCCTATCACTCCAACAATCTAGAGTACATGCTGCACAAACTTGATGTTCACAGACAGCTCAGATTTTATTTGGATAGAACAAAAGATTTCAGGAAATCAGATCAGCTTTTTGTTTCCTTCTCAGACTCCAGGAAAGTATGCCAGTGGCTAAATCAACTCTGTCTAAATGGTTATCTGATTGTATCACCTTTGCTTATTCAGCTGCCAATATGCCCTTACAGCATAAAATTAAAGCTCACTCAACCAGAGCAGTTTCTACATCTTCTGCTTTTTCTGCCAGACTTCCCATTGATAACATTTGTGCAGCAGCCACTTGGTCAAAACCTCATACTTTTATCACTCATTGCAAAGTTAACAGGGCCTCCAGGGACAGGGCCTCCTTTGGATCCACAGTCCTGAAAAATATACTCCTGTGAGCCACCCAAGGTAGATTGGTGCTTGGGATGCTACCCATCAGTAAGAATGAATGGCAAGATAGAACAAGTTCACATAAAGAAGTTATGTACTTACCATAACATTCCATGTGAGTTGTTCAATTTGCCTTCATTCTTACGTCCCTCTCTCCTACCCCCTCCTGGCTTTTCAGAAGACCGATATGCTAGATCCTTCCTGGTCACTCAGCCCTTCTATACTTTCTCTCTTATGGAGTTATAGAATGACATATGGTATTATTTTATGCTGCAAACAAGATCTGAGTTAACTCTAGGTGCATCATCGGATAGGGACTTGGCCTTGAGCTATTTGGAAACCTCGAACTTTGTAGTAGGCCGACTCGGAGCCGAGGGATCGGCTCTGAACCCATCAGTAAGAATGAAGGCAAGATGAACAACTCACATGGAATGTTATGGTAAATTCATAACTTCTTTTTTTTTTCATTTCCATAAACAGGAATATTTATTTATGCATTTACACCCTTCCAACTGATATCCATGGTAATCCTGACAACCTAGAAGGACTCTCCAAAAATTAATTGTGGTGATCCCCTTTTGGCTCAAACAACATTGCTTCTCCCTTGTAATAGAATTGGCTGTGGGCAATTACCACACACTTCCTCACAAACTGGACCTACTCATTCAAGACACATTGTGGCTCAATCTCAGACATCGTCAACTAACTGCCTGGATGATGCAGTCTAATTCCTTTTAGGCACCTAAAGGAGGCAGGAAAACCTGTTGCTAGGAAGTCTTATATTGGTAAGTGGAAAATATTTTCTAGCTGGTGCCTGGACAATAATCATGACCCAGTCAGTGATTATGTACCTCTGGTGCTCAAATATTTGTATGAGTTACTACTAACCCCTGGCCTTTAGTACTCCTCTGTCAGGGTGTATCTTGCAGCAATTTCAGCATGTCTGCCCATGGATCCTCAACTTTCTTCAGTGTTTGTGGTAAAACACTTTCTGAAAGGAGTGGGGCACCTGAGACCTCCTCACAAAGGTTACTCCTTCCCTGAATCTTAGCTTTGTGCTATAACAGTTAACTATGTCTATATTTGAACCTGCACATCCAGCTGACTTAAGGTTCATTACATGGAAGACTGTTCTTCTCATTGCTCTGAAATCTGCAAGAAGGGTATCTGAGTTGCAAACTGTCATGGTGGGCAAATCCAGTCTGGTCTTCCAAAGGGATATGATACTATTAAGAACAAATCTCTCATTCATGCCCAAGGTTGTTTTAGAATTTACTTTTAATCAAGTCATTAGTCTCTCAAATGTTCTATCCAGACCCTCAGAACCAGGGGAAAAATGATTCTACATACTCTGGACATGCAGAGGCATCTTGAAATAACCAAGTCCTTTAGAAAAAACTAGCTAGGTTTTTATTTCTTATATTGGGAATACAAAAGGGCAGCCTGTATCAAAACAGTCTGTTTCCAGATGGTTGTTCTCGACTATTGCATTTTAGTAGAACAGTTCTAGACAGTATCTAAGCTGACTTTACCAGGACCTCATCTTCTTCGATGGCATATTGGAAGGAGGTGGACTCTAGACGTATTCTGGAGGAAACTACATGGCCATCTGTACATATTTTTATACAGCATTACAAGCTGGATTCTTTTTCTAGATCCAGGTCTGGCTTTTCTATCACCATTCTGTAAGGGATCCTGGATCCTTATCCTTGCTCCTCCTCCTCCAAAGTTGGGTAGGCTTTAGTAATTGATCCGTATAGCCTAAAGGCTACTGCAGCAGTGGGGATGATGAATTTAGTACAATTGTTTAAGTTACACTTATCCAGAACAGTAAAGTCTTCTTTAGGCTTTTCCCGGTTAGGGGTCGCCACAGCGGAACTCCGGTCCGCTAATGATTGGCAATAGAGTTTTACGTGCTGGCTTGCCGGGCCTAACGCACAACCTTCAACGAAGGAACGCCCGTTCACGCATGTCACCACACAGAAGATGCTCTCACTGAGAATCGAACGGGCAACATCTAACTGTGAGGCGACAACGCTACCGCAGCACCACCAATGTTTGTATTCTTCACTGCTGCAGGAGCCGCACCCACCCTCCATCCCCCAGTACTGTATATAGTTACTGTTGGGAAATAGATTTGGTGGTTATTTCTTATTTTTATAGCTCAGGATGATTATGCTAGTAATTGACTTTTGGACAAAAAAGTCATGAAGATTTTCCACTTTGACTTTTCGTTCCTTTGGACTTACCAATCAGCAGTCAGAGTGGAAGTGTGGAAGGGGACCAGAGCTTTTAGCAGCTGGCCTGTTGTGTCTTGGGCAAGACACAACCCATATAGGCTAAAGACTACTGCAGCAGTGAGGAATTTGAACATTTACTGTTAAGGGTAAGTGCAACTTACACAACTGTGCTTTCTTATATGTAATGGAACACTGGCTGAACCTTAACTTTGGCCCACATTTGGAAGGAGCTGTATGCTCAGCAGTAACAGTTATTCATTGCCTAGGTCCCTAGATCCAATGAGTTCACTCAGGGAGATGACTGTTTTGTTTTTTTCTGTGAATTACAAGTGGCACAGGTTTCGGGTGGGAATAGTAGCTCATTCAAATATATCATGGCTGTAGGAATAAACTGTAGGGTACTTTTTATTTATGGTCCTCCAGTAGAGAGAAGAAAATTCCTACAAGAGTTCACTGATTTTCGCATCAATGCAATCCTATTTCACCTTAACTATGTTGCTTTGAGGGATTTAAATAGTAGAATAGATCACAAGTCATTGGCTTGTACTAAAAACCCTGTTGACTATGCAGGGGTCAGAGTTTTGTTTGGGTCATTGTATATGTGACCCATTGCAAAACATTTAACTTGATGTTACAGTGCTGTGTGGTCACTTCAAACTTTGTGAATGAGCTACTCTCAAGGGCAGATCACTATGGAGTTCTGCTGTACTAAACCTTCTGACCCTGAGGTAGTTGAATACTTGAACTTGGATAATAATACTTATTCATACTGGTATTTTATTCTGATGACTGTCTACTTCTTAAGGCCTCACACAACCACACAGGCATTTAAAACTTCCTCCAAGAAGACTTCTGTAACATTTACACCTGTTTTTTTTTTTTCAAACACAAACTTGCTGTTAACCTAAATCAGATTAAGTTATTTCTTTTGGTATTACACAAAGACTTTCCAGTAACTTTGTTCTGTACATCTCAAACACCTTGGTGCTCCTGTCATCTAGGTAAACTCATACAAATACCTACCAGTACTACTGGATCCTTCCTTTAGTTTTGGCCTTCATGTTGACCTGGACTCCAAAGTCCTCCATCAGCACAGACTTTCCTATCATTTTAGTTTTGTCTCGCTTAAAATCAGATAATAATTGTCTTTCGGCTTTTCCCAGTTAGGGGTCGCCACAGCAGAACTCCGGTCCGCTAATGATTGGCAGTGGATTTTTATGATGCCGAGTTGCCAGCCCGACGCCCAACCTTCAAAGAAGGCACACCCAGTCACGCACGCACGTACCTGCTTGTCTTTAACGTCACTCGACTGCGGGGAGGACATGCAGACTCCACACAGAAGGTGCTCCAGCAGAGAATCGAATGAGAGAACCTCTTGCTGTGAGGCATCAATGCTAACCGCTGCACCATAATTAGTAAAATTATAGTCATATCCCGAAATCCCAGAATGTGTGTGCATATTCCCTCTAGTAACCCTATGATATTCTAGAAATAACAATTATCTTGCAAAAAAAAAAAAAACATAAAACAAAATATTGTATCAGTTTTGCAGATAACCGGACACACCACTACAGCCTTCTTATCTCAGCCAACACATTACTTATCAAGAAGGACCTTCCTCTTTTCTGTCACCCTTTTAAATTTTTCTTCTAAAATTGTTGCCATTCCCTCGCTTGCCCTCCTGCTGAATGTAACCACTACCTCTTACTCACTCAGTGACTTTTAAATCAAATATTTTCTCAGTAAGTTGACCACAGTACATAAGAAGACCCTTCAACACATTGGCATTTGCTCTGAAGAACTCCCTACATACAAAAATTTAAAGTAGTCTGCACCTAGCTGCTTTTAGTATTTTTAGAAATTCTCTTCAAATCCACTTACTTGACTCTTAAAATGTAATTCCTTTAACTCTCCCACCTTAGCCCGAACCATCTTCCCCTTATCATTTTGTCATTTCCTAACTATTTCAGTATATCTTTTTTCTTTTCTAACAGAACCCCTTTTGCAGTACTTTACTGTACAGTTTCTTTGAGATAGTATTCCGCTTTTCAGTATGAGTCTTCTAAATTATAAGTATTTTATGTATTTCACATTGTTGCATGTATTTGTTTGTATACCTTTGACCTTGATCGTTGCTGAAAAGGGTTATTTCACCAGTCCATCTGCCTAGTTAACTAATGCATGAATAAAGAAAATATAAATTTCAATAACCGAGAACATTGGACCTTGTGTAAACATTGCTTTAGAATAACAGTAATGTGCTATACAGGGTCTAAGATTGTCCATTATTGAGAACACTTTTAAAGTAATTTACTGATTAACTGCATTTCATTACTGTTTAACTGTATTTCATTGCTATTAACTGCAATTCATTAGTGTTTAACTGCATTTTACTGTATTTCATTACTGTTTAACTGTAGTTTTTCATACTGTGAGTTCTTTTTTTGTCTGTAAGTGGTTAATCTGTGCTTTTCTTTTCTGAGTTCTCCTGTGTTCTTAATCCTTAAATTGAGTAGTATAGTCTGGATACAGGTTTGCTGCATCCAGAGCTGTTTGTTTTTGCCTTCGGTGTTTCCACCAGCCATCTTTACTTGCCTTCTGAGTTTCTGGTAGCCATCTTGTGTTGGTAGGGGCCTATCTTCTCTGCTAGTGAGAGTAGCATGGCTACTTGGACCTTGTCTGGCACAAGCTGATTGGTAAAGAAAGCAGGGACTAGCAGGATTGGCTAGATTTCTGTGTTACTAAAATCTTTTATTTTTGTGGCATTTCTTCTTCTTCTTCCAGCTTTTCCCAGTTAGGGGTCGCCACAGCGGATCACCTGTCCACTCATGATTGGCAGTGGAGTTATATGGTGTTGAGTTGCCAGCCCGGCGCCCAACCTTCGATGGAAGGCACACACATGCACGCACTCACACATAGGGCCAATTCAGAGTGTCCAATCCACCTACAGCATGTCTTTGGGATGTGGGAGGAAACCGGAGCACCCAGAGGAAACCCACGCGACCACAGGGAGGACATGCAGACTCCACACAGAAGGCACCCCAGCCGAGGATCGAACCGGAGATCCTCTTGCTGTGAGGTGACAACGCTAACCGCTGCACCACCGTGGCTGCCTATTTTTGTGGCATTTAAACCTCACGTTTGAGTTGGGTTGAGCTTTTTTTAACCAGACTCTGCTGAGGTACATCATCTCTGGGATATTTTACAAAACTCCTGAGGCTCCAAGACCAATCTAAGAGCTTTTCCATTTATTTTCACTTATTTTATTGTATTTGCACTTGTCTATCATTCACTGATAAGGTCCAAATATTTAAACAGAGAATCATGGATTATCATTTTCTGTCATACTTGCCATAGAGCTAAAGCCCATCAACAACACACTTGACATTCAGTACTGGCAAATTTTATTTATTACAATGAATAAGGGATAAAATAATGACAGCCCATTTGTTCTGGCCATCACTACTAGAATTTGTTTTATAAACTGAATGACACAAATGATCTAAAATGAACACAATAATGACTTCAACCAAAACCATTAAAATGTAGTACAGACACTTCAAATCACGGCAAACTATCAGGACAGGCTTCATCTTCTGTGCAACCCTAGTTTGGATTAATCCGGTAATTGGAGAGTGAATAATTTAGTGAACCAAACCATTCTTGAGTGCTTACTGTATTGATAATCCTCTTCCTGTGCTACTGGATTAAGTCATCTTAATTATTACTACTGGATTAAGTCATCTTAATTATTAACGTGTAAAGAAATTCAAGCAATAGGTTCCTGCTCTGCCTATCAGATGAAGTAAAGTTGTTGGCTTCTACAAAACAGACCAACTAATCAGTAAAAAAACAAAAAGAAAAATCTAGTCAAGCTAGACTTTTCACTGTGTGATACCTTGAAACCTGTCGTATTAAAGGCAGCATGGGATGTATGCAAATGACTCCATAAGGACATCAGGTGTTTCAGCTATATGGCAATTCTGAATGTCCGTGACTTTTTCTTTATATGCAAATGACTCCATAAGGACATCAGGTGTTTCAGCTATATGGCAATTCTGAATGTCCGTGACTTTTTCTTTATATGCAAATGACTCCATAAGGACATCAGGTGTTTCAGCTATATGGCAATTTTGAACGGACATTCAGAATTGCCATATAGCTGAAAGATGTCCTTATGGAGTCATTTGCATATACCCCATGTTCCCTCTAATACAAGAGGTTTCAAGGTATCACACAGTGAAAAGTCTAGCTTCTCTTTTAGATTTTTGCTTCTACAAAACAGCACAACTATTTAACTTGTTTTAGATGCTCACAATAGCTTTAACTTTATGAATAGTATGAGATAAAGCATGCTGCACCTCCAAACTTCAGGAGCAGTATGAATGTGTCTGAATGTTACAGTGACATTCTGACGGCTATGTAAAAACACTGGCAAGTTCCAGCATTCTCCATTACTACCAAATAAACAAATGTCTGATCCCTCAGCTTGACTATCTCTTTTTTTCCAGCAAAGAATGGATTTGAACTACCTATTGTGACCTATAATAAGACTAGAAATATTGCATATGACCGCTTCATCCCAATTTGTGTAAGCTCAGACTTTGTGGAGATTTATGAGACAGTGCATTCTTGAACTCTGTTACATAATAAGTGAAGAGGGAAAGCTGAAATGCGAAGGAAGGTGTTCAAGCCTTCTAGAGGACAGAATGGAGATAGTATACTCAATTACATAGCAGTCAGCAATCTGTAAGGCATTGTTTTTGCTAAAGGAGATCTCTGTTGCATTTTTTCTCTCTGCTGCCTGCTGTTAATCAGGCTTTGCTCTAGATAAGTCCTTTTTCACCTTTTGGGTGACAGCTGATTGTGTAACACAACAGCCATGATTTTCAACTTAATGACTCTAGTCCCAACCCTGTTGATTGAAGTGGGCACCTTCATACCCAGTGGACATCCAACATTCTCCACTTGGAATGTGCCCTTCCACACACACATCCCTGAGAGCTACTGGTCACTGGCTTAGTATCTCCACATCCACATGTGTTGGTCCTACACCAAACAGTTGCCCAACAAGGACAACCATCTCTTTCCCCAAGTGTGGATAAGCCTGCCTAATCCACTCACTCCCACCTTCCTCCTACCTGGTGCTTCTAGTAACAAAGCTACTAACTGATTTTGGATCATAAGTCAGGACTTTACCACTGTAGTCTACAAAGTCAAGACTTCTATAGCAATGATTTGACCAGCTGTGCTGTTCTGAACAGTACAATGTTATAACCTGAATGCTTTAGGATTTACATCGGTGTTAGTTTCATAATATTAAGCATTCTGAGCTCATGAGCATGATGTCAGCTTTGTGCCTAATGATCTGCAGATTGTACCTTCTTCTGCTATTGATACATTTATCTTGCTTGAGGGATCTAGGGGGCCATTTACCTTTCATGTTGTTAGTACTCTCTGAATTATGGGATTTTCTCCTGAAAGCTCATGATATTCTACATGTCTAGTATTCTTGATCTAGGATACCCTATACCAACAAAACGGTCCTCACTAAGAATTTTAACATAGGAATTTTAACAGTCTTCTTTAAGAGAAGGAATATTTATTTATTTGATTTGTTTATAGGTTCATAGGTAGATACTAGGCTATCAGCCCAAGGGCCTAAGTAAGCCTAGCCAACAAGGTTCCCTTGCTTACACCTCCCAAGAAAGTTAATTTCCTGTGCCCCTGTCGAGCAGAGCCACAGAAGTGATCCCTGGGGTGTATTTCCTATTTCCCATCCACTCATCACGATTTTTCTTGAAGAGTGCTAACAGAAACTTTGCTTGACATAGATGGCTAGCTTGTTCCAGAGTATAGGAAGTCTCTGGGACAGGAATCTATCCCTCCAGCATGTCCTGTTTATTGTGGTGACAAGGTTTAGGTCCCTAGAGCGTGTAGCTCGGAGGGATTGGGATTTCTTTAGGTGTAGCATGTCCAACAGCTCTGGTTTGACATAGCTTTATGTGTTAGGCAGAGATCTCCTCGGTGTAAGCAATATGCTACAGAGTAAAGCTGGAGTTTTTTGAGACAGTCAGTGTAGGGCATCTGTTTGAGGCCAGTAATCCTGTTTTTGAGGTACTTCTGTAGCCTTTCCAGCTGCTGCAGATGTCTTGTGAGGTACATTCCAAAAGGGGAGTTGTACACTATAATGGGTCTAATGAGTGCCGAGTAGAGGGGAACAATGACCTCTTTTTTTCCTGGATGAGAACCATTTTGTGATGAGGTGTGCCACATAGAAGGATTTCCTGACTACTGTGGCGATGTAATTACCAAAGGAGAGACTACTTATTTTAATCGGAATCCGTGCCCGTTTTTGAAATTGGTCTTATTGAATTCTCCCGTTGTATGAAATTTGCCACTACCAGGCATTTATCCTACTGCAGCACTTGTAGTCTTTCATCCAGTGTCCTTATGGTTTGCCTCCTACTTAACAAGGCACACTTAGAAGGTGGCTTTGGGGTGTTAGCTCTTCCTCATTCTGCTCTCTGCATTGTGGAATGCCATATTACTTTATAGTGGAGCCTGTATTGTTAACCATATGCTTACGTCCTCTGAGGATGGTATTACATGTAGAGATCTGCAGTGTCACTATTATTCTAACTCTACTTCATCTTTTTCATCATCGTATAGCAGCTTCTTTATGCTTAGAAGACAGCCTAGATACCCCCTTAATTGGATGGCAAAGGACTACCTGCTATTCAGCCTGCCAAAACAGGTTATGAACATACATAACACTAATAGGCACTCAGCTCCTCTTGGCCTTAACTCTATGTTAATGGGGAAATCTGCTGGTATTTCTGTCTAAGGTACATAGTTTACATGTAATTCTCAGTTATATACTGACAGTTGGGGACATCAGGATTGCTGTTGTCAGGTCTTCCTGCTACCATATGAGGAATATTGCATTTCTACATAATCTTATTTGTGGTATATTTTGGTCATGTCTTAGCTTCATTATTGTAATGCTATTTATCCTCAAAAATTAATTTAGATCCTAGAGAGGAAAAAAACATTAATTTGGAGTCAGACTGCACATATTTTTGTTTGCTTTTCAGACATTGATGTAGAGTGCACCTTCATAATTGGTGATTAATGTACACTCTACATGTCATCATTTAATGAAACTGTCCATATTAATTAACAAACAACAAATAGAACTTCACACACACACACACACACACACACACACACACACACACACACACACACACACACACCTCAAAATCATTAACACTGCCCACCTAAATCAATCCCTAGAAATGAAATTCATTTAACTTAAAAAAGGGAAAAAAACACTTTAATAAAATGAAAGTAGAAAATGTAACATGCAGCATACAGCTAGTCAGTGTGAAAACAGTTCTTGTAAAATCAACCAAAGTCTAAGCTACACTAAGCTTAAACCAATTAAAACATTACACTGTAACAAAACAAATCCTAATACAATCCTTACTACACTCCTGAAGTAAAGCTAAAAAAGAAAACTGACACTATAAACAATTATTACAATTTACATCAAAGCTAGAATTTAAAAAAACACCAGTGAGATGACCCCATTCATAAAAAGCTATGGAAACTGTATAAAGTCCTCCTATTCAGTCCTCATATGATAACGGGACAACCTGGCAACAACCATTATGTGGGACATAGCTTATGCGACCACCATGACCTATTATGCGACCACCATGACCTACTGAAATTAATGGAAACTAGTTCACATCTAAAAGAGCATAAAATGTATAAATGAAAGACAATATGTATGTGCCTGTCTTTTTTTTTTTTTTTTGTAATAAAAGACAACTTTATATTGTTGGATTGGAAAACTTATTTCAGGACTTGTAGCTTTGGCATTAATCCTGAAACACAAGATATTTTGTTTATTATACACCAGATGTTCCTATGTTCCGTATTTATACAGAGCAGCCAGACTATGAACCAGTGATGGTTGGGGACTTCAAAACAAAGGACTGGGCTGCAGGAAGCAAATTAATGGGTGGGGCTAACTTTTATGAGACAGGTATATTATTACAGATCACATTTACCTGTGATCAGACAACCGATGGCATCACTCATTTTCATCCACAGCCTGCCTTAGTACCTATGCATTCTAACCACTTTAACTACATCCACCTCAGATGTCTGACTGTGATTAACAGGCCCAGCCTTAGGTAAAATGAAACCCTAGACAAAGGACTCTGTGATGCCTCCTGCACCATCCAGTGTTCCTCTGTTTTCTGCATCCTGACCTCCTTACATTATCCACCCAGATTATTTCTATCTTGCTTTTTGCATATTATCTTGCAATTCATGTTTTTCCTCTAATCTTTTAACACACTGTAACTGACTGAGACTGCACTTCAGTAACTGTTTGGGTCTGGGTACTACTAGTTTCCTGAATCCATGGGCTAGCTACCTGGTGGTGTGAAATTTGGCTGTAAATGACTGTCACCATTGAAGTGACACCTGGACCCCATATGCAAAATGGGAAAAGGGGTTGTGGATGGATGGATGGGCTAAGTTCTAGATTTTGTGCCTGCATTTTAGAGCTTTTTTCCTAAGTTTTGATCCCATAATGGCCCAAATAAAAATCACCAATAAGTAAAGAAATCCATTCTTTCTTACTCCTTTCAAGTAAGACATGAGCTTATGTCCAATGCTTAATGTTCAAAGCTAACTAAATAGTACTCCCCAATAAATGCAGAAGATAAATCTTGTGAGGATACATAAAAAGTATCTATGAATAGTGCCTGCCTCCATACCCGTCACAGAAAAAAGTAGTAACCTTCCGTGTTCTCCTCTGGTGTTAGACTGGGATTAAAGTCTGACAACATATGCGCACATCATATATTTCAAGTTGTCATACATATAAACAATATGCCTCCTCAGTCTTACCCCCAAAAGACAGCTATCTTGTGAGTACCCCCTGATTTTAGACTGGGATAAAAGTAAAACAACAAGCCACAGTAATATGATTCAACTTGTTGCTGTCAGGCAGATATACACTGCTTGCTTATTTTCCCTTACCCACAAAATTTAGCCATCTATATACGTCTGATGTCTGACTTTGAGGAAAGTGAAAAAACAATAGTCACAATAATGCATTCCCACTCACTGATCTTAGACCGTATACTGCTCATGGCTAGACAAGCTATAGTGACTGTCTGTCTGTGCATAGCTTTGAGATCTGTTTGTAAGGAAAGCTAAAAAAATAATAAACACACTGTGTCTAGCTCCAGACAAGCTAAACTGACAGTCTGTATACACCTCTGAACAGATTCAGTTTTAGACTAACTGGAGCCCAGGGCATATGTTGAGGATGAGGCCTCTCAGCTAAGGTTGTGTCATACTTCCCTTATACAAATGAAAGGTCTGGGGTCCCCAGTAGCTCAGAGGATCTAGATATTCTGTAACACATTACATGCCTTACTTTTAAAAAAATAATTACTTGTCGGCTGTTCCTTTCTACTGATAGCCCAAACAGTTGTGTACCTGTCCCCAATACTGTGTGTTTCCACATATATTTTTTCTGCTATACACACACACACACACACACACACACACACACACACACACACACACACACACACACACACACACACACACACAAATAAATACTATCACACTGTATGGTTACCTACAGAAAATCAGAGGAATGCTAGTTGATCTACTGCATATTTTTGAAGTGCTGGAGGACACCAAAGTACATGGATAAAATGCACACAGAGTAAGAGTGGACATCCATAGAAAGGAAACCACAGCCAAGAACTCATCTAGAAAAAAAAGCACTATGAGAATATAATACTATTTGCTGTACTAGTATGCCAGTGGTCAGTTACTATCACACCCATCATTTGCAGACCATCAACGACAGACACATTGTGTATTATAAAAATTCTTAACTTTAAGAAGTCTTCAAACATATTATTGCTGGGTAGGGATTCCTGCAACATGGATGATTGTGTTTTATTATTTTGCCTGGGAATCATTTTTTTGCGGTTTTATAATGTTTCTGAATATTTTGTAATATTTTATTGTTTAATTTTTGCAGTGCTCATAGATGTAGGCACACAAATTACTTTGGTGACTTGACTGGCCAACTGACTGACTGACCAACTGATTGATTTATTGACTAATTGAAGAAACATGACCTTACAATGTTCAGAAATGGAAATGTGGTATGCACACTATTCTGTCCACCAGAGATCCCTGAAAATCAAGCCTACACCTGGCACATAGACAAGACACACAACAAAGTGCCAACAACTTCTATGCCATATCCACAGGCGAAATAACAATAAGAAGTATTGGGTGTTGGAAGATGGCATAGTGGTAAGGTTTGATTCTCTAATGAGATAATTGGTTAGGATTTAAAGGACCTGCAAAGGCTGTTAGTCAGGTCTATATCATAAGAGCGACAGTTCAAAAGAACGAACGCTCAAACATTGACAAAGCACAAACATTGAACATTATATTGTGGGGGGCTGCACCCCCCACACCCCCGCTAAATATATATTCCAACTCCGAGGTTGTACTACAGTGAGCAAAGGGCAAATATTCTTATCCTCACTGTACTGCGACTCCAGAAAAAGCGTTTAAATGTCTGGCATTTTGGATCATAAAAGTGTTTGTTCTTTTGAACTTGCGCTCTTCTGATACAGTTAGTCAAGTACTGCTAACCTATGAGCTATTACGAAAAGTATTCAACAGCTAGTCAGTTATTCAGGCTGATCATCAGATGCAGATGCTGACAGCGAGGGATCGTTTATAATGTTTCCCATTCATTCATGAAAATGGGCACCTCTATTACCATATCAGCTGTATAGCCCCCAAGTTGCTACAGTGAATATGACACAGTGTGAGTGGTAAGAATAACCAAGTCTGTTGTCATGGTATATAACATCCTTGGCACATGCCTTAGAGGCCATAAAAATGTTATTAGGACTTCATTCCATCATACTATTTTATTTATTAATTTACCATTTGTTAACCAAGTTAGCAGAGTGGTAATTAGACCCTTTTCTGATAAAACGTGGGCCTCAAGAGCACATGGACAATATAATATAGCAAATCAACCTGCATATTCTACGGAGATGTGAGGAGAGCATAATGTCTGGAGATAACCTATGCAAACATAGGGAGAACACATAAACTGTTCACATGCAGTGATCAGAAGCCAAGATTGAACCCTTCAGGGCTACAAGGCAAGGATCTTGCCACTGAGACACCGTGTTGATATGGGAGCCAAGTTCATGAGGTGTCTGAAATGTTTGAGCAGACTTGTTTGTGGACAAGCCAGGGGAGCATCATCATTCATGATATTCTTGCCAAATCAGATGCATGTCATCTGATGCCTAGTTCCATGTGCCACCTGCTCAGGTTTGCCATTTCAGCCTTGAATAGTGTTTTAGGGACACAGGTGGACAGTGGTCTCACCTTCGATAACCACATCGCCACTACAGTCAGGAAATCCTTCTATGTGGCACACCTCATCACGAAGGGCTTTTCATCCAGAAAAAAGGAGGTCATTGTCCCACTGTACTCATCCCTCATTAGACCCATTATAGAATACAACGCCCCATTTGGTATGTACCTCTCAAAACATCTGCAACAACTGGAAAGGCCTCAGAAATACCTCACTAAAAGAATCACAGGCCTAAAGCAGATGCCCTACGCTGACCACCTTAAAAAACTCCAGCTATACTCTGTCGCATATCGTCTACTCAGAGGCGATCTCTGCTTAACATACAAGGCCATGTCAAACCCAGAGCTGTTGGACATGCTACACTTAAAGAAATCCCAATCCCTCAGAGCTACACCCTCCAGGGATCTAAACCTTGTCATCACAATAAACAAAACATGCTGGAGGGATAGGTTCCTGACCCAGAGACTCCCCAGACTCTGGAATAGATTGCCCATACATGTCAAGCAGAGTGCCTCTTTGGACCTCTTCAAGAGGAACTTTGACGATTGAATGGGATAAAGGAAATTCACCCCAGGGATCACGTCAGTCACCCTGCTAGACAGGGGTCCAGGAAAGTAAATAATGTGGGAAGAAATAGCCAGGGAATTGTTATGGCTAGGCTTGTATAGGCCCTAGGGCTGATAGCCTAGTACCAACCTATGAACCTATTTAAAGCCATTAACTTGCTCATTATCTGAACTTGAGAAAGGACTGATTACATGGTTATCTGTGAAAACATGATGGAGAAAAACAGAGTATCACAGTCATAGACAGACCGCTAGTATGCAGGTAGATACTCCAAGGTATTTATCATACCTCACTACCAACAGAGTCTGTCCTGGTGCTTCGCCACTGTAATGGCATTCACAGGCTGAATAGCCTAATATGGAAGACAAAATCAGCTTTTAAGGCCATTAACACATTAACATAGCATAATACAAGTAATGGTACTTTTCCGTTAAATCCCTACCACTTAGCGGTGCTGTATTTTGCTGGTATTTACAATATTTATGTTTGAGAGTATAAATGAGTGTTTTCTAAACATTCTGCTTATAGAATAAGAAGACACAGCTCAACATTGTAAATAGATAACTTAGGAGACCTGCGAGAAAGGATAGGAACCCACACAAGTAATACAAAAGTGATGTTGATGGTTGTTTCTCACAGTCAGCAAAACTTAGTAAATCAAATGCTTATAACTTACTCTTACTCCAGATTATATACAGTTGTTGTGCTGATAATGGTGTGTACAGTTATGCCAGCTGTTTCACTGGGTTTCTGCAGCTGTTTTTACGTCACTTGGTGAATTGTAACTAATTCACTCTTTATATATGTGATAGTCAGCAATTACAGTCAAAGCACATAGACGTTGTTTCAGGAAGTTATTAGATGCAGAATTACTACTTTCTAAACACACTTGTCTGTCAGATGCTATAGCTGGATAGCGGACTATGCACATAAACACTAGACGATAACAGAGAAAACAGGACTGCAATACTGTGTTTGCGTACTGCATAGAAAGTTACCGCATTAGCACCCTTCGACAGCTTGTTGCTGTAACAAGCTAAACCTCATCACAAACAGTATTTATAAAATGCCATGTAAGAAAAACTCTTAAATTTTAATTAGGTGTATCATAGCTATCAATGAATCAAGGACAAATTCAGAAGTAATCAGACTCAAATTTAGCTCTGTTCTTCAATCTCTTTTGGAGAAAATATAGTTACAATGGCGATAAATAAAGTTATAGACTTAATTTACTTCATAAAATGTATATTAATTCACATCCTTTTCTTCCGTCAATGTGTATGTGAGTGATATGTGAAACACAGCACCGCAAAGTGGTAGGGGTTTAACGGAAAAGTACCCAAGTAACTATATCCAATTTTGCAAACCTGTATTATACTACCCATAGTACAACCTAAATGAGAGATCAACATCAGGGTCATTTACTGCTGCCATAGGCAGTTACTTGGCATGTAGTTCAGGAGGCCATTAAAGACCTTCATCCAAATTTGCAATTGCCCCAAAATACTGTCTGGTTAAGTGACTTACTGAAGGAATCAAACCCTGCATCACGGGAAACAGCTTGTTAACAGATTATAGCCTTAATCCTCTGCGACAAGTGCATATTGACATAAACTCAACACAAGCACCTGACACCTTGCAAAGTAGAAGATCCAGTGTGTAGTATCATAAGAAAATGCAGTGTAGTTTGTCATAATACCTGTTGAAATGTAAAAAGATATTAGCACTCAGTGTATAAATCTGTAATTATAGTGCAGAATCCCTTTCACATAGTCATGTATAGATTAACTCTGCATCACCTGAAGCTAAATGCGCATCTACAACCAGGTGTTATTGTCCATATCATTGCAGACTACATCCTTGAGATCCACAAACTGTTAAAACAAACACCAGACCATGGAAGTGCCTCAATAAAATGCCAAATCGCAGTAAGCAGGTAATGGAAACACTGTAAGCCGTAAAATTATTCTTCCAAGTAGAAACACAATTTTATTAACACAAAAGGTTAGCACTTTTGTCTCTTCACCATGAAGAAACTTCATCAGATCCTTGAGATCCAGTCTAATAGAAATGGCTGTAGTGCATGCACATGGTCCATTGTGGATGCCACCCTGAAAATGGACCCTCTCCCCTTGTTGATAGATATGAAGAAATGCTGGACATGTAAATTATCTTGGAAACCTCATCCAATATCTAACATTTCCTCAGGTATGCAAGCTACTTGAAGGTCTATTGAAATAGGATGCCTCCCTTGTCAGCCAGTCCATTAGCTGAAGCTTAACAACTGTTTTTCAGGCACACATGCATGGAAATGCTTGCAGAAGTCATTCATTTTCCACCCAATCCCACTCAGTAGGTAAGCCTTCTAAGTAGCCACATTGCCAGAATCAACTGCAAAAAAATTATGCTTCCCATTGGAGACTATACAGCACTAGAGCACATTGCTTCCATACTCTACCGCAAAAAATAATGGAAGCAGATAATCATGGATAAAGGTCACACATTTTAAATAGTGTAGCTAAGGACGCTGAAGGGTGTTACACTAAGAAGGGTTAAAATAATGTACACTACATAAATATTAAGAAATCTTGTGAGAGTACTGCTATAAATTGTGTAGTGACAGATATCCCCACTGATATTTTTCTTCCCTTCCCCAGGACCTTATCTGATGGCTCCTCTGCCTTCACCCATTTGGCCCATATTCATTCCAGAAGAATGAGAGATGGATATTCCTAGGTTAGGCAATAGCCTTACAGTCTGTTTGTTCTTGCCTGAGAATCCCCATAAGCCACCCCTTCCCCAGGAGAAGTTGGGCAGTAGTGAGTAGACTGGCAAGCTGTTCCTGAAGGGCAGCCCACCCTCTCATCATAAGAGCACTCCCATCCCCCTGGGGGGGTCCTCCTAGCTGTGATCAGTACCTCCAAAGAAGTTTGCATCCACATCCCAGTTTCCCTTTGCAAGCTACGATTGGTACCTCCAAAGAAGAAATGTGCCTCCACATGCCAGTTTCCCCTTTGTTACTTAGTCAAGTGCAGAAGGTTGACTGGATTTAAATGCCATGGTGCAAACACCTAGTGGCAAGCCAGACCTGCCTTCCTCCCCTGAGGATGGGCAAACTAACATCAGGCACTCAATCTATAATACTCCCTGACTAGCTCCTACAGGCATCTGAGCTGCTAAATGAACTCATGTTGGTTGCCCCATAGTTAGGGTTTTATTCTGTTAGATCACAGAGCTGGCACCAGAAATTCTTACAGATATGTCAGTATTTTACTGACTGGGCAAAGGACTGATGAAGCATAGGATGACAGGCAACCAAATTATATATATCTTTGAATCCAGGCAAACTTTAGAGTAATGGCTGAGACAATTTAAATTGATGCATATGAAAGACTGCAAACAAACTCATATTGCCATATGGAAGTCATTTTGCAGCTGATTCCACTTACCTCTCAAGCACACGTGTATCAGTTCAGTTCTGCAGATAAACATCCCTGCTTCCCTGTAGACAACATCCAGTATTTGAGCACCTGCTTCCCCCTGCACCACATTCAGTAATGAACATTCTTTCTCTACCATTTAAATCAAAAGTAAGCCATCCCTCGCACCACAACCTGGAGCTAAGGTCCACTCCTAAAGGTAAATATTACATAAAAGTTTTAAAAAACAAATTGTTTTCTTTGATACCAAACCTAATAGATGAGTTTCTCTCTCCTAAAGATATGCATGGTTTTTGAAAGGTTTAGATATGCAGTCTTTCCACTGTGTACAGTACTCAGAAGCTGAGCCCCCAGCACCCTACCTTGTTCCTCATCATTGTTCTTAAAAGATGAGCAGAAACAAAATATTTCTCTTCTACACTATACCTAATAAATAACTATTCTACCTCTTCCTACAAACATGAATGCTTTTGAAAAGTTCAGCAAAGTAGAAACAGTTCAATCTGAAATCAATAATTCCTTTTGTACCAAATCTGATAGCTGAATCCCAATCACCCTCCACCAAGCACACTGTGGAATGATTAGCAAAAACAAAATGCTTCCACACATTCCTCCCCATTGTACAAATTTGTAGAATTGGAGAGCATAGTCATTTTCTTCTATGAACTACCTTCAGTCAGTCTGGCATTCATAGTCTTTTACAATGAGAAAAAAATAAACAGAATGGTGAAGTACTACATGTCTGTACCTCAGTGCCTTTCCTAAAAGTTGGAAACACACACTTTCATAACACAGATTGCCTGTTATAAGTGACATATTACAGCACTTCAAGATGCACTTTCATCAAAAAAATGTGCAAACAAGTAAATTACATTTATCAAGCAAATATAAGAATGTACTATCAAATGCACAAATCCAACACGACCAAATCCATGAAGAGCAAGAAAAAAGGGAATGTCACAAAGATGAACATTTAAAATAGTGAACCACTAGACTTGTGCCTCCCACTCCCCTTGCAGGAACCATGGTAACACTTGTTCCTAACTAGAACAGTAGGAACTTTCGAGATTTGGTGTTTTATCCTGTTTTGAATTTTCAGTGATGTGACATTTGGCCCTTTTATCTCACTCTTCCTGGATTTGACCATGCTGTCTTTGCACACCTGATAGTAAGCCAAACAGAAGCAACTTCAGTTATGGAGTAATGCATTACAGTATCTCGGCAACATTAAACCTTACCTGACTGCTTTGCAGTATTTCTAGATTCCAAAGTTTAGCTGACTATAGTGAAAGTTCACACGGATATTGGAAAACAGTTCTGGTTTACTTTGCATAATGGAGCAAATGCAGTTGTCCGGCATTGCTAAAATGCGCAACACCTTCCAGTCCCGGCAAGCATCACAATTAATAGGATTTGGAGCTATGTTTAGAAGTGGATCAGCTGACATTACCATAATATGCACTTTAGTTCACTGAGGTACTGTACATACCTCTCATAGATGTCATTTCATTTGTGATGACCCAAATCTGGACTCTGCAGAGTACATTTTAGCTTTCAGACATACCAGACAGTTTTCCAGTACACAGTGGGATTCTGTAAAGATTAGAACGATTCCTTCTGTGCCACTTGCATCTTCTTATCCATCGTGAAAATAATGTCTGAGTCATGAAAATGAGATGGGAGAATCTCCTTCTTCATCTACATGAGGACATTGGTAGACCTCCTTCTAGTCATGACCAGCATGTAGATACAGACTAAAATGCACTTCACTTCGCTCTCAAGGTGAATTTCTTGGTATCCACGTCTCAAACCCATAATAGGCAGGTTATGATCTGCGACATGATCACAATCATGTACATTTAAAGATGCTAATATCTTTAGCCAAAAGTTAGGTACTGTCTCTGGGCCTAGGGCTTTCCATTTAGAAACTTTTCTTACATTTGTTTCTCTGTCTGTTACTTCATCCCATTTCATACCCTCTGCATTAGAACTCCTTACTGTTCTTTAGAACTGATTTTTTTATTGATTAGTGTGGCTTTCTTCTTTGCATTTATTTTGCACCATACCACATCTCGTTCTGTTTCTCATGTCCATGTTTCTTTTTTATACCTTTCAAACATCTCTGTCTTTTGTTCTTTATATTTTCATACTTCCGTTGTCGTTTTTTTTTCCAGATGGCCCAAAGTTTCTTCATCTAAGTAATGTTTGTCATAGATCTGTTGTATTAATGGATTCAATTTTTTATTTGAAGCTTTTGACAGTTTTTATTTGCAAATATTTTCTTTTCCTCATTCCTCTTTTAATCATTCTAAATGTCTTCTATCTGGAAATTATGGGCTTCTTGTGTAGTCACAAAAGTACATAATTTCTTCCTTATCCTCAGTAGTCCACTTTGTGGGTGGCCGCAGTGGTGCAGCGGTTAGTGTTGCCATCTCACAGCAAGAGGTTCTCCGATTCGATCCTCGGTTGGCGTGCCTTCTGTGTGGAGTCTACATGTCCTTCCTGTGGTCGTGTGGATTTTCTCCGAATCCTCCGCTTTCCTCCCACATCCCAAAGACATGCTGTAGGTGGATTGGATACTCTAAATTAGCCCTAGGCATGAGTGCATGTGTGTGTGTGCATGCCTTCCGTGGAAGGTTGGGTGCCGGCCTGGCAACTCGACACTGTTAAAACTTCACTGCCAATCATGAGCAGACAGGTGGTCTGCTGTGGCAAACCCTAACCAGGAAAAAGCCAGAAGAAGAAGATCCTCAGTAGTCCACTTTGTCATCATCTTGGCTCTTTTTTTCTTTCTAATCAGTTTTTGTGATTTTTATGGACTACTTCTTCATTCTACACAGGGAGGCCATCCTCCTCTGAGCTTAACCTATCCCTGTTGAAGGAATGTTTGTGTGTCTTGTGGATTCTTCACTGCCTCTTATCCAGTCCTGGCACCAGTGTGTGCACAATGATTGGGCATGTCTTTTTCCTGGAACCTGTGCTCCCAGCTGTCTTTTTTTTTACACTTTAACCTACCTTTTTCCTTAGTATATAAAATGCAGTCTGTATGCCAGTGTCGTCTTGGTGAGATTTTGTGAAAACAGGGTTCACCACATGAAGGTACTCACCAATACTTAAGGATGAATTCAGTTCCAGCAATACTACTCTCCTTTTCTTGCCAATTTCATTTGTCCATTCTGACCCTCTGCCTTCTCCAGTGAATACTGGAACATGACTCCAAAGCATCCATGCACATGAACTAACCTTTGGGGTGTCAGACACATGATAAAGTTGTGTACATGCTTGGATATGTGTTAATTTATATCTCCCCTCAGCAAACCTTTGTGAATGCATAACTGTAATATTACCCAGTGAATTAATAAAGAAGTAAACATATAATTATAAATGATCATTATTTGTACAAAGTGCAACAATTCAATGTTTAATTGTTTTCTTGTGCATATTCAGGATAGCCTGTTCTTTCTAATAGTGAGAAGAGTATCAAGTAAAATAACACCTTGGTTAAGTCAAGACATTAAAACACTTTTAAAGTACAGTGAAAGTGCATGGAGTAACCACTAACCAAATAAACATCTTACCAATCATGCTAAACGCACCATATACTTTGAACTGAAAATGTAGGATAAAAACAAATGAAGTCAAATAAACATACTTAGATTATAGAATGTAGGCCACATACATTTATTTTATGTGCAAGACAAAATACTTTAATTTTAATCAGACCATAACATTATGCTAGAAAATTAATGATCTAGCAAATGCCTCCATGTTTCCCCAAACTCTTATCAATATATCTAGTAGGTGCAAAATATTAAATGCTAATAAGGATGTTATCTCCACTCCTTTACTGTTGCCAGTGCAAACATGTAATAGGTTCATAGGTTGGTACTGGGCTATCTGCCCGAAGGCATATATTAGCCCAGCCATGTTGTGCGGTATTCACTGCCCCTTTACTAGTTCCCTAGACCATTGTAGTAGCAGCTAGTATCCTTGGCCCCTATCTAGTAGTGCTGTTGGTGTGATCCCCGGTGTGAAATTTCTGTTACCCATCCACTCATCAAGGTTCCTCTTGAAGAGTGATAGTGAGGGGCTCTGTCTTATGTAGATCGGGACCCTGTTCCATAGTAAGGGAAGTCTCTGCGAAGGGAATCTATACCTCCAGCATGTTCTATTCATTGTTGTGTTGAGGTTTATATCCCTAGAGCGTGTAGCTCTAGTAGATTTGGTTTTGCTAAGATGGAGCATGTTCAACAATTCTGGATTGGACATGGCTCTGTATGTTAGACAGAGATCGCCTCTGAGAAAGCGGTATGCAACAGAGAACAGTCTTAGCTTTTTCAATCGTGCTGCATAGGGCAACTGTTTCAGGCCAGTAATCCTCTTGGTTAGGGCCCTCTGTGGTCGCTCCAGCTGCTGGAGATGTCTAGCCAGGTACATTCCAATTGGTGCATTGTACTCAATAATGGGTCTGATGAGAGAAGAGTTGAGGGGCACCATTACATCCTTAGATCTTGATGTGAACCCTTTCATGATCAGATGGGTCACATAGAAGCATTTTCTAACCACTTTGGCAACATGGCTATCAAAGGAAAGCTGACTATCTACTTGGGTCCCTAGATCCCTTATTTCTTCTTTAGATTTCAGGGGATTACCTCCTATGTTGTAGTTTGCGGGTACTCTGTTTTTTCCAATGGGGATTACCACGCATTTTTTTACATTTAGCTTGAGACCATGGCTTTGACACCATGCATCAGTCTCATGTAGGCCCTTCTGGAGGATCTCTATGTCGGCCGGAGACTCTATTATAGCACCCAGTTTGCAGTCGTCCACAAACTTAGTCAGCCACAGCCCTTCCCTGCTTGCCTGTACTTCTGAGAAGTATATGCCAAACAGGAGGGGCCCCAGGACAGAGCCCTGAGGCACACCACTTGTTGCTGGTCTGGATTCGGACATAGATCCCGCTACTCTTACTTTATGGGATCTGTCTGAGAGCCAGTTTGCGATCCATCTTGTGACGTAAGGGTTTATGCCCAGTCTGGTGGGCATTGTAAAGTAATGGCATGGTAAAGTCTACTCCTCTGCATGAGTACATATGATACTCTTTATTTTAATTTAACAACATTAACCATGAAACAGTACACAGACTACTTGAACTGTATAAACCCTACCTAGGATACAATGTGCATTAGTTAGACCTATTTCTAAAACATCGTCTTCTACTCACAGTCACCCCATTTTATATCATCTCACCTCTGGCAAAATCGTAGGAAATTAAGTACATACTAGAGTCAATTAAAAAACATGATATTCTCACCCACAAACAGCACAAATTCAATCAAAATATTAGTACTGTGACTGCAACTGATTTCCTGACAGACAAAATCTTAACAAATGTGGAAAATGACTAAGTTCTAGTAATGTTTCTATAACCCTAAAATAGGCCATAATATTCCAATAAATAAATTAGAATCTGTTTAAAACCGAATCACCGAAAACACTTGGTGCCAATATGGTAAAAGGCAAAATGAAACACAGTGATAGCGTGGAGTTCTTTAAAAGCTTCAAATAAAATCATAAGTACTTTGTCTAGATTACCTTTATGTTTACCATCTTCTGATTTCTCATTAGCAGTACTTAGGTCACAAACCATTCAAGTAACAGAATATTAACAAAATAAATCTTATTATCAAGGAAGATCAAACAGTTTTTTTCTTCTGTTAAAAAGGTTCTATTGTAGTTTTTTTCTTCTGGTGAACAAAAACTTTCTGTTCTAGGGCCTGTGTTGTACTCATTAATGACGTGACATGAAACATACAAAAATATCAGCTGCATTCCCTCTGCAGATTATATAGTGCTAATAAATTCACCTAAAAAGCTAGAAAAGTCTATTCCATAAAACTTAGGCGTGTTACATAATTGGCTTGCTAAACTAAGCTTGTACTGCAAGGAGTGCCTCAACTATGTTCTGAATGTGAGAAAAAGGCAATATTAAGCATCTATCTGATGTAAGAAATCATCAGCCCCCCTTTTCTTATTTCCTTCGTGGAGCTGGGATGTTGCATCAACTGCCACCACCTCTCAGTTAAATTCCACTCTTCTACCCTCTTTGACAGTCACACCAGACTGTTACAGGTCTTCTCTCATGCAGTCCATCCATCTATTTGCTGGGCATCCTTTTTTCATCTTGCCTTTTTTCTCTATCTCCCAAATCTTCTTCTATTGTCTTCTGTTTCCTGCACATGGGTCTGAACCACATTATTCTGTTTTCTTTGACTTTTTCTACAATTATAGACACTCTGGCTTCTGCTCTAATGTCATCATTTCTTTGGCTGCCCTGCAGTATGAATCCTACCATCCAGCTCAGGCACTTCATCTCCATCATATTTTGCTTCCTCAACTACTGGTCACCCTATTGTTTTGCATACCTCACTTTGTTCAGCTTCTGTCACAAACTACCCCTGTCACTCTGAGTCTGTTTGATACAGCCCCTCTGATTCTAGCTTTGGCCTCTTCATTCAGACTTTCCTTCTCCTTAACCAATTTTCTCAGATTTCCGAAGCTGTTAATCTGTTTCACTGTTTTTCTTCTATCTCAATTTTCAGATTTTTCTGATTTCCTTTACTTGTCATCATGAGAACAGTCTTGTCTGCACTCAGTTTCATCTTATGATCCTTCAGTTTTGCATCCCATTTCCCTGTCATTTGCTGAAGTGCATGTTCAGAGTTTGCTTGTAATGCCCCAATCATTACATACAGCAGCTTTGTTGATCTTTTCCTTGCAATCTGTTTAATGGTGTAGTCCATCACCTAAATAACCAATTCTGCTATATAACGTGCCCACCATCCTATATCTGTCATCCAAAGTACATCTACAGTGAAAGACCACTCATTCCTCAAGCATGAAAAGAACTCCTAATTGGAAAGAATTAAAGTCTTTAAAGAAACTAATATTGTTTTCTCTTTCTAATATATGTAACTACCCAATTATTTTGTGTATGCATATGACTTAACTGAAATAAAAATACCTGTCAAGAAATCAGTACTGAAAGTTGTACTAGACTCTGTAATTACCATAATAGTGTAATAAATGATTTTAACCCCTAAGCAAAAAAAAAAAAACAGTATAATCCTTCCTATATAATTAGCATAGTGTCAAGTAAGGGGTTACTGGTCTCTTTCAATGATATATTGCAATAATCACAGGTAGTATTTTAAATAAGATCTTTCCCTTTAAAAAGCAGCAGCAGCATCTTCTCTGTAAAGACTTTGAAAGTGCTAAACTCTGCATTTTGCATATAAAACAAGTGGCGGAAATAAAAGTATCCCTTAGAGGAAACAACATTTGCCTCTCTTCTTACCTTGCCAAAATGCCGTTTCACTAATTGTTTTTCAAAACACTCAATAGCCAATGTGTGAGGCCATGCTGCAGTCCCCAAATCCTATCACCAATTCCCACCAATCCCCACTTCATCTACATTTATATGTATCTAACTCCTGTCACCCTTGTTCTCCACCTGGTCCCCTTCAACCCATAGCCCAAAGTGGCTGAAAAACACTGGAAACATGAGCCACAAAGCATTATAGAAAATTACTAAGTTTATATAACATGGATCACCCATTACCAAGAGTTCAAAAGACAGATGCTAGAAAACCGGATATAGTGGTCCATGAAAAGAAGACAGAAGTAGCATTGATCATTGAAATTGCCACACCCAGTGACTACAGTGTGTTGCATACAGAGAGACACAAAGTTATAAAATATCAAGATCTCCAGGCAGAAACGAGAGCAATGTGGAAGAAAGATACCCAGACCTTTCCAATAGTAGAAGGAGAAACATATCTTATAAAAAAGAATCTGCAATCATATTTAGATGTGTTACCAATCCATGTAACCCCATATGAATTGCAGAAGAAGTCATTACTGGGCACATTACAGGTGCTGTGAAGAGCACTTTTGGCTGACATCAAAGATTGAAACAATACTAATTTCATGAACTTTAATCATACTTTGACTTAGGAATGGAGTCCATTCCCTTCATGGTATTAGAAACCCAAATGATTTGGAGAAATTAAAAAAATCATAAAGATATATATGCCATTAGTGTTGTCAAACAGATATATATGTAGTGTGTGCGTAAGCAGAACAGGTACCACACATGCATCTGGTGTAATCACCTGATTGGTGTTCTGAACCATCAGGCAGTCATGTATATTCCACAGAAAGAATACCTAGGTATGGCCAGTCAGCTGTGTGACACCTCACTGTGGCAAAGGGCATACATTGCAGTTACACATAACTGGAAGATATGTAGGGAGGTACATGAAAATGGGTGCATTATACACCATTACTGGTGTGATGAAGGCTGGGAAACATGAAGGTATTATGGCCTCTGATGTGGATGCCCTTCACATACCTAGTACTTGTGTTACATCCAAGGGAATAGTCAGCACTGTGACCACATACTGGTGGTTGTACTATTTATCCTCTACCCCAGGACACAGATCACATACCTATTGGTCTGATTATGGGTGTAATTTCCTCATCATGCTTGGGTGGTGTGTTTGTTTCCTGAATTAACAAGTCCCACCATGTGTCTTGTCAATGCAGGTGTTGTCATGCCTGTGGCAGAAGTATGTATGTGTTATACTGTCTCTATTATAGTAATGTCACAGGTCATAGTTGGAGACAGTGATTGCCCACATTCTATAGTACTTTCAGAAGCTGTGTTGACATAGTATGTGTATGTCATCTGTGATGTCCATCACATAACTAATGGACAGGAAAGGGCCTAGCAGACAGCCCTGATGGACGGACCTGATCATTGAACCTGAGATATAGGTCATGTCACACATTTGAGATGCCATGTATGTGATACAGTGGTCTACCCATTTGGTAATATATCTGTTTATGGCCATATATGACAGTGTTGAGTAAATATCTCAGTGTATATTTGTGTCAAATGCCTTGACCTGGTCAAATTCCTCCACAAGATGACACTGTTGTCACCAAGCACATCCTTTATGACCTCTTTGAGGACATTTATCAGATGTAGCAGGCATGATGTAGCATTAACAACTCACATATATCTGGTTCACACAGCCAGAATATGACTAGTGTACATGTAGAAGAGGTCCATGATCACATGTTGGTCCACCTCACAGTTGAGGAGAGTCAGTATGTTTCTATACATGTATGCATCAGGTGCTGTCCCCTCTACTCAGATGGTGCATGTTGATGTATACCTTGTATAGGAATATAGCCCATGTGGAGGGTTTGTTGAAGTGTGTCTTCAACTGTATCAAGTAAGTGTATGCGCTGTCACACCATAGGTGATCTGTGATGTTGTCACAGGCCATTGCTTTTGTGTGATAGGCCTGGATGAAGGTAAGACAGTGCATACTGCCTATTGTGATCTTCCCTAGGGTTTTGACACAATCCCCCACACAGGTATCATTGAGAAACCCTCTCAGCTGGGGATTAACCTTTACATCAGTAGATGGATGACTAATTGGCTCACCGACAGAACACATACTATGAAAGTTGGTGAATCAACCTGTACCAGTAGAGCTGTCACCATTGGCAACCCCCTAGGCCCTTCACTGCTTGGACTTTGTTTCTTGACAGTTCAGGTTAAAGTATATGGCCTTTGCTTTACCAAGTTTGCTGATTCTTGTGTATTGGGTGCAATCATTGACTCCACCAATGATGATTACATAGTAGAGAAGGAGCTAGCACAGACAAATGAATGGGGACAAAGGAACATGGTCTACAACTGAGTGCAGAAATGTGTATTTTCTTATGTTCCAAATCAAACAAAAATTGTGGAAAAGTAATGAAAAAAAAAAAACAGTAATAAAATTAACAGTACTCCAGGAAAAGGCAGGCACCATGCATCTGATGGAATCTTAAGTTAGACGAAAACACAGTGAAAACATTAAGCATTTATGTTTTATGGTATATTTATTAAAGTTCCTATTTTCTTTGTATTGCACCTGCCTGTTCCTGGAGTGCTGTTCATTTTATTACTGGTTCTTTTTTCATGCTGTCCTTCTGAAAAGTAGAATTCCATGCTAATCACAGCACTGACAACAGTGATGCCAGCACTGGAAACACGTGTAGATAGCAGTCAGAACTTTGATCACCAAGTGTCTACACTGGTATTGAAAGCCTTTGTTGTGCACATCATACATCACAGCATCATATGCAGATTTTAGGATTGTATGACAGCACTGTAGTCAAACCTCATTAGAATAGTAATAGAGTATAATGCTGTCTTTGGCATGTACCTCATCAGACACATGCAGCAGCTGGAGGGACCACAGAGCTTTCTCAGGATAACACAGGGCCTATAAACAATGCCATGATGTATGTTGATAGAGTTAAAAACCATGTCATTGTAATCTGCCTAGTATAGGATTAGGTGATGTTCATCTGGCATCCATGCCCTGGTGGGAGTACTGCAGATCCAAAAATCTGATATAGCTGCTGACATCAGCACTATCTGTTGAGGTGAACATGGAAATAACAATGTCCAACATGCTGGTGTAAAATTCTCTCTGTAATGTCAAGCAAGAGCTCACATGCACATATGCACACACCCAGTTGATTGCAATGAGAACAGAACCCATACCTATGTACAGAGACTTCAAAACTCAGTACTTTATGCAAACACCACCGCACAAGTCTGACTTTTACAAGACTGCAGGTGAACTTACAGTAGATGACATCAGCAAGCCATGTGGGTGACAAGATACTGGGTGGGCTGCATGAAATGGATATGTAGGCATCTGCAAGAATCAAAATATCATCAGTCCATACTATTGGAGCAGTAATTGTGGTATACATACTTTTGCTGTTCTGCTTAGAGAAAGACAAACACCCACACTGTTGACTGTAGTGAGACTAGATCCCCTACCTATCTAACTAAACAGAATATAGAACTTGGTACTTTACGCAAGTGCCACAGCACAAGTCTGACTTGGAGTGTGTCAGACAACACTTTATCACTGATGACATCAGCAGTGTCTTTTGAGGAGAATATAACAATATCCCATGTGCTGGTGTAAAATTCTCTATGTAATGTCAAGCAAGAGCTCACACATACACACACGTCCAGTTGACTGCAGTGAGAATAGAACCCATGCTTATCTAAGTATACAAACTACAGAACTGAATACTTTATGCAAGCACCATGGCACAAGTCTGACTTTTACAAGACTGCAGGTGAACTTATAGTAGATGACATCAGCAGGCCATGTGGGGGACAAGATGTTGGGGGGGGGCTGCATGAAGTGGGTGTATAGGCATATGCAAGAATCAAAATGCTGTCATTCCATGGTACTGGAGCAGTAACTGTGGGATACACACTTCTCTTCTCTGTACAGAGACACACCCCTACACCCCCACATTCACATACTTGACTGCAGTAAGAACAGAACCCCTACCTATCTACGTACACAGGCTACCAAACACAGTATGTTGAGCAATTGCCATGGCACAAGTCTGACTTTTACAAGACTAAAGGTAAACTTATAGTAGATGACATCAGCAGGCCATGTGGTAGACAAAATGTTGGGAGGCCTGCATAGGCACATAGCTTCATATGTTCATAGGAGTCTACTAGCCTAGAAGCTGAGCTGTGTAAAAACACATGTACACTTATTGAGCATAGTTAGATGGTTGTTTTTAGCAGAGCAATTTTGGGAGCAGCACCAACTGGCCCTGTCCACAAGGGACGTAGGTGCCACCCCAGAGGTGAATTTACAATGACCCAACCAGTAGTTAAGTTTGCACTTGAACAGAGTCATTGAGGAGCAATGCTTCAAATGTGGTGGGAGCCTATTACAGAGGAGTATGAGTCACTGGGGGATATAGCTGTCTCCACAGCATGTTCTGTGTATGTCACAGGCTATGTTGAAAATCCTGATCCAAGTTATTCTTGTCCCATTTGATTTGCAGATGTCCAGCATTTCCAGTAGGGCAGGGTCTGAGACTGCTTTGTAGGGCAGGCATAGGTCACCTCTCAGCAGCCTGCATGACAATGAGTACACTAACAGGTCTTTCATTTGTTCCATGTATGTCATGTTTGGAGGCCCTGGAGTCTCCCAGGCACAACTCTGTGTTTTCTCCAGTTGCTGCAGGTGTCTGGTGAGGTACAGACAGAAGGGAGTATTGTACTCAATTAGTGGTCTGATAAGGGTAGAGTACAGCAAAGGTATGACCACTCTGGTCTTGGATGTGTGATGTCCATATGTATGATGTGCAGAATGTGTGTTACCACTGTGGACACATAGTGATGAAACTGTAGATTTCTGTCAACATGTGTCCCAAGTCTCATAACACTGTGTTTGAGCTTAGAGGGCTGCTATGTATATCATAATCAGCAGGGGTATTTCTTTACCAAAGGGGACAATGAGCCATTGTCTGCTTTAAGGTTCAGTCTGTGAGTTTGGCACCAATCATTTATGTGTGGCAACCCGTTTGATAATATGTTACCATCATTGGGGACTCTATATTAGTGCATCCAGTTATTAGTCATCTGCAAACTTGGTATACCACAGGCCATCTGCCATTACCTACACTTCAGGGAAGTAGTTTGCAAACAGTTGAGGGCCTTGCACAGATGCCTGTGGTATTCTAAGGATAAGTTGCTAGTGATGGAGGTGCAGTCCCAAACTTTGAGAGTGTGTGTTATGTCAATGAGACAGTTGCCTATCCCTATACTACTGTATGGATTAATTCCCACATGGGAGATCTTCACTATGACATATGAATGGGGGATAGTGGCAAAGGCCTTGGATAAGTCAACATAGGTGGTGTGCCCTGTTATCCCTCGTCCAGGTCTGTGGGGTCAGTATCCAAGTAGTCCTCAAGGTTCAGTAAGCAAGATTGACCCTTGAAAAAACAAAATGGGTATGGTCAAGTGTGTTGAAGCTCGCCTATGTCCTTCTGGATATGGTCCATGCTGATTCCCTCCCTAGCCTTGCAGATAAGGCTTTTTAGGCATATGGGTTAATAGTTGTAGTTCTGCATGTTACCAGATTGATGTGCATTGCATAGCACACACATTTGATACTACATTTTGTAGTGTGATTGATATATGTGTGGAAAAGGTATGAGACCCCAGGGCTGCAGAGCTTGGGGGGGGGGTGACAACACATGGATGTATTGTAAATATTTGACATATTGTTAGATAGGGCCCTCAGTTTGTAATGTTTCCACATGTAATTTCGTGTCATACATAGGAAATGGACAATAAACAGCAGTAATAAAGCCTAACAGGTACATTTCCATAGCGCTGTGAGCAGCAGGTTTGTACGACAGTTAGCAAAGGGCATATTCATGTGAGATACATGTTTGCAAGCAGCAGTGTTAAACGGCATAGCATGGGGGTAACCCCACCTGTTTGCCACCACTCACTGTTGGTGTACAATGCGTACCTGCTCGCAAACATGGGGACCAAAAAGAGAAGGGATCCATTGCTTCTCCAGCAACTTATGTGTGGTGTGTGTGATTCTATTTTTTGACCAGATTAAAGGTGTTAAAATGGGGTAGATAGGAAAGTGGTGAAAAGGGAGCAAGCATGGGGAAGAAAAAAGGGAAAGCAGGACAGGAATGTGCAGGAAGGCGGTAGGAAAGAACCACAGCTATCCATTTATTTAACAGTGTAAACTGAACATCTGTGCAAAATGTTAACTGAATTTGGACTGTCACCTCTAGGGAGAGGGATGACCACAACACAATCATGTTGTATAGCCAATTGGATCAAATCAAGTGTGTCAAGAAGACACATGTACAAAATGGCGAGCTATGTACTGTATGGAACAATTTTTTTTGTCGGACAGGTGCCCATTCTTTTTTATTTCAGAGAGAGAGAGAAATGTTGGGGAAGGGATGTAGGTATGTCTGGGTCAGGTAAGCTGGGTAGGTGAGGAAGCAATTGCAAACAGACAAGACAAGAGACAGAGACGGATGGACACAAAAGATTCTGAAACACAGTGATTGGGGTGAGGGTGGAAACATCCCATACCCACAGTCATCAAGCTGGGTGATAGTAAAAATTGAGTCCTCACTCACTGGACTGTCATCACTGTCACCTCACTCTGCCGCTGGCTGGAGTGCTCGATGTCTCCTTCTCCTCCTCCAGGTACTATGCAAAATGAGGGAGAGCAGCCTCTCCAGCCTGTGTAGGTGTGCACCAACAGTATTGCACATAACCCTGCGCACCATCCCTGGCAACCTGGTGTGGGTGATAAAATCACCACCTCCACCACTGCTTCTGGAGGGTACCACTGGACCAGCCTCCAGGGCAGGACTACCTGAGGATGCAGGTAGTGCAGAAGCAACAGAGGCAGTGCTGCCAAGTTGGTTCCCAGACGTGTTGGGCATTGGTGCTGGAGCTGGTGGGAGGGACAGGTGTATCCTGCTGGGCAGGTCTACCCCATGTACGGTGGAGCATTTAGTGATGTGGTACACATGGATGACATGGATACATTTCAATGACACATAAAATTAATAAAAGAAAATACAAAATACAATAAAATAAAAATATTTTTTTACAATAAAATAACATAAAATAAAAAATATCCATAAAAGAAAATGTAATAAAATAAAAAATGACACAAAAAATATATTTTATAAATAATTTGAAATAAAATAAAAAGAGATAAGAGTTGGGGTGAGAGAAAAAAGAGATGAGATTAGTACATTCATAGGTTCATAGGTAGGTGCTAGGCTATCGGCCATGGGGCCTATATAAGCCTAGCCAAAAATGTTCCATGGCTTTTGCCAGCCAAGAAAGTTATTTTCCTGTGCCCCTGTCTAGCAGAGCCACAGAAGTGATCCCTAGGGTGAATTTCCTATTTCCCATCCAATTGTCGAGATTTTTCTTAAAGAGGGCTAATGAGGAGCTTTGCTTGACATGAACGGGTAGTCTGTTCCAGAGCATGGGAAGTCTCTGGGACAGGAATCTATCCCTGCAGCATGCTCTGTTTATTGTGGTGTGCGTGGGTCAGCGGGATTGGGGTTTCTTTAAGTGTAGCATGTCCAAGAGAGCTGGGTTTGACATGGCTTTGTATGTTAGACAGAGGTTGCGTCTGAGTAGGCGATAAGCGATGGAATAGAGCTGGAGGTTTTTTTAGATGGTCTGCATATGGCATCTGTTTGAGGTTGGTAATCTTCTCAGTGAGGTATTTCTGTGGCCTTTCTAGTTGTTGTAGATGTCTTGCAAGGTACATGTGAAATGGGGCATTGGGTCTGATAAGGGATGAGAAGAGAGGAACAATGACCTCTTTTTTTCTGGAAGTTAACCCCTTTGTGATGAGGCGTGCCATGTAGAAGGATTTCCTGACTACTGTGGCAATGTGATTATCAAAGGAGAGACTGCTGTCTACCTGTGTCCCAAGGTGTCTTATCAAACTTTCGGTGTTTAGTAGGCTACCATCTATGTGGTAGTTCATGCGTACAGTGTTTTTCCCAAAGGGGATGACAATGCACTTTTTGGCATTGAGCTTGAGGCCATGAATTTGACACCAAGCATCAGCCTCAGTGAGGCCCCTTTGTAGAATGTCCACATCATTAGGTGATTCTATTATGGCACCTAGTTTGCAGTCATCTGCAAACTTCGTTAGCCAAAGACCTGCTGTATTAGCCTGGACTTCTCAGAAGTAGATGCCAAACAGGAGAGGACCCAGGACTGAGCCCTGTAGTACTCCACTTGTCACTGGTTTGAAGTTGGAGTTGGAGTCGGCTACTTTCACTGTGTGGGTTCTGCCAGTGAGCCAGTTGGCCACCCATCTTGTGACATAGGGATTTATGCCCAGTATAGTGAGTTTATCTATAATTCCAGAGTGGAGGATGGTGTTGAAAGCCTTGGTGAGGTGAAGATAGGATGTGTGCACCACCTCACCCTCATCCACGGCTCTGATGACTGCTTCAAAGAAGCCATTCAGGTTTAGGAGACATGACCTACCTTTTACAAACCCAAACTGAGTGGAGTCCAGAGTTTGGAGGTTACCTATGTCCTTGTTTATAAGGTCCAAGATGATAAGTTCCATATGTCACATACAATGCATTAATACAATTATTTGACTCTGTTATCTTAATTTTAACATTTAAGAGTACCATCTCATAATAGATGCACACTGTGTTACAGATTGCAACAAGTAATCCTTGATGTGCATATATTGCACATATGTGTATTCCAGTTACACAGTTAACAGTTTACAGCAGGACATTTGTGGCATTGGTATAGAGGTTTTAATTTAATTTCAATAATATTGAAGAATTAACAGTATTGTATAGTTGGGAAGTATGGTATTTGAACACACAACATCTGACTAAAGTCTAATATTGTACTCTTGGTTTGTGCTACAGACTAATGCATGCATTACAGTTGAGATATGCATGCTCATTTTGATACAACTCTAAAAATACCAACAAAAGCTATCTTCAACTTTTAATGCTACAATAACAGTACTCTTCTGCTGCATACATACCAAATGCTTCCCTCGTAATCACCAGTGTTGCCCCATGGGTTCAGACATTGCACTCATGGTCACTGGCAGCTGTGGAAAAAATAAAATAGAAGACCAATATGAATACAAGTCTTTCCTATATTCAGCTTTCTACATCTTACAAGTACTCTCTGTAGATGATACGTACACAGGTGTGGGGTGTCCTGTGTCCTAAATTCCTCAATTCAACAATTGAATGTATCCCTCTTCCTACTTTATAGGTCATTATAATGATGCCTAAATTACTCTCCAGTGCACGGGATACTGGTGAAAATGGATACAGCCCAGGCTAAACAACCCCAAGCCTCACACTTACACTGAGTGCCAGAATAGTCCTCCTGCAGAATCCTTTGGTTGTGGTTCTTAACTTGGAGTCCAAAAAGAAAAAATCTTGGACTCCTGGACATCCCACCTCTGTGCCCTAAACCTGACACCTTCTCCACAAATGCCTGCCGTGTCTATCAGCAGAACTAAAGTAATGGAGACTGATGCTTTCTTGACAATTCCAGTTATCGCATTTACTGGAGTGTGCGCACTGTTTGAAACTGTTGCACTCCACTTACCTTCACGCAAACATGTTGCTGTGCAGTGTGTACCCTTGAGCAAACGCATTTGCATGATAGTAAGCAGAGAGCAGCAGTGAGGCATTACATAATTGCAATTGAAATTGTAAGGTTATTGGATTTACAGGGAGTTGTGTTATGTGTTTTAGGCAAATGTGAAGGCCATGCTAGTCCAGACAGCAGAATTATACTTACTGGAATATAGTACACAGTATACCCACAGTCATACATCTGATAATAAATGTAATAATACATAGATAAATAATTAAATAACTGACTACTACTGTCTCATATATATTTAATATCAGGTCCACTATCTCAAGTGTTATAAGTGAAAGTGACTACAATGGGAAGTGGAACAACAGTAAAAGTGTATGAAGTATCCTGTATTAGAACCCAAGACAATCTGTATGGCAATCCTACACTTACACCTGTTGCCACAAGAATGTTGAAATGACACTTGTCTGTGTTGCAGTTCATTGTTATAAATTGCAATGTCACAACAGTAAAACAATGGTTGCACACCCTGTCCTAAAACCTAGGACCATCTGTATTCCACTCCTACACTTACATCTGCTGCCACATAACTAGTTACATGGCATTCCGTATTTCACTAATCATTCTTAAAGTGTAGCTGTTAACCACTGCACAATGCTACTTAGTGGGTTTGTGCAATGCCCAGTAGTATTAATTAAATGCATCCAGTTTCTATTTTTGGCTTTCTATGGCCTGTCTGTTTCCTGGGTGGGTCCAGTTGTCCAGTTTGCACACCGTTGTGCTTCTCACAAATAAAATAAGCACAGCCAAATCTAACATTCATTTCCTTCATTCTTGTGATTGTGCTTTCACACCACAAATGCTGCCTCCCCCCAAAAAAAAATTAGACAAAGAAAGACAGAAAAGCAGAAAAAGAAAAAGTGGGCAAACAGTTGAACTGAGGAAAATCAATGTATGACATACACACAAGAAAATGATGGCTCACAAATACTGAGAGAGTGCCTGCACTGTGTTTACATAGGTTCATAGGTTCATAGGTTTATACTAGGCTATCTGCCCTAAGGCATTTATAAGCCTAGCCCAAATTATTGTGGCTTACGCCACCCCTTATATGAAAAAATACTGTGCCCATTAGTTTGTTGTGCCTCTGTCCAGCAGTGACCCAGAGATGATTCCCGGGGTAAAAGTACGATCTCCCATCCACAGGTCTAGATTTCTCTTGAACAGAGTCAGCGAGGTGCTCTGCCTCACATGGACCGGGATTTTATTCCACAGCATAGGGAGTCTCTGAGTGACAAATCTATCCCTCCAGCACGTCCTATTTATATCCGTGCTAAGGTTTAAGTCGCTTGCTCTAGTGGTTTTGGTGGATTTGGATTTTTTGAGGTGGAGCATGTCCATTAATTCCGGGTTGGACATGGCCTTGTATGTCAGGCACATGTCACCTCTGAGCAGACGGTATGCGACTGAATAGAGCTGGAGTTTCTTCAATCTGGCAGCATATGACAGATTTTGGAGTCCCTTTATCCTTTTGGTGAGGAACTTTTGGGGTCTCTCCAATTGCTGCAGATGTCAGGTGAGATACATCCCGAATGGGGCATTGTACTCGATCATTGGTCTGATAAGTGAAGAGTACAGGGAACAATGACCTCACTAGATCTGGATGTGAATCCCTTCATGATCAGGTGGGCAATGTAGAAGGTCTTTCTAACCACTTTAGCAATGTGAGTGTCAAAAGAAAGGCCACTGTCAACCTGGGTCCCCAGGTCCCTGATAACCTCTTCTGTGCTTAGTGGATTGCCACCTATATGGTAGCTTGGGGTTACCTTGTTTTTCCCGAAGGGTATGACTATACATTTTTGGCGTTTAACTTCAGGCCATGGCTCTGGCACCAGCTATCTGTTTCCGTGAGTCCCTTCTGAAGGATATCAGTGTCCGATGCACTTTCCACTATGGCGCCCAGTTTGCAGTCATCTGCAAACTTTGTCAGCCAAAGTCCTCCCATGTTGGCCTGTACTTCTGAGAAGTAGATGCCAAACAATAGGGGCCAAGGACCGAGCCCTGTGGGACACCACTTGTGACCGGCTTGGAGTCTGACACAGCGCCAGCAACTCTAACCCTGTGGGTTCTGTCCTTAAGCCAGTTTGCAACCCATCTTGTGACATATGGGTTTACATTTAAGCTGGTAAGTTTTTCTACAATACCGAGTGGGGTATTGTGTCGAAAGCCTTTGCAAGGTCAAGGTAGGCTGTATGGACTGCCTTTCCTCATCAATGGCCTTGGTGACTATTTCAAGAAGTCGACCAAGTTCAAAAGGCATGATCTTCCCTTGACAAAGCCAAACTGGGTCGGGTCCAATGTCTGCAAGTCCCCTATATCTTTGTTTATGAGCTCCATTATGATCCTCTCCATAGCTTTGCAGACTAGACTTGTTAAGCTTATGGGCGGTAATTACCAGGGTCCATAGAGGCACCACCTTTGTGGAGTGGGACCACAGTTGCCGTCACGCCACTCCTTGGGCACGTATCCTGTGGTAAGGCTGAGATTAAACAGCTGCCTTATGTGCGGGTTTAATTCCTCATTTAGCTCGTGTAGCACACAGCCGGGGACACCATCCGGTCCCATTGATGCTGTGTTTTTAGCTTTAGAGAGAGCAGCTTTCACCTGCGCATTTGAGATGTCCGGGAGGCTACACTCGGCTGGGATAGTTATCTCTCCTTTAGGGGAGAGGGGTGAAGTTTGCACTGAACCTGTCTGCCAGTATGTTGGCAATGTCTGTGGGTTCAGTGATTTTTGTATCATTTTGGACTAATTCTGAGCATATCTGTGAGTTTCCACCCAGGTTCCTAACATAGCTGAAAAAGGCCTTATGATTGTCCTTTGAATCCATGGCAATTTTTCTCTCAAAATTGGCCTTAGTTGATTTTATGAGTGCTCGTATTTTTTACTAATAATGATCAGGGTGACTTCCCTTTTATGGATTTTGTTCTATCATGTAATAGCTTTCTCCTCTTATTGTAAAGTTTGTTAATGGCTGGGGTCCACCAGACTGGACGTTTGCCCTTTGTGGAAAGAGTCTTGGTTTTATTTGGGATTGCCTGATCCATGCAGTCCTGGAGGTGTTCATAGAAGGCATTTGTAAGGGCTTCCAGCTTGGGTTGTGGTTTCCTCTGACTCAGGGGCCTTGAAGGATACCACACCAGTCTTGAGTAGTGTGAAGTTTGCTTTAGAGAAGTTCTTCACTATGGTCTTTTTGTTTGGGGTGGGGCGGGATGTGGATTTCCAGTGAGATTAGTTTATGATCAGATCTCACCAATGAGGGATATACTTCCGTGTGGAGCATTTTGTCCCCATGTTTGTGACAATGAGATCTAGTATATTTTCTCCTCTCGTGGGAACAGTGACTAGCTGTTCCATGGCATTTGAATTTATGAACTCCAGGAACCGTTGGGCTAGAAAGTTAGGGCTTGAGTAATGTTCCCAGTCTATATTCGGTAGTTGAAGTCACCCAATATGATGGTGTTTGGAGATACATTTATACCCTCCAGTGTCTTCAGGAAGGCTGTGTGGGGTTCCTGAGTTTGAGAGGGTGGCCTGTAGCATGCTACAATTTGTAGAGCAGTTTTGCCTATTGTTAGTTGCACCTGGATGGTTTCGAAGCTTCATGCGTTGCCACCAACCTGGAGGTGTGAGTATCCTTTATGAATATGGATACACCCTCCTTTTGTGGAGTGGTCCGGGTTTTGGGGCGGAACGCATGATATGAGGTAAAACCTAATAGTGCCGGGTGCTCTCAGGAGCCTTGAACCAGGTTTCAGTTACAGCACAGACATCGATGTTCTCCATACTGAGAAGGGCCTCGAGTGCGTGCATTTTGAGATTTAGACTTCTGGCATTGAGCAGCATTACCCTCAATTTCTTCCCATTTTGTTTTCTAGGGTGGTAGGTTTAGAATTTGAGCCTTGCCTAAAAAGGCACTATGGGGTGGCAAGAGCCTTAGCCAATATCCGGAATCCCAGGGGTGACAGGTGCAAGCTGTCCCTTGCAGCAGCGTGGCTTGTCAAGCATGTCATCCCAGGCAGACAGACACTGGATCCCCTTTGAATGACACCAGACATTAAGCCAATTGTTAAAGCTGATCATCTTGTCTCTATATTGTGGCATCATTCTTGGTGAAGGAAGGATACTGCTCAGGGTTAGGGTCATACCTGCCTGGGCTACATAATCAGAGAGCTCCTCTATGTCTCTTTTCATGCAGTCCAGGGAGGTACGTCTCAGGTCGTTCACACCAGCATGGACAATGACTGTGTCATATTTGTACTTGCTGTGGAGTGACCCGAGTGCTTGTGTTATGTGGCGGATTCTAGCGCCCGATAGGCAGCTTACTGTGACCCTCTCCTTGTTCAGCCTGGTGAGTGGGATGTCAGTGTGTCTGACTATGGAGTCACCTATGACAAGTATGTTTGGTGTTGTATTTGGCCTTAAGGGCTGTGACTGCTTTGCACACTGCTTTTGTGGTTTATGTGTTGCTTGTGGGGTGTCTTGAGGTAGCAGTTGTTTGGGTGTCTGCTTTGGAGGCCTCTGCTGTTTAGGTAAATTTTACTCAGAGCCTCGAGTATGTCTTTGTGTGTTTATGTGTTTGATTCAGTGGAGTGGTAGCATTATGTGAGGCTGGTTTTGTGGTGTGTGTAGTTGCCTTCTCCTCCTGTCTGGTCTTGCCAGTCCTGAGTTGAGAGAGCTCAGCCTCCAGTTTGGCTAAATAGCTGCATCTCTCGCAAGTATTTGTGTTATGTGGGAGGAGGAGAGGGTTGTCTGTGTACATGAGGCAGTTATAACATTGCCTCAAGATTCCCAGATTCACCAGCTGGACCGGAGAGGAGATTGACAACTGACCTTTGGACATGCTAGAATAATATTGGGAAATCCTTAATTGAAAACAAGGGCCAGTGGGGAGTGAGGGTGTAGTGCTTTTAATTTTTAGTGCTGACTTATATAATTGCTTTAGTGAGCAAGTGCCAGGTAACTTGAGTGCAATGTGATACAAGTAACTAAATGCAAAACGACAAACAGTAACTTTCTTTCAAGTGAAACAAGGAAATAAGTACAGTAAGCAATGCAGATATCACTAGTGATCCACAGAAGCTGAGAAGTTGCGTATTAGGTGAATTAGCTTCCAGGGAAATAACAAGCAAACAAACAACAAGTATATAAACAAAGCTAGATTCAGTAGGCCTGGATCTAGTCTATGCTAGAGCAAACAAGGTGAACCAATTTCAGTAAGATACAGTTCAAATATTCAGGCACTATAAACCTTTAACCAGAAAATTCCCAGCTCAGAAGGGCAGAGTCCAGCCTCTTCTCCCACAAGAGTGCAGTCCACGAACCTTCTTAATGTAAAATAACTGGCCTGAAGCCCAAGTGCCTAAACCAGAACTAATACACTTGGACACTGGGCTCTCAATCAGCAGTTCTCCTACACAGATCCACTTACCTCCTGGGTGATGCCCCCAGATGACAAGGTAATTGACTTAATAGTTAGGAGATCATGTCAGGAAATTGATATATGTGAAACAGCCCCTTGTAAGCCTGACAAAATTTTCTGCCCATCCAAAAGCAAACAGCACTGGGCAAAGTCCTCTTCAGTTGATGCCATCATTGTGGTTTTTAGCTACAAAGAGAGAGTTGTTTGAAGACTCAGCCTCTAATCATCCCCTTTTCAAGGAGTCCAGGGCAATGGATAGACTTAAGAAGTGGGCATATGCTTCATGGACCTTTGCATTAAGAATCTTGAATTACAACACACATATGAATCTATTTCAGAGAGATTTGCCACAGCAGGACTTATCTACATTGAAAGCTCCCCTGATGACAGAATCCAGGAAACAACTGGAGACATCTTTGACTACTATGTCTTGTATTACCAACCTCTTCATGCACCTTATACATGATATGGTGGATGGAGTGGCAAGGGCAGCAATGGCCAGCATAGCGATGAGAAACCATGCATGGCAGCACCTTTGTGATTCTGCAGATCACTTTAAAGCATCCTTCACCAATGCCCCATTTGATGCATATTCCCTGTTTGGCCAATCAGTGAAAGTAATGATGCAAAAGAGTGGATAGGATGAAAGACACTTTCTGCTGTCAGAGTTAAGTTTGAGGGTCCACAGAGATCATATAACAGGAACCAAAATGGACATTGTTCACTCTAGTTTAGGAAGTCTAAACATCAACAGTTTGACTCATTGTCTGATGGGATGGCTGTGGCAGAGGCAGACTCTTAAACAGATGCAGGCCCAGAGGCTGAGGAGGTCTTCAGAACCAGGGATTTCAAGGGCCATTCTCTATCAGACAACTGCAACATATGTGAGGGTCTGCCTGACAACTCATATCTGGAAGCAGTGAGGAGTAATTTCTCCACCTACCCAGCAGCATGGCAGGCTATCATACAAGACAAATGGGTGAGAGGGATAACATCCTGAGGCTACTCCATACCATTTTTCCTCACACCCCCTGAGCCTAAAAGGCCACTGCTGGATGTTTCACTCAATCAGGCCAAGGTGGCAGAAAAAGGGACACTTCTCTCCAAAGCAGCCATACAAAATGTTATACCAGGCCACAGAGGATCAGGGATTTATTGGAAGTTATTTTTGGTTCCAAAGGAAAAAAACTCAGGACCTCAGACCACTAAACTGATATGTCTGGAAAACTCAATTCAGAATGGTCATGGTGCGATCAATTCTACCCTGTCTTGGGGTGAACCAATAGATATGCTCACTGGACCTCCAAGACACATACCTTCATATCAGGATTGCAAAATAGTGAAGGAGATTTCTTTGCCTCTTGATAGCAGTAAGACATTATCATTTCAGAGTCTTGCCATTTGGCCTCACCACAGCCCCCAGCTGTTCACAAAATGCATGGCTATCATAGCAGATCATTTATGACTATGAAGATATAAGATTTTGCTTTATCTAGACAAACAGCTCATAGCTGCCCACCCTCTCTAGGCAGTCGTTTTCAGAAGCCAGGCACTACATTCTCCGGCTGTGCGAGTCCTTGGAAATCTTCATGAAACTTCAAAAATTAGGTCTTAAAACAGTCCAGGAGATCATTTTATAGGGTGCCATCTGGATGTTCTCTGGTCCATTGCCACCAGACAGGTTTCAGACTTTAAAAACAGCAGTGCAGTCCCCACTCCTCAACTCCTCCTCTACTGCAGCTTCTGCAGTGCATTCCCCACTTCTCAACCCCTCCTCTGCTGCAGCTACAAAAATGCAGTCCCCACTTGCTAACTCCTCCTCTACTGCATCTACAGCAGTGCAGTCCCCACTCCTCAACTCCTCCTCTACTGCAGCTTCAGCAGTGCAGTCCCCACTCCTCAACCCCTCCTGTGTTGCAGTTACAGCAGTGCTTTCCCAACCCCTCAACCTCTCCTCCACTGCACCTTTGGTTCTAGGGGTATTAGTGTTGGCAATGCATCATAAATTCTAATGGTACACTTTGCACATTTTCATATGAGGATTCTGCAATAGCTTCTTCAGGCACAGTAGTTTCAGTGTGTGCACTCTCTTTCCAAAACCATCATTATAACCTAGTCTTGTTAGAAACACTTGAGATGGTGGTGGTTACACTCTCTGATGACCCACTCTGGCAAACCCTTTCTTCCATTCACATCCATAGGTGTCATGATCTCGGATATTTCCTACCTAGAATGAAGAGGGCATTATGAGGGGAGAATGGCCCAAGGTCTATGGACAGACAATGAAGCCAGCACTCACATCAATGTCCTGGAATTGAGGAAGGTCCTGCTTGTGTTGCAGGAACTGCAGGACTGTCTTCCTCAAGGCATGATATCTGTCCAAATAGACAATATGACAGTAGTTTGGTACATCAACGAGCAAGGAGAAACCAGATTTTACCCTTTATGTTGGTAAGCAATGAGGTTTTGACACTGGATAATGGCCTAGTACCATTTTCTCATAGCAACACACATCTCAGTAGTACTCAGTTGCCTAGTGGACAGGCTCAGTAGATCCCTTTTTGTGCCTCATGAGTGGTCCATCAATCCAATAATAACCAAGCAGATTTGCAGTCACTTGGGAACTCCTTGCTGCGATCTGTTTGTCTTCCCCTCACAACAGCAAGTGCAGCAGTCACTTTGCCATGATCCCTACACAGGGACATTCACTAAAGAATGCCGTATCCCAGCAAAGGCTTCCTGGGTTCCTTTATGCATTCTCAACTCTGCCCCTAATTCCCAGATTCTTACAGAAAACAATGAGATGCAGGGCAGCTGCCATCCTCATAGCTCCCTTTTGGTCCAGACAGATTTGGTTTCCTTTTCTGAGGCCTCATCTTAGGGAACTTGCCTGGCTTTTGGATCAGGTGCAAGAGCTAATCTCACATCCTGCTATGAAGCCTCTACTGGACCTTCACAACCTGAAACTAACCACTTGGTTTCTCCAGTTCCAATAATGGTGATTTGGAGGTAGTAAAAATTTTAATGGCATCATAGAAAGATTCTACCCATATGACCTTTCACTGTAAATGAATGAGATTCGTTTTATGGACCACTCCTCAGAACATCAACCCATTTTCAGCCATGATATCAAACAACATTTTCTAGGTAACCTGCTTGACTCTGGATTTCTTTAAATTAATCTTATTGCTTAGACCTCCCATCAGAGAATCAGTCCTGCCTTGGGATCTAAATTCTCATCTTAGACGCTCTGACTAAGCCTCCTTTTAAACCAGCAGGGGTGGCTTGTCCTATCGGACTGCAGCCCTCCCACCTAGAAAATAAAAAAAAAAATCTGTGAACCTAAAAACAAAGACTGCCTCCCACCTAGAAAATAAAAAAAAAAATCTGTGAAACATAAAAACAAAGACTGCCTTTATCAGCAGTCCTGATATGGACACATAGGTACCCAGCAATCATTGCTGTGAGGTACCAGGAATCTGTGCGGTGATGACCGCACAGAATAGAGGAGCTCCGGACTGCTTCAGCCGCAGTCAGGAGGAGAGGAGGCCTGAGCTGCTCTCGCAGACCAATGAGGAGAGGAGGACTGAGCTGCTCTCGCGGGACTGTTTCAGTGTGTGGGCTTCGGGTAGGTGTTTGGATTGTGGGCTGTTCAGCCACTTCGTGGATCAGTCGCTTGGATCAGTCTGTGGGCTTGCTGTTCGTCAGGTAGGTGGGTGAAGGGCTGTGTGTTGGTGGGCTTTGGATCAGTCAGTGTGTGTGTTCTGTCGATCGCTGGGCTTTGGATCAGTGTGTGTGTTCGGTCGGTCGCTGGGCTTTGGATCAGTGTGTGTGTTCGGTCGGTCGCTGAGCTTTGGATCAGTGTGTGTGTTCAGAAACTGTTTTTCTTTTCTATTTTTTTTTCTTTTTCAAAATACATAGAGATGCATGGGTTAAATAGACTTTTGTGACACCATGTCTCCCCTATGCCTCTTCTACCTGATAGCACAATAGTTTAGTTTTACCCCTCTTTGCCGTAGGCACCTTAAGAGGATCCAAAGAATTGTCACGGATACTTGTGAAGGATGACTCAAAACAGTGCTTGTAGCCACTACCCCTATGGTCTACATCATTCAGAAGGTGATTGTGAGCTATTAGGCATGGGCCTCTTTTTAGGAGTGGCTTTGCCCCATCATAAAGTGACAATGCCCCTTCATGGTCTACCCATCAGCCTAGTCCAGGTGCAATTCATCATTCCAGTTTTGACAAAGGCCCAGGGCAGCAAAGACCACATCCCTCACTTTAGGGCATTGCCTTTATCTCTCCCTTCAAATATAGATATGAAGGCATAGCCACATCAGTCCTATTCCACCATCCTCTAACAAATGCCTGAGCTGCATAAATGTACTCAAGTCTGGATTATTCTTAGGGTTTCAGCCTGTACAACAGCGTAGCTGGTATGCTGTGCAAGACTTGCAGATTTTGGAGCATGCTACTAGATTAATGTGCATTTGCAAATAGTAGCACTAAGTGCCATCAGTCGCTTACGCAGAATAAAAGCCTGGAATAATGCTTCTTAATGAGACCCATTACTGATGTATGGCACTGGAAAACTAAACATGGTGGCCTATATTTATTTTTATTTTATTTAATATCTGTTGATCGGGTTGGTATGACTTGGCAGAATAGCCCTTTTTCATATTTCATGCATGTCTGTTGTATTACTGGATTATTACCTCTATATAGGAGATAGTGTAGTTGCTTGAAACCAATGCCTGTTCCTTTTTCTATTATACCACATCCACTAGGCTGTATCACATTTTACATCTGTGTCATATATGTTCAAGTTCATGATTATAGTGCTCCTAACATGTGCTGGTAACATTTTTGCATGAAAGATGCAGCCTGTATATTATGATATTGCCTGCATTTATGAGGCTTTGTTTGGAAGCTGGTTAATGTTGATGGCAATACTTCACCTGTAATGGTTGTTGTGGGCACCATTTATGGCTGCTGTTGCATATTTTTCCACACACACAGAACACTGTTGGCTGTCTGTAGCTATCCATGACAGTAAAAGTAGTAACACATGTATATGTAGCTGTGTAGAAAAGTAAGCTGCTATAATGTTCACAGACTATGTTTTCACTCTGAGATAGACAGATAGAAAGATAGCTACAGTAGATGATTAGATAGATAAATAGACAGACAGGTTTGTGTGTGTGTGTGTGTGTGTGTGTGTGTGTGTGTGTGTGTGTGTGTGTGTGTGTTTGTACATATAGTCATGATTTAAGCAAAATCAAAATACACTGCATTAGTGATTGGATACAAATCTATCTTACCAGTGTTAGGATTCATGTTCATATCACACATGAACACTTTTTGTTATATTGCCCCATTAATTACTCTAAAAACTTTGGACTGCAATAGTGTAAGAATTTTTGAGTTCCCACTTGTGCACGTGTAAAAATAAATATAATATAAGCAAAGACAACATATACTGTTAAACCACTGGACAAAATATACTATGTCAATATTATCAATATTTCTATTACTATACATACCACATATGAATACTCATTGTTACATTGTCCCTTTAATTAATCCAAAAAGTTCAGTGTAGAGTAGGAATCAGAACCTATATCTCTGAAGTAGCATCAGTTTGTCTACCACTTCCATTCCCCAAGGTGGAAGACATAATGAAATTAAGTGGCTAATATGCATACATCCTCCAGCTATTTTTGTCCCCATTTATGAATACCAACTTTGGTAGCATAATAATGATAACATTTCCATCAAGGATCAGTGTATCAGCTGAAAACTGGATGGATTTAGTACATTTCTGCAAAAAAAAAAAAAAAAACAGCAGATGGCATGATTCCATGATTTAGGGATGACTGATGCAGGGCTATGGAATCTCTTTTTATAGAGTTTGTTAGAAAAGCATTAATGGTCTTGATAACAAGAGTATAGGTTCCTACCCATGTGTACATGGGGCAGCAGTAAAATATGAGATAAAATGGTGTTGGGTAATGTTTCTCATATCAACAGCTGTACATCTTTGTTTGAACCTATTGTTATGAATATTAACAATATTTCCATATTAATGATAGCATCTCAATAACGACAACTCTATTTCTAGGGAACAGGATGTTATCTGCCAGCTGGCATGATATAATACATCTGCACAATCAAATAATTAGTGTGAGGAATATATGATTTTAATAATATTGCATTAATGGGCTTTGCAGCAAGAATATGCATGTACATGACTATAGTAAAAATGGCATAGGAGGGAGGTGTGCAATATGGAAAAAGCCTAAGCTATTCAACTTGGCTTCTGGTGTTATGAATATTAGCAAAATTTGTACATTAATGCTAATATCTCAAAAATGGTAGCCTCAGCCTTAGGTAGCAAGGTATGATCTGCAAGCTTTTATTAATTCTTATATGTACGACTGTTCGGTCGGTCGCTGGGCTTTGGATCAATCAGTGTGTCTGTTCGGTCGGTCGCTGGGCTTTGGATCAGGGTGTGTGTGTGTGAAATGCCCAAGTTACTATATACTGGTGGCTAGAGAGAGCAAATGGTGGTAGGTAGAGATACTCAGGCTTGAACCGTGTACCTTGTATGCAGGTGTTAAGGACCTGAATTCCCTAACCACCACCATTTGTAAAAAAAATTGCAGATTTTTGCCTCATATGTGATCTAATCTGTTCCTCATAATATCTGTGGTTTCTAAATATTGCAATGCTTGATATTTGATGGTGCAGTGGTAGCATTGTTGCCTCACAGCTGCAGGTTTGATTCTTGGCTGGGGTGCCTTCTGTGTGGGGTCTGCATCTTCTCCCTGTGTTTGTGCGGGTTTGCTTTTGTGTCCTCCCATGTTACAAAGACATGTCTTTGGCCAGCTAAGAACTTGGTTATATTCAACTGGACGTATAAGAGAATTTAAGTACCTTTGTCTGCACTTTTTTTTTTAAAAAATACAGCATTTAATTTGATTTAAACTGTGTTGTAAGAATATTAACTGAACTGGCAGTTTTAACTCTGCTCTTCAGTTATTCCCACCCACCCTCCTTGTTTTTGTTTTGGTGTTAATCTCAGTGGCCTTGAAACTGCCCGCCCCTCAGCCTGCCTCTGGGCCCATCTCATTTGCTCACTCAACTGAGTGCAGTGAGATCATATTCTGATTTCAGGCACTCCTACTGTGTACAAAGAGAGCATCTGGGAAACAGACAAAAAAAATTAAGCTTATTTCCTGCCTTTCCTGTTAAGCGGTATAGACTATTTGTAGGCTTCTGAGCCCCCAAGCCCTTCTGTGTTTGAGGGAAGCCTTCCAGCTTGTTTTTTTTTCTTATAACTAGCCAGTTTTCTAGTTTCAGCACTCAAATCTGTTTCTTTGATCTCAGCACTTGTTCAGATTAAAAAAAAAAAAAAAAAAATTCACCTGCTTTTACTGTACTTGTGTTTCTACCTACTTCATTTTACCTTTGCATCATCTTAAAAATACTCAATTGTATTTATTACTGCTTGATGTAACTAATTCTAAGCCTTTTGGTTTAAACACTTGGGCTTCGGACCAGTTGTTTTGCACTGAGAGGGTTTGTGGTCTGCACTGTAGTGGCAGAACAGGTAGCTTACATCCTTCTAGGTTGGGAACTGCTGATTGAGGGCTCAGTGTCTGTTATTCTAAAAGTGTATTAATTCTGGTTTAAGCACTTGGGCTTTCAGGCCAGTTATTTTACATTAAGAGGGTTCGTGGTCTGCACTCTTGTGGGAGGAGAGGCTGGACTCTGCCCTTCTGAGCTGGGAATTTCTGGTTAAAGACTTATAGTGCATGCATATCTGAACTGCTTCTTACTGAAGTTGGTGCGCCTTGTTTGCTGTGGCATAGACTGGATTCGGGCCTGCTGGATCTAGCTTTGTTTGTGTAACTTGAGCACTAATCCAGACATTCTCTAAAGTATTCAGTTGTATTTATTACTGCTTGGTTGTAACTTGATTAAAGTGTAGCTATCATTCTAAGTCTTTTGGATTAAGCACTTGGGCTTCAGACCAGTTGTTTTACATTAGGAAGGTTTGTGGCAAGCACTGTGGTGGCAGGACAGGTAGCTTTCATCCTTCTGAGTTGGGAACTGCTGATTGAGAGCCCAGTGTCCAAGTGTATTAGTTCTGGTTTAAGCACTTGGGCTTCAGGCCAGTTATTTTACATTAAGAAGGTTTGTGGTCTGCACTCTTGTGGGAGAAGAGGCTGGAATCTGCCCTTCTGAGCTGGGAATTTCTGGTTAAAGGTTTATAGTGCCTGAATATTTGAACTGTATCTTACTGAAATTGGTACACCTTGTTTGCTGTAGCATAGACTAGATCCAGGCCTGCTGAATCTAGCTTTGTTTATATACTTGTTGTTTGTTTGCTTGTTATTTCCCTGGAACGCTAATTCCACCTAATACACGGTTTCTCAGCGCTTCTGTGGATCACTAGTGATATCTGCATTGCTTACTGTACTTATTTCCTTGTTTCACTTGAAAGAAAGTTACTGTTTGTCGTTTTTGCATTTAGTTACTTGTGACACATTGCACTCAAGTTACCTGGCACTTGCTCACTAAAGCAATTATATAAGTCAGCACTAAAAATTAAAAGCACTACACCCTCACGCCCCACTGGCCCTTGTTTTCAATTATTAAGGAATTCCCAATATTATTCTAGCATGTCCAAAGGTCAGTTGTCAATCTCCTCTCCGGTCCAGCTGGTGAATCTGGGAATCTTGAGGCAATGTTATAACTGCCTCATGTACACAGACAACCCTCTCCTCCTCCCACATAACACAAATACTTGCGAGAGATGCAGCTATTTAGCCAAACTGGAGGCTGAGCTCTCTCAACTCAGGACTGGCAAGACCAGACAGGAGGAGAAGGCAACTACACACACCACAAAACCAGCCTCACATAATGCTACCACACCACTGAATCAAACACATAAACACACAAAGACATACTCGGAGGCTCTGAGTAAAAATTTACCTAAACAGCAGAGGCCTCCAAAGCAGACACCCAAACAACTGCTACCTCAAGACACCCCACAAGCAACACATAAACCACAAAATCAGTGTGCAAAGCAGTCACAGCCCTTAAGGCCAAATACAACACCAAACATACTTGTCATAGGTGACTCCATAGTCAGACACACTGATGTCCCACTCACCAGGATGAACAAGGAGAGGGTCACAGTAAGCTGCCTATCGGGCGCTAGAATCCGCCACATAACACAAGCACTGGTCACTCCACAGCAAGTACAAATATGACACAGTCATTGTCCATGCTGGTGTGAACGACCTGAGACGTACCTCCCTGTACTACATGAAAAGAGACATAGAGGAGCTCTCTGATTATGTAGCCCAGGCAGGTATGACCCTGACCCCGAGCAGTATCCTTCCTTCACCAAGAATGATGCCACAATATAGAGACAAGATGATCAGCTTTAACAATTGGCTTAATGTCTGGTGTCATTCAAAGGGGATCCAGTGTCTGTCTGCCTGGGATGACATGCTTGACAAGCCACGCTGCTTGAGGGACAGCTTGCACCTGTCACCCTGGGATTCGGATATTGGCTAAGGCTCTTGCCACCCCCATAGTGCCTTTTTTAGGCAAGGCTCAAATTCTAAACCTACCACCCTAGAAAACAAAAATGGGAAGAAACTGAGGGTAATGCTGCTCAATGCCAGAAGTCTAAATCTCAAAATGCACGCACTCGAGGCCCTTCTCAGTATGGAGAACATTGATGTCTGTGCTGTAACTGAAACCTGGTTCAAGGCTCCTGAGAGCACCCCAGCACTATTAGGTTTTACCTCATATCATGCGTTCCAGCCCCAAAACCCGGACCACACCACAAGAGGAGGGGGTGTATCCATATTCATAAAGGATACCCACACCTCCAGGTTGGTGGCAATGCACCAAGCTTCGGAAACCATCCAGGTGCAACTAACCATAGGCAAAACTGCTCTACAAATTGTAGCATGCTACAGGCCACCCTCTCAAACTCAGGAACCCCACACAGCCTTCCTGAAGACACTGGAGGGTATAAATGTATCTCCAAACACCATCATATTGGGTGACTTCAACTACCCGAATATAGACTGGGAACATTACTCAAGCCCTAACTTTCTAGCCCAACGGTTCCTGGAGTTCATAAATTCAAATGCCATGGAACAGCTAGTCACTGTTCCCATGAGAGGAGAAAATATACTAGATCTCATTATCACAAACATGGGGACAAAATGCTCCACACCGAAGTATATCCCTCATTGGTGAGATCTGATCATAAACTAATCTCACTGGAAATCCACATCCCGCCCCACCCCAAACAACAAGACCACAGTGAAGAACTTCTCTAAAGCAAACGTCACACTACTCAAGACTGGTGTGGTATCCTTCAAGGCCCCTGAGCCAGTGGAAACCACAACCCAAGCTGGAAGCCCTTACAAATGCCTTCTATGAACACCTCCAGGACTGCATGGATCAGGCAATCCCAAATAAAACCAAGACTCTTTCCACAAAGGGCAAACGTCCAGTCTGGTGGACCCCAGCCATTAACAAACTTTACAATAAGAGGAGAAAGCTATTACATGATAGAACAAAATCCATAAAAGGGAAGTCACCCCTGATCATTATTAGTAAAAAAATACGAGCACTCATAAAATCAACTAAGGCCAATTTTGAGAGAAAGATTGCCATGGATTCAAAGGACAATCATAAGGCCTTTTTCAGCTATGTTAGGAACCTGGGTGGAAACTCCCAGATATGCTCAGAATTAGTCCAAAATGATACAAAAATCACTGAACCCACAGACATTGCCAACATACTGGCAGACAGGTTCAGTGCAAACTTCACCCCTCCCCCCCAAAGGAGAGATAACTATCCCAGTGGAGTGTAGCCTCCCAGACATCTCAAATGCGCAGGTGAAAGCTGCTCTCTCTAAAGCAAAAACACAGCATCAATGGGACCGGATGGTGTCCCCGGCTGTGTGCTACACGAGCTAAATGAGGAATTAAACCCACACATAAGGCAGCTGTTTAATCTCAGCCTTACCACAGGATACGTGCCCAAGGAGTGGCGTACGGCAACTGTGGTCCCACTCCACAAAGGCGGTGCCTCTACGGACCCTGGTAATTACCGCCCCATAAGCTTAACAAGTCTAGTCTGCAAATCTATGGAGAGGATCATAATGGAGCTCATAAACAAAGATATAGGGGACTTGCAGACATTGGACCCGACCCAGTTTGGCTTCGTCAAGGGCAGATCATGCCTTTTGAACTTGGTCGACTTCTTCGAAACAGTCAGCAAGGCCATTGATGAGGGAAAGGCAGTCCATACAGCCTACCTTGACCTTGCAAAGGCTTTTGACACAATACCCCCACTCGGGTATTGTAGAAAAACTTACCAGCTTAAATGTAAACCCATATGTCACAAGATGGGTTGCAAACTGGCTTAAGGACAGAACCGACAGGGTTAGAGTTGCTGGTGCTATGTCAGACTCCAAGCCGGTCACAAGTGGTGTCCCACAGGGCTCGGTCCTTGGCCCCCTATTGTTCGGCATCTACTTCTCAGAAGTACAGGCCAACATGGGAGGACTTTGGCTGACAAAGTTTGCAGACGACTGCAAACTGGGCGCCATAGTGGAAAGTGCATCGGACACGGATATCCTTCAGAAGGGACTCACGGAAACAGATAGCTGGTGCCAGAGCCATGGCCTGAAGTTAAATGCCAAAAATGTATAGTCATACCCTTCGGGAAAAACAAGGTAACCCCAAGCTACCATATAGGTGGCAATCCACTAAGCACAGAAGAGTTTATCAGGGACCTGGGGACCCAGGTTGACAGTGGCCTTTCTTTTGACACTCACGTTGCTAAAGTGGTTAGAAAGACCTTCTACATTGCCCACCTGATCATGAAGGGATTCACATCCAGATCTAGTGAGGTCATTGTTCCCCTGTACTCTTCACTTATCAGACCAAAGATCGAGTACAATGCCCCATTCGGGATGTATCTCACCTGACATCTGCAGCAATTGGAGAGACCCCAAAAGTTCCTCACCAAAAGGATAAAGGGACTCCAAAATCTGTCATATGCTGCCAGATTGAAGAAACTCCAGCTCTATTCAGTCGCATACCGTCTGCTCAGAGGTGACATGTGCCTGACATACAAGGCCATGTCCAACCCGGAATTAATGGACATGCTCCACCTCAAAAAATCCAAATCCACCAAAACCACTAGAGCAAGTGACTTAAACCTTAGCACAGATTTAAATAGGACGTGCTGGAGGGATAGATTTATCACTCAAAGACTCCCTATGCTGTGGAATAAAATCCAGGTCCATGTGAGGCAGAGCACCTCGCTGGCTCTGTTCAAGAGAAATCTTGACCTGTGGATGGGAGATCGTAGGTTTACCCCGGGAATCATCTCTGTGTCACTGCTGGACAGAGGCACAACAAACTAATGGGCACAGTATTTTTTCATATAAGGGGTGGCATAAGCCACAAAACTTTGGGCTAGGCTTGTAAATGCCTTAGGGCAGATAGCCTAGTATAAACCTATGAACCTATGAACCTATGTCTGCATTATTTCTTCCTGGGCCTCTGCTGAAAATAGTTTTTTTTGTTCCAATTCAGATTGTCCTGATTAACAAATGTTAAATAAAATTGACAGGCATTTGAATTTCAGACTTCAGGTTTCTGAATGTTTAATTCCTTGCATATTTGATGGTACAGTGGTAGCATTGTTGCCTCACAGCTATAGGTATTCTGGTTTGATTCTTGGCTGGGGTTCCTTCTGTGTGGAGTTTGCATATCATCCTTGTGTTTGTGTGGATTTGCTCTGCTGTCCTGCCATTTTACAAAGACATGTGTCTGCAGTATTTCTCCCTGTTCCTCTGCTGAAAATTGTTTTTGTTCCATCAGAAGTAAAATTGACATTGAATTTCAGACTTCATATTCTTCAGAAAATGCATAGTAACACAACCTTTTACACAACCTTTTATTCTAGCAATTTTCTAAGATGAATATTTGAAGTTTATCCTTATTTTTGGGACTGTATTACCCCATTATTTGCTTTGTCTTGTCTTTTTGTGCTAAGGTTGACAGCTATGGCAAGAACTGAATTCACCGAATATGTTTGAGGGCTGTATTCCCTCATTACTGGGTTTGTCCAGGTGTTTTGTGCAAAGAGGTTGACTGCTATGGTGAGAACTGAATTCATTAAATGATAGCCATTTAATTTTCAGTCTTCCTCTCTTTCACAAAGCAGCCGATTTGGCGTAGTGGTATGTTGTTCTGTCTGTTTTGCACAGGGATCTTGGCAGTAAAATGTATGGTGGTAACGCAGCATTTTTCTTCCACAAAGCAGGTGATATGGCATAGTGGTATGTTGCTCTGACTTTTTGCACAGGGACCTTGGCAGTAAAATGTATGGTGGTAACACAGCATTTTATTCTAGCAACTTTCCAAGATTATACAAGCAATGTTTAATGTGTCCCTGGTTTGGGCCTTTTGAACCCCCCCCCCCAATAAATTTGGCTTTTTCCAGATTTTTTGTGCTGCGAAGTTGAGATGCAGTTGAGTATTGAGTAGATTTTACAAGGAGCTGAGAGCTGCAGGGGAAGAGAAGTTTAGTTCTGCTTATGCTAAGTCAGCTTGCATTGTTAATAGCACAACAGGTTGTGTACTTGCGTTTGATGCAGAAGGTTGTTGGTTCTACTCCCACAAGGGGTGAATGCTGCCGTACTGAAAAAGTTAAGATACTAACTATGAGCCTGTTATACCAGTTTGCCATCCATTTCCTATTGCAATATTACTAGCTTATCGTTTTTAATGTAATATAGGCAATTTATTCCTCAGGGGCATCAGACGCTTTATTTTTCGATGAAACCATGAAATATAAAGGTGTTTGCTAGCAGCAACCTTTTCATTAGTTACAGATTTATTTAATGTGGAATTATTTAGATGACTTTTTTACTTCTTCAGAGAGTGTGCATATTTACTGTTAATGGTGGACTGTAGAATTGTGTATATTTACTGATAATGGTGGACTGTAGAAGTTTGAGTAGACTTATGATGGAAATGTTCTGAACTGAGCAGTTTTGTCATTATTGGTGCATGCATTTTGTTTCATTGTTTACTGGAAAAATGTTCAAAACAATAGGAAGGTGGATCAAAGAGCACATGTATGTTTCATATGCAAGGGGCTTATGATTTGAAAACAGCCCAGAATTAATATTTATCTGCCACTGGTAAAATGTATTTTCTTTGAATGTGGGTTTCAATGCTGTTTCAATGAATGTGAGTTTCAAAGGCAGAGAAGTTTTAATGCTGTTTGTTTAGCAGATATCTTAGTGTTTGTGCTGTAAAATGCAAAATAAAACTTTCAAATGAAGTCCAAATAATCATAGAAGTTAATCAGTATGCACATTAGTGTTTATGGTAAATGGAGTGAAATAGCCAAGTAAGGGATCATTGGAATGGCTGCAGGGGGAGGCTCCATGATTTTGTGAGGGGGAAGGGCGGCAAACTTAAAGACAGCCCCAGCTGAACTATACCTCCCAACTGTCCAGATTTTCAAAGAATGAATAGATTTTTGCTTCTTATTTTTGGTTTGTTCCTCATAAAATTTGTGGTTTTCTGGCAAAATCATTTAGGAATTAAGTCACTAAATAATGACACACTGAGTTTCAGACTTCATAACCTTCAGAAAAATGCATGCTAAAGTAAGACCTGTTGTTCTGTCAACTGTCTCAGTTTATACAAGAGCAATTTTTAGTTCTGTTTATATGTTCCCCCAATATATTTGGCCTTGTCCAGATTTATTGCATTAACAGGTTGAGAGGTACATGCAAATAAATTGCTTTATAGAATTAGGTATAGCCAAACCTCTCAACTGTCCTTGATTTTGGCTCAAAATGTTGCTCTTCCCCTAATAATCCCTCCACAAAATAGCAATTTTGGAAGAAAACATGGAGGGTTTACAATTAATAAATAACTGTAATAATCAGAGTTATAGATTACTTTTATTTCAGAAATGCATGTAGATTCTTTTATTTTGTCAGCTACTCAAGTTAACAGTACTAATATTAAAGTGTCCCTTCTTTGACAGGTTCCCAGCTGTATTGTATGGCTATTTTATATTTTTACATCACATTTTTGGTTCATTTTTCATAAAATTGTGTTTTTCTTTTAGCAAATTAGTGACAAATCATTAAAGACTGAAGTTAGAAAATAATGACAGACATTTGAGTTTCAGATTTCATACCATTCAGAAAATTCATACTAATGCAAGACCTATTCTATTATCTTTCTAAGTTTATAACAGCAATATTTTAAAAATTATCCTTATTTGTGGGCCTTTGTCTCACTTCTTTGTATGGCTTTGTCCAGATTTCTTGCTCTGAGGTTGAGAGTTATGACAAATGTGTCAGGGCCATCACAGTCAGCCAGAGACATTTCAAATTATGACATAGTTGTTACACCCCACTCCCCCATGTAGTGACTGGATGTGTCGAAGCAAGGCAAGGAGTGGTTATGCAGTGTAAATGTGCAGAGTATCCCCCCCCCCCATCCAAGGTAGACACAAGTACTAGAGTGGCTTTTCATCTGTCCTTGATTTTTGCAGAATGGTCTGGTTTCTGTCATATTTTGTGTACTGTTGATTTATGCTTATTACTCAAAGTGCCTGTTGCTCTGTGTTTAAGTAGCAATAATTTAATGACCATCATCAGGTAAGCTTGGCTGAGATCGTAAGATGCAAGTAAGCTTTAATAAGCATACTGTTAAAGAATTGCCAACATTGAAAGCCTTTCTGTTGTTGCCATGTAGAAAATACTTAACTAGATAATATATAGGCCTCGGGTATTGAAATGCATATGATAGTATTTGTAATAAAGGACAGGATTACATTATTTAAGAAGCTCATTACACTTGGAGACTTCCAGTCATCTCTGCAGGCTTTACCCATAAACTAAACAGAATGCCAATCATGTGGTCCATAACCTGTACAGTAATCCTTTTAAGCAATGTATCTTGAGCTTATTTCTTGTTTGCTTTTCATTTTTTACTTTGATCATGTTTTCCCCGTGAAACAAGTAGGTAGTTGTCAGGCAGCAGGTTTTTTTTTTGGATAAGGAACATTTTTCCAAGTGGGGGCATCAGAGATTTCTACTTTCAGCATGTTACTTGGTACTTTAATAAAGCTGAATATAAATTTTAATTAGAACTGCAGTGCAAGGAGAAGCGGTTTGAGTTGAGTGCTGCTTGTTTTTCTTATACTTGATTTTGACTGGCATTCCATTAATGTATTTAAAAAGTAATTTATTTTTTCATGCCTCACAACCTTTTTGTTTCCATCTAGATATTAAGTAAGCTGTCATGCAGCCAATGCATTGAAATATTTTTATTCTTCTGCACTTCATTTTGTTTTGATTGGACTCTCATAATGACGGTTTCTCACCCAGGGCAGTGTATTTAGGTAGTTTTTGTGGTTTTGAGCATAGCTCCTCCCCTTTCTAGTTGGCTGCACCCCTTCCCATTGACCCCACCCATTCAGCTGTCTCCTGCAGCCCCCCTTTGATTTGAAGTCACCAGCCGCCACTGTAAACTAGCCGGAACTTCTTGCATTTTCATCTTCTCCCCATATCTGATTTTCTACAAAGATGGGGTATCACTTCATACTAATCCATTTTTTCTTCCCAGAGTAGTTTCTGAAACTAACATTTCACAACTCATTCCTTTACCAGTTTTCTTTACTATTCCAACAAAACAGAGTAAAGTCTTCATACTTCAAATGCACAAACAGTTGTGCGTCTACCTTCACAGAACCAAATTCCTCCGAAAGAATAGTCCTGTGTTTATCTCTTTTGTTACTAACAAGACGAGATAGAAAGTTTATAATGTTATTCTTTCTAGGTGGTTGTCAGACTGTATCTCCTTTATTTATGCTACACATAGCAAACATCTGCCCAGCATGCAAAGAGCTTAGGTCATGGCAGTTGAGAGGTATGGTCCTAGTCTTGTGGGGTGGACCCATTTAAAACTTTTTCTCCTTCATATTATGTGTTTAGAGCATGGACAGAATGAACTAATCAGTTATTCTAAGGTTGATTTTCCATAGACAGCTGTTCAGTAATGTTTTGAACAGATATTTTTTCCAGTCAGTGCTCAGTCTGGCATTTTAACAACTATTTTTCAGTAAGTGTGTAATCTGGCATGTTGATTTTGGTTAACCAAAATTTATTTGACTGAGCTTCATTAATTCATAGTGATCACTCAGAGACATGAATGAAACTAAGCACAGATAAGACGGTGGTAATGGCAGCAAATTGAGGAAATCAGAAGAAGCTGAGAATAGAGATAGAAGGGAAGATAGTGGAACAGGTAAACAGCTTCAAGTATCTGGGAGGAGTAGTTGAGGAGAAGGGTAGTCTGAATGAAGAGGTCAAAACTAGAATCAGAGGGGCTGCAGCCAACTGGCATGGAGTATCAGGTGGAGTCTATGACAGAAGAATGCCAAAGAAGCTGAAAAGTAAAGTGTACAAGACAGTGGTGCGACCAGTACTACTGTATGATACAGAAACCTGGGCAGTAAAGGCAGAACAGTTGAAGAAGCTAGAGATGATGGAAATGAAGTGCCTGAGAAGGGTGGTAGGATGCACACTGTAGGACAGATGAAGAAATGCGGACATAAGAGCAGAAGCCAAAGTAGCTCCAATTGCAGAAAAGATCAAAGAGAACAGATTACGGTGGTTTGGGCACATGAGTAGAAAAGCAGAAGACAATCTGTAGAGAATGATTTGGGACAGACAGGAAAAAAGGTAAAAGGAAGCGAGGATGTCCAGCAAAGAGGTGGATGGATTACGTGAAAGAAGATTTGCGACAGTCAGGCATGAATGTTGAAGGCAGGAGCGTGGCACTGAATCAAGAGAGTTGGCGACAGTTAACACGATACCCCAACCCCATGTAGAAAAAATGGGAAAAGGGGGCTGTTGCTGCTGCTGATGATGACTCAGACACATGAATACCTTCAAGGGTATCAGTTAGTCATGCCAAACAACTTACTTAAGTTAGCAGTGGAAAACTGCTGAAGCTGCTCAGAGAAGGGCTTCAACTTAGGAAAAGTCTTATGCAAGCGATCACAGGGACCATAAGAGGTCTAGTCATTTGGACCTTTAAGTAGAGACACTTAGAAATGTTTGCCATCCTTTAAGAGAACTTAATAGTGCCTACCTCCCATATCAAGAAGGGCTGTACATAATAACTTTGGTCTAAGTTGTCTTCCCATGGAAACCTTTGAATTATTCATTTTCTGTGTGTAGCTCCCAGTCTTGGGAATTACCAGACAGGTGCTGACAAATGGTTCATCTTAAAACCTTATTATTAAGCAGTACAGTAACACCTAATTTAGGATTTTCACTTTTTGTTTACTGCTTGGCGTTGTGGTTCTGCTGGTCTTGTTACTATTTCTCAGTTTGCATATTTAGAATTTTAAATGTAACAAGCTGCTGTGCTTGTTGTATGCAAAGTAATTAAACCTTTATTTCAACCTAACAAATCTGTCTGATGCTTTCAGTCTTAGGGTTATTAAGTAGCACAGGAAGAGAATTGAAATGTCATACTGCTTCCTTATCCTCTAAATGCCTTTTGTTTTTGTTAACTTTTTCCAGGAAAAGAAAAAAACACCTTTTCAGACTATAACACAACAGATGAGCACTTAAATGTGCTGACTTGCTACTTTCTGTAGCTCTGTTAATGCTTACTAATCCCATCTCACAATTGCCATTATTGAAAAAAAAAACATGAGATATGCTGACAGGTGCTCTGCACTCGTAGCACAAGACGGAATGCCGCTTTGCATCTACGTGCAGAAGGCAGCTGTATGACAACTTGCTGCCCAAAGGCATTTCTGGTAGAATCTGCAAAATTGCTACCACTTTGTCCCTCAAAACTGTGGAAGGGCA